>NC_140001.1:35146581-35451986 GCF_964263955.1 Coregonus lavaretus | reverse complement strand
AGAGAAGGGAGAGAAAGTGTGTGGGGTAGAGAGAGAAGGGAGAAAGAGTGTGTGGGATGGAGAGGGAAGGGAGAGAGTTTTGGGGGGGAGAAGGGAGAGAGTGTGTGTGTGGTGGAGAGAGAAGGGAGAGAGAGTGTGTGGGGTGGAGAGAGAAGGGAGAGAGAGTGTGTGGGGTGGAGAGAGAAGGGATTAAGAGTGTGTGGGGTGGAGAGAGAAGGGAGAGAGAGTGTGTGGGGTAGAGAGAGAAGGGAGAGAGTGTGTGGGAAGAGAGAGAAGGGACAGAGTGTGTGTGGGGTGGAGAGAGATGGGACAGAGTGTGTGTGGGGTGGAGAGAGAAGGGAGAGAGAGTGTGTGGGGTAGAGAGAGAAGGGAGAGAGAGTGTGTGGGTTGGAGAGAGAAGGGAGAGAGTGTGTGTTGGGTGGAGAGAGAAGGGAGAGAGAGTGTGTGGGGTGGAGAGAGAAGGGAGAGAGAGTGTGTGGGGTGGAGAGAGAAGGGATTAAGAGTGTGTGGGGTGGAGAGAGAAGGGAGAGAGAGTGTGTGGGGTAGAGAGAGAAGGGAGAGAGTGTGTGGGGAAGAGAGAGAAGGGACAGAGTGTGTGTGGGGTGGAGAGAGATGGGACATAGTGTGTGTGGGGTGGAGAGAGAAGGGAGAGAGAGTGTGTGGGGTAGAGATAGAAGGGAGAGAGAGTGTGTGGGGGAGAAGGGAGGGAGAGTGTGTGGGGTAGAGAGAGAAGGGAGATAATGTGTGTGGGTGGAGAGGGAAGGAAGAGAGAGTGTGTAGGGTAGAGAGAGAAGGAGAGAGAGTGTGTGGGGTGGAGAGAGAAGGGAGAGAGAGTGTGTGGGGTGGAGAGGGAAGGAAGAGAGAGTGTGTAGGGTAGAGAGAGAAGGGAGAGAGTGTGTGTGGGGTGGAGAGGGAAGGGAGAGAGAGTGTGTGGGGTGGAGATAGAAAGGGAGAGAGAGTGTGTGGGGTGGAGAGGGAAGGAAGAGAGAGTGTGTGGGGTAGAGAGAGAAGGGAGAGAGTGTGTGTGGGTTGGAGAGGGAAGGGAGAGAGAGTGTGTGGGGTGGAGATAGAAGGGAGAGAGAGTGTGTGGGGGGAGAAGGGAGGGAGAGTGTGTGGGGTAGAGAGAGAAGGGAGATAATGTGTGTGGGGGGAAGAGAGAAGGGAGAGAGAGTGTGTGGGGTGAAGAGAGAAGGGAGAGAGAGTGTGTGGGGTAGAGAGAGAAGGGTGAGAGTGTGTGGGGTAGAGAGAGAAGGGAGAGAGGGTGTGTGGGATGGAGAGAGAAGGGAGAGAAAGTGTGTGGGGTAGAGAGAGAAGGGAGAAAGAGTGTGTGGGATGGAGAGGGAAGAGAGAGAGTTTTGGGGGGAGAAGGAGAGAGTGTGTGTGTGGTGGAGAGAGAAGGGAGAGAGAGTGTGTGGGGTGGAGAGAGAAGGGAGAGAGAGTGTGTGGGTGGAGAGAGAAGGGATTAAGAGTGTGTGGGGTGGAGAGAGAAGGGAGAGAGAGTGTGTGGGGTAGAGAGAGAAGGGAGAGAGTGTGTGGGAAGAGAGAGAAGGGACAGAGTGTGTGTGGGGTGGAGAGAGATGGGACAGAGTGTGTGTGGGGTGGAGAGAGAAGGGAGAGAGAGTGTGTGGGGTAGAGAGAGAAGGGAGAGAGAGTGTGTGGGTTGGAGAGAGAAGGGAGAGAGTGTGTGTTGGGTGGAGAGAGAAGGGAGAGAGAGTGTGTGGGGTGGAGAGAGAAGGGAGAGAGAGTGTGTGGGGTGGAGAGAGAAGGGATTAAGAGTGTGTGGGGTGGAGAGAGAAGGGAGAGAGAGTGTGTGGGGTAGAGAGAGAAGGGAGAGAGTGTGTGGGGAAGAGAGAGAAGGGACAGAGTGTGTGTGGGGTGGAGAGAGATGGGACAGAGTGTGTGTGGGGTGGAGAGAGAAGGGAGAGAGAGTGTGTGGGGTAGAGAGAGAAGGGAGAGAGAGTGTGTGGGTTGGAGAGAGAAGGGAGAGAGTGTGTGTTGGGTGGAGAGAGAAGGGAGAGGGAGTGTGTGGGGTGTAGAGGGAAGGGAGAGAGAGTGTGTGGGGTGGAGAGAGAAGGGAGAGAGAGTGTGTGGGGTGGAGAGGGAAGGGAGAGAGAGTGTGTGGGGTGGAGAGAGAAGGGAGAGAGAGTGTCTGGGGTGGAGAGAGAAGGGAGAGAGAGTGTGTGGAGTAGAGAGAGAAGGGAGAGAGGGTGTGTGGGGTGGAGAGAGAAGGGAGAGAGAGTGTGTGGGGTGGAGAGGGAAGGGAGAGAGAGTGTGTGGGGTGGAGAGAGAAGGGAGAGAGTTTGTCTGGGGGAGAGGAGGGAGAGAGTGTGTGTGTGGTGGAGAGGGAAGGAGAGAGAGTGTGTGTGGGGTGGAGAGAGAAGGGAGAAAGAGTGTGGGGTTGAGAGAGAAGGGAGAGAGAGTGTGTGGGGTAGAGATAGAAGGGAGAGGGTGTGTGGGGTAGAGAGAGAAGGGAGAGAGGGTGTATGGGGTGGAGAGAGAACGGAGAGAGAGTGTGTGGGGTAGAGAGAGAAGGGAGAGAGAGTGTGTGGGGTGGAGAAGGGAGAGAGAGTGTGTGGGGTGGAGAGAGAAGGGAGAGAGAGTGTGTGGTGTGGAGAGAGAAGGGAGAAAGAGTGTGTGGGGTGGAGAGAGAAGGGAGAGAAAGTGTGGGGTAGTTAGAGAGAGAGAGAGTTTGTGTGGGGGAGAGGAGG
Organism: Coregonus lavaretus; assembly: GCF_964263955.1. Classification (NCBI taxonomy): domain Eukaryota; kingdom Metazoa; phylum Chordata; class Actinopteri; order Salmoniformes; family Salmonidae; genus Coregonus; species Coregonus lavaretus. The sequence continues at coordinate 35,449,278 of NC_140001.1, read as the reverse complement.
GAGAGAGTGTGTGTGTGGTGGAGAGAGAAGGGAGAGAGTGTGTGGGGTGGAGAGAGAAGGGAGAGAGAGTATGTGGGGTGGAGAGTGAAGGGAGAGAGTGTGTGGGGTTGAGAGAGAAGGGAGAGAGAGTGTGTGGGGGGGAGAAGGGAGAGATTGTGTGTGTGGTGGAGAGAGAAGGGAGAGAGTGTGTGGGGTGGAGAGAGAAGGGAGAGAGAGTATGTGGGGTGGAGAGAGAAGGGAGAGAGAGTGTGTGGGGGGAGAAGGGAGAGAGAGTGTGTGGGGTGAAGTAGGGAGGGAGAGTGTGTGGGGTGGAGAGAGAAGGAAGAAAGAGTGTGTGGGGTGGAGAGAGAAGGGAGAGAGAGTGTGGGGTAGAGAGAGAAGGGAGAGAGTGTGTGGGGGGAGAAGGGAGAGATTGTGTGTGTGGTGGAGAAAGAAGGGAGAGAGTGTGTGTTGGGGTGAGAGAGAAAGAAGAGAGAGTGTGTGGGTGGAGAGGGAAGGGAGAGAGAGTGTGAGGGGTGGAGAGAGAAGGGAGAGTGTGTGGGGTAGAGAGAGAAGGGAGAGAGAGTGTGTGGGGTGGAGAAGGAGAGAGAGTGTGTGGGATGGAGAGAGAAGGGAGAGAGAGTGTGTGGGATGGAGAGAGAAGGGAGAAATAGTTTGTGGGGTGGAGAGAGAAGGGAGAGTGTGTGGGGTGGAGAGAGAAGGGAGAGAGTGTGTGTTGGGGTGAGAGAGAAAGAAGAGAGAGTGTGTGGGGTGGAGAGGGAAGGGAGAGAGAGTGTGAGGGTGGAGAGAGAAGGGAGAGTGTGTGGGGTAGAGAGAGAAGGGAGAGAGAGTGTGTGGGGTGGAGAAGGGAGAGAGAGTGTGTGGGATGGAGAGAGAAGGGAGAGAGAGTGTGTGGGATGGAGAGAGAAGGGAGAAATAGTTTGTGGGGTGGAGAGAGAGGGAGAGTGTGTGGGGTGGAGAGAGAAGGGAGAGAGAGTGTGTGGGTGGAGAAGGGAGAGAGAGTGTGTGGGGTGGAGAGAGAAGGGAGAGAGTGTGTGGGGTTGAGAGAGCAGCGAGATAGTGTGTGGGGTGGAGATAGAAGGGAGAGAGATGTGTGGGGGGAGAAGGGAGGGAGAGTGTGTGGGGGGAAGAGAGAAGGGAGAGAGAATGTGTGGGGTGACGAGAGAAGTGAGAGAGAGTGTGTGGGGTAGAGAGAGAAGGGAGAGAGTGTGTGGGGTTAGAGAGAGAATGGACAGAGTGTGTGTGGGGTGGAGAGAGATGGGACAGAGTGTGTGTGGGGTGGAGAGAGAAGGGAGAGAGAGTGTGTGGGGTAGAGAGAAGGGAGAGAGAGTGTGTGGGTTGGAGAGAGAAGGGAGAGAGTGTGTGTTGGGTGGAGAGAGAAGGGAGAGGGAGTGTGTGTGGGGTGTAGAGGGAAGGGAGAGAGAGTGTGGGGTGGAGAGAGAAGGAGAGAGAGTGTGTGGGGTGGAGAGGGAAGGGAGAGAGAGTGTGTGGGGTGGAGAGAGAAGGGAGAGAGTGTGTGGGGTGGAGAGAGAAGGGAGAGAGAGTGTGTGGGGTAGAGAGAGAAGGGAGAGAGGGTGTGTGGGTGGAGAGAGAAGGGAGAGAGAGTGTGTGGGGTGGAGAGGGAAGGGAGAGAGAGTGTGTGGGTGGAGAGAGAAGGGAGAGAGTTTGTCTGGGGGAGAGGGGGAGAGAGTGTGTGTGTGGTGGAGAGGGAAGGGAGAGAGTGTGTGTGTGGGGTGGAGAGAGAAGGGGGAAAGAGTGTGGGGTTGAGAGAGAAGGGAGAGAGAGTGTGTGGGTAGAGAGAGAAGGGAGAGGGTGTGTGGGGTAGAGAGAGAAGGGAGAGAGGGTGTATGGGGTGGAGAGAGAACGGAGAGAGAGTGTGTGGGGTGGAGAGAGAAGGAAGAGAGAGTGTGTGGGGTGGAGAAGGGAGAGAGAGTGTGTGGGTGGAGAGAGAAGGAGAGAGAGTGTGTGGTGTGGAGAGAGAGGAGAAAGAGTGTGTGGGGTGGAGAGAGAAGGGAGAGAAAGTGTGGGGTAGTTAGAGAAGAGAGAGAGTTTGTGTGGGGAGAGGAGGGAGAGAGTGTGTGTGTGGTGGAGAGAGAAGGGAGAGAGTGTGTGGGGTGGAGAGAGAAGGGAGAGAGAGTATGTGGGGTGGAGAGAGAAGGGAGAGAGTGTGTGGGGTGGAGAGAGAAGGGAGAGAGAGTGTGTGGGGGGAGAAGGGAGAGATTGTGTGTGTGGTGGAGAGAGAAGGGAGAGAGTGTGTGGGGTGGAGAGAGAAGGAAGAGAGTGTATGTTGGGTGAGAGAGAAGGGAGAGAGTGTGTGTTGGGGTGAGAGAGAAAGAAGAGAGAGTGTGTGGGGTGGAGAGGGAAGGGAGAGAGAGTGTGAGGGGTGGAGAGAGAAGGGAGAGTGTGTGGGGTAGAGAGAGAAGGGAGAGAGAGTGTGTGGGGTGGAGAAGGAGAGAGAGTGTGTGGGATGGAGAGAGAAGGGAGAGAGAGTGTGTGGGATGGAGAGAGAAGGGAGAAATGTTTGTGGGGTGGAGAGAGAAGGGAGAGTGTGTGGGGTGGAGAGAGAAGGGAGAGAGAGTGTGTGGGGTGGAGAAGGGAGAGAGAGTGTGTGGGGTGGAGAGAGAAGGGAGAGAGTGTGTGTGGGGTGGAGGAGGGTGAGGTGTGTGGGAGTGTGGTGGAGTGTGGGTGGGATAGAAGGGAGAGAGAGTGTGTGGGGTGGAGAGGGAAGGAAGAGAGAGTGTGTGGGGTAGAGAGAGAAGGGAGAGTGTGTGTGTGGGTTGGAGAGGGAAGGGAGAGAGAGTGTGTGGGGTGGAGATAGAAGGGAGAGAGAGTGTGTGGGGGGAGAAGGGAGGGAGAGTGTGTGGGTAGAGAGAGAAGGGAGATAATGTGTGTGGGGGGAAGAGAGAAGGGAGAGAGAGTGTGTGGGGTGAAGAGAGAAGGGAGAGAGAGTGTGTGGGGTAGAGAGAGAAGGGAGAGAGTGTGTGGGGTAGAGAGAGAAGGGAGAGAGGGTGTGTGGGATGGAGAGAGAAGGGAGAGAAAGTGTGTGGGGTAGAGAGAGAAGGGAGAAAGAGTGTGTGGGATGGAGAGGGAAGGGAGAGAGTTTTGGGGGGGAGAAGGGAGAGAGTGTGTGTGTGGTGGAGAGAGAAGGGAGAGAGAGTGTGTGGGGTGGAGAGAGAAGGGAGAGAGAGTGTGTGGGGTGGAGAGAGAAGGGATTAAGAGTGTGTGGGGTGGAGAGAGAAGGGAGAGAGAGTGTGTGGGGTAGAGAGAGAAGGGAGAGAGTGTGTGGGGAAGAGAGAGAAGGGACAGAGTGTGTGTGGGGTGGAGAGAGATGGGACAGAGTGTGTGTGGGGTGGAGAGAGAAGGGAGAGAGAGTGTGTGGGGTAGAGAGAGAAGGGAGAGAGAGTGTGTGGGTTGGAGAGAGAAGGGAGAGAGTGTGTGTTGGGTGGAGAGAGAAGGGAGAGAGAGTGTGTGGGGTGGAGAGAGAAGGGAGAGAGAGTGTGTGGGGTGGAGAGAGAAGGGATTAAGAGTGTGTGGGGTGGAGAGAGAAGGGAGAGAGAGTGTGTGGGGTAGAGAGAGAAGGGAGAGAGTGTGTGGGGAAGAGAGAGAAGGGACAGAGTGTGTGTGGGGTGGAGAGAGATGGGACAGAGTGTGTGTGGGGTGGAGAGAGAAGGGAGAGAGAGTGTGTGGGGTAGAGAGAGAAGGGAGAGAGAGTGTGTGGGTTGGAGAGAGAAGGGAGAGAGTGTGTGTTGGGTGGAGAGAGAAGGGAGAGGGAGTGTGTGGGGTGTAGAGGGAAGGGAGAGAGAGTGTGTGGGGTGGAGAGAGAAGGGAGAGAGAGTGTGTGGGGTGGAGAGGGAAGGGAGAGAGAGTGTGTGGGGTGGAGAGAGAAGGGAGAGAGAGTGTGTGGGGTGGAGAGAGAAGGGAGAGAGAGTGTGTGGGGTAGAGAGAGAAGGGAGAGAGGGTGTGTGGGGTGGAGAGAGAAGGGAGAGAGAGTGTGTGGGGTGGAGAGGGAAGGGAGAGAGAGTGTGTGGGGTGGAGAGAGAAGGGAGAGAGTTTGTCTGGGGGAGAGGAGGGAGAGAGTGTGTGTGTGGTGGAGAGGGAAGGGAGAGAGAGTGTGTGTGGGGTGGAGAGAGAAGGGAGAAAGAGTGTGGGGTTGAGAGAGAAGGGAGAGAGAGTGTGTGGGGTAGAGATAGAAGGGAGAGGGTGTGTGGGGTAGAGAGAGAAGGGAGAGAGGGTGTATGGGGTGGAGAGAGAACGGAGAGAGAGTGTGTGGGGTAGAGAGAGAAGGGAGAGAGAGTGTGTGGGGTGAAGAAGGGAGAGAGAGTGTGTGGGGTGGAGAGAGAAGGGAGAGAGAGTGTGTGGTGTGGAGAGAGAAGGGAGAAAGAGTGTGTGGGGTGGAGAGAGAAGGGAGAGAAAGTGTGGGGTAGTTAGAGAAGAGAGAGAGTTTGTGTGGGGGAGAGGAGGGAGAGAGTGTGTGTGTGGTGGAGAGAGAAGGGAGAGAGTGTGTGGGGTGGAGAGAGAAGGGAGAGAGAGTATGTGGGGTGGAGAGTGAAGGGAGAGAGTGTGTGGGGTTGAGAGAGAAGGGAGAGAGAGTGTGTGGGGGGGAGAAGGGAGAGATTGTGTGTGTGGTGGAGAGAGAAGGGAGAGAGTGTGTGGGGTGGAGAGAGAAGGGAGAGAGAGTATGTGGGGTGGAGAGAGAAGGGAGAGAGAGTGTGTGGGGGGAGAAGGGAGAGAGAGTGTGTGGGGTGAAGTAGGGAGGGAGAGTGTGTGGGGTGGAGAGAGAAGGAAGAAAGAGTGTGTGGGGTGGAGAGAGAAGGGAGAGAGAGTGTGGGGTAGAGAGAGAAGGGAGAGAGTGTGTGGTGGGAGAAGGGAGAGATTGTGTGTGTGGTGGAGAAAGAAGGGAGAGAGTGTTGTTGGGGTGAGAGAGAAAGAAGAGAGAGTGTGTGGGGTGGAGAGGGAAGGGAGAGAGAGTGTGAGGGGTGGAGAGAGAAGGGAGAGTGTGTGGGGTAGAGAGAGAAGGGAGAGAGAGTGTGTGGGGTGGAGAAGGGAGAGAGAGTGTGTGGGATGGAGAGAGAAGGGAGAGAGAGTGTGTGGGATGGAGAGAGAAGGGAGAAATAGTTTGTGGGGTGGAGAGAGAAGGGAGAGTGTGTGGGGTGGAGAGAGAAGGGAGAGAGTGTGTGTTGGGGTGAGAGAGAAAGAATAGAGAGTGTGTGGGGTGGAGAGGGAAGGGAGAGAGAGTGTGAGGGGTGGAGAGAGAAGGGAGAGTGTGTGGGGTAGAGAGAGAAGGGAGAGAGAGTGTGTGGGGTGGAGAAGGGAGAGAGAGTGTGTGGGATGGAGAGAGAAGGGAGAGAGAGTGTGTGGGATGGAGAGAGAAGGGAGAAATAGTTTGTGGGGTGGAGAGAGAAGGGAGAGTGTGTGGGGTGGAGAGAGAAGGGAGAGAGAGTGTGTGGGGTGGAGAAGGGAGAGAGAGTGTGTGGGGTGGAGAGAGAAGGGAGAGAGTGTGTGGGGTTGAGAGAGCAGCGAGATAGTGTGTGGGGTGGAGATAGAAGGGAGAGAGAGTGTGTGGGGGGAGAAGGGAGGGAGAGTGTGTGGGGGGAAGAGAGAAGGGAGAGAGAATGTGTGGGGTGACGAGAGAAGTGAGAGAGAGTGTGTGGGGTAGAGAGAGAAGGGAGAGAGTGTGTGGGGTAGAGAGAGAATGGACAGAGTGTGTGTGGGGTGGAGAGAGATGGGACAGAGTGTGTGTGGGGTGGAGAGAGAAGGGAGAGAGAGTGTGTGGGGTAGAGAGAGAAGGGAGAGAGAGTGTGTGGGTTGGAGAGAGAAGGGAGAGAGTGTGTGTTGGGTGGAGAGAGAAGGGAGAGGGAGTGTGTGGGGTGTAGAGGGAAGGGAGAGAGAGTGTGTGGGGTGGAGAGAGAAGGGAGAGAGAGTGTGTGGGGTGGAGAGGGAAGGGAGAGAGAGTGTGTGGGGTGGAGAGAGAAGGGAGAGAGAGTGTGTGGGGTGGAGAGAGAAGGGAGAGAGAGTGTGTGGGGTAGAGAGAGAAGGGAGAGAGGGTGTGTGGGGTGGAGAGAGAAGGGAGAGAGAGTGTGTGGGGTGGAGAGGGAAGGGAGAGAGAGTGTGTGGGGTGGAGAGAGAAGGGAGAGAGTTTGTCTGGGGGAGAGGAGGGAGAGAGTGTGTGTGTGGTGGAGAGGGAAGGGAGAGAGAGTGTGTGTGGGGTGGAGAGAGAAGGGAGAAAGAGTGTGGGGTTGAGAGAGAAGGGAGAGAGAGTGTGTGGGGTAGAGAGAGAAGGGAGAGGGTGTGTGGGGTAGAGAGAGAAGGGAGAGAGGGTGTATGGGGTGGAGAGAGAACGGAGAGAGAGTGTGTGGGGTAGAGAGAGAAGGAAGAGAGAGTGTGTGGGGTGGAGAAGGGAGAGAGAGTGTGTGGGGTGGAGAGAGAAGGGAGAGAGAGTGTGTGGTGTGGAGAGAGAAGGGAGAAAGAGTGTGTGGGGTGGAGAGAGAAGGGAGAGAAAGTGTGGGGTAGTTAGAGAAGAGAGAGAGTTTGTGTGGGGGAGAGGAGGGAGAGAGTGTGTGTGTGGTGGAGAGAGAAGGGAGAGAGTGTGTGGGGTGGAGAGAGAAGGGAGAGAGAGTATGTGGGGTGGAGAGAGAAGGGAGAGAGTGTGTGGGGTTGAGAGAGAAGGGAGAGAGAGTGTGTGGGGGGGAGAAGGGAGAGATTGTGTGTGTGGTGGAGAGAGAAGGGAGAGTGTGTGGGGGTGGAGAGAGAAGGAAGAGAGTGTATGTTGGGTGGAGAGAGAAGGGAGAGAGTGTGTGTTGGGGTGAGAGAGAAAGAAGAGAGAGTGTGTGGGGTGGAGAGGGAAGGGAGAGAGAGTGTGAGGGGTGGAGAGAAGGGAGAGTGTGTGGGGTAGAGAGAGAAGGGAGAGAGAGTGTGTGGGGTGGAGAAGGGAGAGAGAGTGTGTGGGATGGAGAGAGAAGGGAGAGAGAGTGTGTGGGATGGAGAGAGAAGGGAGAAATAGTTTGTGGGGTGGAGAGAGAAGGGAGAGTGTGTGGGGTGGAGAGAGAAGGGAGAGAGAGTGTGTGGGGTGGAGAAGGGAGAGAGAGTGTGTGGGGTGGAGAGAGAAGGGAGAGAGTGTGTGGGGTGAGAGAGCAGCGAGATAGTGTGTGGGGTGGAGATAGAAGGGAGAGAGAGTGTGTGGGGGAGAAGGGAGGGAGAGTGTGTGGGGGGAAGAGAGAAGGGAGAGAGAATGTGTGGGGTGACGAGAGAAGTGAGAGAGAGTGTGTGGGGTAGAGAGAGAAGGGAGAGAGTGTGTGGGGTAGAGAGAGAATGGACAGAGTGTGTGTGGGGTGGAGAGAGATGGGACATAGTGTGTGTGGGGTGGAGAGAGAAGGGAGAGAAGGTGTGTGGGGTAGAGAGAGAAGGGAGAGAGAGTGTGTGGGTTGGAGAGAGAAGGGAGAGAGTGTGTGTTGGGTGGAGAGAGAAGGGAGAGGGAGTGTGTGGGGTGTAGAGGGAAGGGAGAGAGAGTGTGTGGGGTGGAGAGAGAAGGGAGAGAGAGTGTGTGGGGTGGAGAGGGAAGGGAGAGAGAGTGTGTGGGGTGGAGAGAGAAGGGAGAGAGAGTGTGTGGGGTGGAGAGAGAAGGGAGAGAGAGTGTGTGGGGTAGAGAGAGAATGGAGAGAGGGTGTGTGGGGTGGAGAGAGAAGGGAGAGAGAGTGTGTGGGGTGGAGAGGGAAGGGAGAGAGAGTGTGTGGGGTGGAGAGAGAAGGGAGAGAGTTTGTCTGGGGGAGAGGAGGGAGAGAGTGTGTGTGTGGTGGAGAGGGAAGGGAGAGAGAGTGTGTGTGGGGTGGAGAGAGAAGGGAGAAAGAGTGTGGGGTTGAGAGAGAAGGGAGAGAGAGTGTGTGGGGTAGAGAGAGAAGGGAGAGGGTGTGTGGGGTAGAGAGAGAAGGGAGAGAGGGTGTATGGGGTGGAGAGAGAACGGAGAGAGAGTGTGTGGGGTAGAGAGAGAAGGGAGAGAGAGTGTGTGGGGTGGAGAAGGGAGAGAGAGTGTGTGGGGTGGAGAGAGAAGGGAGAGAGAGTGTGTGGTGTGGAGAGAGAAGGGAGAAAGAGTGTGTGGGGTGGAGAGAGAAGGGAGAGAAAGTGTGGGGTAGTTAGAGAAGAGAGAGAGTTTGTGTGGGGGGAGAGGAGGGAGAGAGAGTGTGTGGGGTGAAGTAGGGAGGGAGAGTGTGTGGGGTGGAGAGAGAAGGAAGAAAGAGTGTGTGGGGTGGAGAGAGAAGGGAGAGAGAGTGTGGGTAGAGAGAGAAGGGAGAGAGTGTGTGGGGGGAGAAGGGAGAGATTGTGTGTGTGGTGGAGAAAGAAGGGAGAGAGAGTGTGTGGGGTGGAGAGAGAAGGGAGAGAGTGTGTGTGGGGTGAAGAGAGAAGGGAGAGAGAGTGTGTGGGGTAGAGAAATAAGGGAGAGAGTATGTGGGGTAGAGAGAGAAGGGAGAGAGAGTGTGTGGGGTGGAGAGAGAAGGGAGAGAGAGTGTGTGGGGTGGAGAGAGAAGGGAGAGAGAGTGTGTGGGGTGGAGAGAGAAGGGAGAGAGAGTGTGTGGGGTGGAGAGAGAAGGATTAAGAGTGTGTGGGTGGAGAGAGAAGGAAGAGAAAGTGTGGGGTAGAGAGAGAAGGGAGAGAGTTTGTGTGGGGGAGAGGAGGGAGAGAGTGTGTGTGTGTTGGAGAGAGAAGGGAGAGAGAGTGTGTGGGGTGGAGAGAGAAGGGAGAGAGAGTGTGTGGGGTTGAGCGTGAAGGGAGAGAGAGTGTGTGGGGTAGAGAGAGAAGGGAGAGAGTGTGTGGGGTAGAGAGAGAAGGGACAGAGTGTGTGTGGGGTGGAGAGAGATGGGACAGAGTGTGTGTGGGGTGGAGAGAGAAGGGAGAGAGTGTGTGGGGTGGAGAGAGAAGGGAGAGAGAGTATGTGGGGTGGAGAGTGAAGGGAGAGAGTGTGTGGGGTTGAGAGAGAAGGGAGAGAGAGTGTGTGGGGGGAGAAGGGAGAGATTGTGTGTGTGGTGGAGAGAGAAGGAGAGAGAGTGTGTGGGGTGGAGAGAGAAGGGAGAGAGAGTATGTGGGGTGGAGAGAGAAGGGAGAGAGAGTGTGTGGGGGGAGAAGGGAGAGAGAGTGTGTGGGGTGAAGTAGGGAGGGAGAGTGTGTGGGGGTGGAGAGAGAAGGAAGAAAGAGTGTGTGGGGTGGAGAGAGAAGGGAGAGAGAGTGTGGCGTAGAGAGAGAAGGGAGAGAGTGTGTGGGGGGAGAAGGAGAGATTGTGTGTGTGGTGGAGAAAGAAGGGAGAGAGAGTGTGTGGGGTGGAGAGAGAAGGGAGAGAGTGTGTGTGGGGTGAAGAGAGAAGGGAGAGAGAGTGTGTGGGGTAGAGAAATAAGGGAGAGAGTGTGTGGGGTAGAGAGAGAAGGGAGAGAGGGTGTGTGGGATGGAGAGAGAAGGGAGAGAGAGTGTGTGGGGTAGAGAGAGAAGGGAGAAAGAGTGTGTGGGGTGGAGAGGGAAGGGAGAGAGTTTGTGGGGGGGAGAATGGAGAGAGTGTGTGTGTGGTGGAGAGAGAAGGGAGAGAGTGTGTGTGGGGTGGAGAGAGAAGGAAGAAAGAGTGTGTGGGGTGGAGAGAGAAGGGAGAGAGAGTGTGGGGTAGAGAGAGAAGGGAGAGAGTGTGTGGGGGGAGAAGGGAGAGATTGTGTGTGTGGTGGAGAAAGAAGGGAGCGAGAGTGTGTGGGGTGGAGAGAGAAGGAGAGAGTGTGTGTGGGGTGAAGAGAGAAGGGAGAGAGAGTGTGTGGGGTAGAGAAATAAGGGAGAGAGTGTGTGGGGTAGAGAGAGAAGGGAGAGAGGGTGTGTGGGATGGAGAGAGAAGGGAGAGAGAGTGTGTGGGGTAGAGAGAGAAGGGAGAAAGAGTGTGTGGGGTGGAGAGGGAAGGGAGAGAGTTTGTGGGGGGGAGAATGGAGAGAGTGTGTGTGTGGTGGAGAGAGAAGGGAGAGAGTGTGTGTGGGGTGGAGAGAGAAGGGAGAGAGAATGTGTGGGGTGGAGAGAGAAGGGATTAAGAGTGTGTGGGGTGGAGAGAGAAGGAGAGTTTGTGTGGGGTAGAGAGAGAAGGGAGAGAGTTTGTGTGGGGGAGAGGAGGGAGAGAGTGTGTGTGTGGTAGAGAGAGAAGGGAGAGAGTGTGTGTGGGGTGGAGAGAGAAGGGAAAGAGAGTGTGTGGGGTTGAGCGTGAAGGGAGAGCGAGTGTGTGGGGTGGAGAGGGAAGGGAGAGAGTGTGTGGGGTAGAGAGAGAAGGGAGAGAGAGTGTGTGGGGTGGAGAGAGATGGGACAGAGTGTGTGTGGGGTGGAGAGAGAAGGGAGTGAGAGTGTGTGGGTTGGAGAGAGAAGGGAGAGAGTGTGTGTCGGGTGGAGAGGGAAGGGAGAGAGAGTGTGTGGGGTGGAGACAGAAGGAAGAGAGAGTGTGTGGGGTAGAGAGAGAAGGGAGAGTGTGTGGGGTGGAGAGAGAAGGGAGAGAGTGTGTGTGTGGTGGAGAGAGAAGGGAAAGAGAGTGTTTGGGGTGGAGAGAGAAGGGAGAGAGAGTGTGTGGGGTGGAGAGAGAAGGGAGAAAGAGTGTGTGGGGTGGAGAGAGAAGGGAGAGAAAGTGTGGGGTAGAGAGAGAAGGGAGAGAGTGTGTGTGTGGTGGAGAGAGAAGGGGGGGAGAGTGTGTGGGGTGGAGAGGGAAGGGAGAGAGAGTGTGTGGGGTGGAGAGAGAAGGGAGAGAGAGATTGTGTGGGGTGGAGAAGGGAGAAAGAGTGTGTGGGGTGGAGAGAGAAGGGAGAAAAAGTGTGGGGGAAGAGAGAAGGGAGAGAGAGTGTGTGGGGTGAAGAGAGAAGGGAGAGAGAGTGTGTGGGGTAGAGAGAGAAGGGAGAGAGTGTGTGGGGTAGAGAGAGAAGGGAGAGAGAGTGTGTGGGGTAGTGAGAGAACGGAGAAAGATGTATGGGGTGGAGAGGGAAGGGAGAGAGTTTGTGGGGGGGAGAAGGGAGAGAGTGTGTGTGTGGTGGAGAGAGAAGGGAGAGAGAGTGTGTGGGGTGGAGAGAGAAGGGAGAGAGAGTGTGTGGGGTGGAGAGAGAAGGGAGAGAGAGTGTGTGGGGTAGAGAGAGAAGGGAGAAAGAGTGTGTGGGTTGGAGAGAGAAGGGAGAGAGAGTGTGTGGGGTAGAGAGAGAAGGGAGAGAGTGTGTGTGGGGTGGAGAGGGAAGGGAGAGAGAGTGTGTGGGGTGGAGAGAGAAGGAAGAGAGAGTGTATGGGGTAGAGAGAGAAGGGAGAGAGGGTGTGTGGGGTGGAGAGGGAAGGAGAGAGAGTGTGTGGGGTGGAGAGAGAAGGGAGAGTGTGTGGGGTGGAGAGAGAAGGGAGAGAGTGTGTGTGTGGTGGAGAGAGAAGGGAGAGAGAGTGTGTGGGGTGGAGAGAGAAGGGAGAGAGAAGGGAGAGAGAGTGTGTGGGGTGGAGAGAGAAGGGAGAAAGAGTGTGTGGGGTTAGAGAGAGAAGGGAGAGGGTGTGTGGGGTAGAGAGAGAAGGGAGAGAGTGTGTTTGGGGTGGAGAGAGAACGGAGAGAGAGTGTGTGGGGTAGAGAGAGAAGGGAGAGAGAGTGTGTGGGGTGGAGAGGGAAGGGAGAGAGAGTGTGTGGGGTGGAGAGGGAAGGGAGAGAGAGTGTGTGGGGTGGAGAGAAAAGGGAGAGAGAGTGTTTGGGGTGGAGAAGGGAGAAAGAGTGTGTGGGGTGGAGAGAGAAGGGAGAAAAAGTGTGGGGTAGTTAGAGAAGAGAGAGAGTTTGTGTGGGGGAGAGGAGGGAGAGAGTGTGTGCGTGGTGGAGAGAGAAGGGAGAGAGTGTGTGGGGTGGAGAGAGAAGGGAGAGAGAGTATGTGGGGTGGAGAGAGAAGGGAGAGAGTGTGTGAGGTTGAGAGAGAAGGGAGAGAGAGTGTGTGGGGGGGAGAAGGGAGAGATTGTGTGTGTGGTGGAGAGAGAAGGGAGAGAGTGTGTGGGGTGGAGAGAGAAGGGAGAGAGAGTATGTGGGGTGGAGAGAGAAGGGAGAGAGAGTGTGTGGGGGGAGAAGGGAGAGAGAGTGTGTGGGGTGAAGTAGGGAGAGAGAGTGTGTGGGGTGGAGAGAGATGGGAGAAAGAGTGTGTGGGGTGGAGAGAGAAGGGAGAGAGTGTTAGGTAGAGAGAGAAGGGAGAGAGTGTGTGGGGGGAGAAGGGAGAGATTGTGTGTGTGGTGGAGAAAGAAGGGAGAGAGGGTGTGTGGGGTGGATAGAGAAGGGAGAGAGTGTGTGTGGGGTGGAGAGAGAAGGGAGAGTGTGTGGGGTGGAGAGAGAAGGGAGAGAGAGTGTGTGGGGTGGAGAAGGGAGAGAGAGTGTGTGGGATGGAGAGAGGAGGGAGAGAGAGTGTGTGGGGTGGAGAGAGAAGGGAGAAATAGTGTGTGGCGTGGAGAGAGAAGGGAGAGTGTGTGGGGTGGAGAGAGAAGGGAGAGTGTGTGGGGTGGAGAGAGAAGGGAGAGTGTGTGGGGTGGAGAAGGGAGAGAGAGTGTGTGGGGTGGAGAGAGAAGAGAGAGAGAGTGTGTGGGGTGGAGAGAGAAGGGAGAGTGTGTGGGGTGGAGAGAGAAGGGAGAGAGAGTGTGTGGGGTGGAGAAGGGAGAGAGAGTGTGTGGGGTGGAGAGAGAAGGGGGAGAGAGTGTGTGGGGTGGAGAGAGAAGGGAGAAATAGTGTGTGGGGTGGAGAGAGAAGGGAGAGAAAATGTGGGGTAGAGAGAGAAGGGGCAGAGTGTGTGTGGTGTGGAGAGAGAAGGGAGAGAGAATATGTGGAGTGGAGGGAGAAGGGAGGGAGAGTGTGTGGGGTGAAGAGAGAAGGGAGAGAGGGTGTGTGGGGTAGAGAGAGAAGGGAGAGAGAGTGTGTGGGTAGAGAGAGAAGGGAGAGAGTGTGTGTGGGTGGAGAGAGAAAGGACAGAGTGTGTGTGGTGTAGAGAGAGAAGGAAGAGAGTGTATGTTGGGTGGAGAGAGAAGGGATAGAGTGTGTGTTGGGTGGAGAGAGAAGGGAGCGAGAGTGTGTGGGATGGAGAGGGAAGGGAGAGAGAGTGTGTGGGGTGGAGAGAGAAGGGAGAGAGAGTGTGTGGGGTGGAGAGAGAAGGGAGAGAAAGTGTGGGGTGGATAGAGAAGGGAGAGTGTGTGTGGGGTAGAGAGAGAAGGGAGAGAGAGTGTGGGGTGGAGAGAGAAATGAGAGAGTGTGTGGGGTAGAGAGAGAAGGGAGAGAGTGTGTGGGGTGGAGAGAGAAGGGAGAGAGTGTGTGGGGGGAGAGAGAAGGGAGAAAGAGTGTGTGGGGGGAGAAAGGAGAGAGAGGGTGTGTGGTGGAGAGAGAAGGGAGACAAAGTGTTTGGGGTGGAGAGACAAGGTACAGAGTGTGTGTGGGGTGGAGAGTGAAGGGAGAGAGAGTGTGGGGTGGATAGAGAAGGGAGAGAGAGTGTGGGATGGATAGAGAAGGGAGAGTGTGTGTGGGTAGAGAGAGAAGGGAGAGAGTGTGTGTGGGGTGGAGAGAGAAAGGACAGAGTGTGTGTGGTGTGGAGAGAGAAGGAAGAGAGTGTATGTTGGGTGGAGAGAGAAGGGATAGAGTGTGTGTTGGGTGGAGAGAGAAGGGAGAGAGAGTGTGTGGGATGGAGAGGGAAGGGAGAGAGAGTGTGTGGGGTGGAGAGAGAAGGGAGAGAGAGTGTGTGGGGTGGAGAGAGAAGGGAGAGAAAGTGTGGGGTGGATAGAGAAGGGAGAGTGTGTGTGGGGTAGAGAGAGAAGGGAGAGAGAGTGTGGGGTGGAGAGAGAAGGGAGAGAGTGTGTGGGGTAGAGAGAGAAGGGAGAGAGTGTGTGGGGTGGAGAGAGAAGGGAGAGAGTGTGTGGGGGGAGAGAGAAGGGAGAAAGAGTGTGTGGGGGGAGAAAGGAGAGAGAGGGTGTGTGGTGGAGAGAGAAGGGAGACAAAGTGTTTGGGGTGGAGAGACAAGGTACAGAGTGTGTGTGGGGTGGAGAGTGAAGGGAGAGAGAGTGTGGGGTGGATAGAGAAGGGAGAGAGAGTGTGGGATGGATAGAGAAGGGAGAGTGTGTGTGGGTAGAGAGAGAAGGGAGAGAGAGTCTGGGGTGGAGAGAGAAGGGAGAGAGTGTGTGTGGGGTAGAGAGAGAAGCGAGAGAGTGTGTGGGGGGGGTGGAGAGGGAAGGGAGAGAGAGTGTGTGGGGGAGAAGGGTGAGAGAGTGTGTGAGGTGGAGAAGGGAGAGAGAGTGTGTGGGTGGAGAGAGAGTGTTTGGGGGGAGAAGGGTGAGAGAGTGTGTGAGGTGGAGAAGGGAGAGAGAGTGTGTGGGTGGAGAGAGAAGGGAGAGAGAGAGTGTTTGGGGTGGAGAGAGAAGGGAGAAAGAGTGTGTGGAGTGGAGAGAGAAGGGAGAGAGAGTGTGTGGGGTAGAGAGAGAAGGGAGAGAGTGTGTGGGGGAGAGAAGGGAGAGAGAGTGTTTGGGGTGGAGAGAGAAGGGAGAGAGAGTGTGTGGGGTAGAGAGAGAAGGGAGAAAGAGTGTGTGTGGGGTGGAGAGAGAAGGGAGAGAGAGTGTATGGGGTAGAGAGAGAAGGGAGGAGAAAGTGTTTGGGGGGAGAAAGGAGAGAGAGTGTGTGGGGTGGAGAGAGAAGGGAGAGAGAGTGTTTGGGGTGGAGAGACAAGGTACAGAGTGTGTGGGGTGGAGAGAGAAGGGAGAGAGGGTGTGTGGGGTGGAGAGAGATGGGACAGAGTGTGTGTGGGGTGGAGAGAGAAGGGAGAGAGAGTGTGTGGGGTAGAGAGAGAAGGGAGAGAGTGTGTGGGGGGAGAGAGAGAAGGGAGAGAGTGTGTGTGGGGTGGAGAGAGAAGGGAGAGAGAGTGTGTGGGGTAGAGAGAGAAGGGAGAGAGTGTGTGGGGTAGAGAGAGAAGGGAGAGAATGTGTGTGGGGTGGAGAGAGAACGGAGAGAGAGTGTTTGGGGTGAAGAGAGAAGGGAGAGATAGTGTGTGGGGTTGAGAGAGAAGGGAGAGAGAGTGTGTGGGGTTGAGAGAAAGGAGAGAGAGTGTGTGTCTTCATAGTATTTATAAGAGACCGATTGGGAAGAGAAGCAGCCTGTGGGGGCAAAGGGGACACTGGGTTTTGGTAACTGCTGGTCCCTCACCATTCCTATACTCAGAGTATGCTGCTCTTAGACTGACAGGTGGGAAATGGGTATGTTGCCTGCTCAGTGGTCTATGCAGCAGGTGTGAACTAGCGGAGCAGCGCGGTGGGTGTCCTGTGCTGAGGGCTGGGAGTGATTGGTACACCGTATTCTCCTCCTAATTTCCAAATGCCACACACCACCCCTGATGAAGTTTTGCTTATTTTAGATTAGATAGAGAGATTGGGCTGCAATGAAAAGTTGCTAATCAGAGTCGAAAGAGTCAGGTACGGACTCAAGTGTTTGTAATAAATAAATAATAATAATAATAATAATAATTGGGTGCTTATATTTGCCCTATTTCACACATGTACAAGTAGTTTATACGCATGTGTGAACCCCTCCTGTAACACCCTCAGAGAGTGGGGTCACGGCCAGGGTCTACCATTATCAACTGCGGCCCTGGAGCAATAAGAGTTAAGTCCCTTGCTCAAGGGCACATTGACCAATTTGTCAACTTGTCGGCTCGGGGATTCGAACTAGCGACGTTTACTGGCCCAATGCACTAACCACTAGGTTATCTGCCGCCCTTGTGTGTATGTCTCTCTTTGTGTGTGGGTGTGTGCTCTCTCATAGATATTAGGTATAATCCCCTTGGCACTGTGTTAGCTCTGACACAATGGGGCAGTGAAAATGGATGAAACAGATTTTGCACAATTACTATTGGGTTTAAAACACTGTATTGTCAAAATCTCAACTGAATTACTGGATTTTGGTATTAGTATGAATGTGTGTGTGTGTGTGTGTGTGTGTGTGTGTGTGTGTGTGTGTGTGTGTGTGTGTGTGTGTGTGTGTGTGTGTGTGTGGAGAGAGAGAGAGAGAGTGAGTGTATGAGAGAGAGAGAGAGAGAGAGAGAGAGAGAGAGAGAGAGAGGAGTGTGTGTGTAATACAAAGTGAGAAATAAAAGATGAGCGAGAAGAGGGGATAAAATCAAAGTAGCTTGGAGCGGTGAATAAGAATACCATAGCCTCATTAGATTAATGTTCCTGTTCAAACAATCAAACACGTCTTTCAAATCATTACCTTGTCCTCTGCAGATCTATGCTGAGCTATGTGCCAAATGGCACCCTATTCCCTACATAGTGCACTACTTTAGACCAGAGCCCCTTCTAAGATAGTGCACTAGTGCACTACATAGGGAATAGGGTGCCATTTGGGAAGCAACCCAAGTATTCTAACCAGCCCCCATAAATAGAACAGAGAGCTGCATGGTGCTCATGGGTAAAGTTATCAGCTGAGGGTCAGACAGGTGTTTTAATGAGCAGCCCAGTAATTACAGATGCACTGAGCATAAGTAAACTGCACTGGAAAGCCTCAGCAAAGTCAATACAATTGACCCCTAGGTCCAGGAGCTTCCATAAGCCATCTATAAAGCCTGTGTTTGAGCAGTGCAAAATCCACTTGTCACTTAAATCTTATTGGATTGATTGCTTTCATTTTACTCCTGCGACTTTTTCATACTCTTGCTTGTGCCAGTATTTTTTCCCGTTAATGTTTGTAATGATCTGTCAGATACATCCCGGTAATGGCTGAAATGGGCTCAATGGAATACATCGTCTTTATGTTGCATCTATAAGAACGATAAAGCTTTGTCAGGGATTTAACGCATCATCTCCACACATCACAAGAAAGATAACTTTATTTTGATAGGTGTTAATTTTTGGTGGAATTGATTTTTTAAATAATTTAATACAGTTGAAATGTTTACAAATTAGATGTGCTGAAATGAAAGCAACTTCCGAAAATGAACCCTAGGATTATAGTGATCTTATGTCTGATCTCTCAAACAATGTAAAGTATGTATAGATAGGTGTAATCTCAAGCCAGGCGTGTTGATTTTTAATCTGAGGGTATCCTGCTATTGACACACTTGTTGAATTATGCAACAGAACGTGACAACAACAGTAATTCATGAGACAGTCTAGACAGTACAGGTGAGTGCAGATGGGTATACTTTAAAGCAGGATCAAGGAGTTAGCCAGCTAACTTGCCTAAATATTCTCATACACTGTAACAATTTTGATGACCGTTGCTAGAGTGAGTGATGGAGAAGACAGCAGTTTACCCACTACTCACTCAGCACACATGCACAGAGATGTGCCTGGAAGACATGTGAGGGGGAGAGGGAGGGGGTGGTTGTGTGTGTGTGCATCGATAGATGTGCATCCAAATTGGGGAGAAGCTGTTGGATGGTTCTTGAAATGAAGAGGGAGATGCATGTGGGATCAACCCCAGCTGTGTACGAGGGGGTGGACATGCTCAAGGGCTCTGTGATTGAGCAATGCTTAATTCAAGTCAACGCTCTGGATTATGATGAGGTTGTTTCCAGGGGCGTCTCTAGGATTTTAAGACATTGTGGGCTTAGCCCAAAGCTAATAGGGGGGTCCTGAATTTCAACAGCTAAACGCATTAATTTGGTGCACTTTGAGATTAAACATTGAGAGATTAGAACATTGAGAGATTAGATCTTTTTCAGGTAATTTGCTCCTTCTCACCTGCCACAGCAGACACTGCCAGTACTCAATTACAGAAATGACTGTGGGTCTCTCTACTCTGGAACACTCTCTACTCTTGAACTCATACATCTACAGTGTATTGCCAAAAACCTCCATACCACTCAACAACTTCAAACATAGACTCTGACCTGTCCAACGAGCCAAACTGATTAAAGAATCCCACAGTACCCAAACACCCTCTCTCTCATACACACAAACACTCTGCAGTAAATTAGAATCCATAGAGAAGCTTTAAGTCCTACAGTCTACTGTGTGCTCAACCCTCCTCTGCCTCTCTCCAATGCTTTCTCTGTGTTGTCTGTTGCTGTCTCTCTTGACTGCCCTCTTCTGTTGCTGTCTCTTAAGATGTCTGCATACTAAGTTTGGTTTGCTCCTAGCAGAACTCAACTAGGCGAAGTCAACGTCTGTGGCTCGCATATTCCCTTAAAAGACCGCTTGAAAAACGAGAAAAAAGCGGCAATAGTACTGTTTGTCCTTCTTGAGACATCGCAGCCAGTATACACTTCCTCAAAATGGTCCGAATTAATCTAAGATAACTCAAGAAATCTGTAATTAATTTTAACGTTTTTGCTGAGGAGGACTTAGTCACGCAATTTTACATCTAACTAAGATGTTTGATGCGGTATTTCTCAAATAAAAAGATTGGCATAGAAACGAGTCGTCTCTCGTTAAATTACAACAAACACTTCACTGAAGAATCCCTACTGTTGACCAATCACCAACGAAGGCACGTAGACTTCGGCTACCGAACTTCGGCTTGCCTCAGTAAAAAATGTTGTGTGCACTAACAGGCGAAAACCCTTGCCGAAGACCAAAAGGAACAAAAAGGTTACAAAATGTCTTCATAATACAGTGGGGAGGAAAAGTATTTAGTCAGTCACCAATTGTGCAAGTTCTCCCACTTAAAAAGATGAGAGAGGCCTGTAATTCTCATCATAGGTACACGTCAACTATGACAGACAAAATGAGAAAAGAAAATCCAGAAAATCACATTGTAGGATTTTTTATGAATTTATTAGCAAATTATGGTGGAAAATATGTATTTGGTCAATAACAAAAGTTTCTCAATACTTGGTTATATACCCTTTGTTGGCAATGACACAGGTCAAACGTTTTCTGTAAGTCTTCACAAGGTTTTCACACACTGTTGCTGGTATTTTGGCCCATTCCTCCATGCAGATCTCCTCTAGAGCAGTGATGTTTTGGGGCTGTCGCTGGGCAACACGGACTTTCAACTCCCTCCAAAGATTTTATATGGGGTTGAGATCTGGAGACTGGCTAGGCCACTCCAGGACCTTGAAATGCTTCTTACGAAGCCACTCCTTCGTTGCCCGGGCGGTGTGTTTGGGATCATTGTCATGCTGAAAGACCCAGCCACGTTTCATCTTCAATGCCCTTACTGATGGAAGGAGGTTTTCACTCAAAATCTCACGATACATGGCCCCATTCATTCTTTCCTTTACACGGATCAGTCGTCCTGGTCCCTTTGCAGAAAAACAGCCCCAAAGCATGATGTTTCCACCCCCATGCTTCACAGTAGGTATGGTGTTCTTTGGATGCAACTCAGCATTCTTTGTCCTCCAAACACGACGAGTTGAGTTTTTACCAAAAAGTTATATTTTGGTTTCATCTGACCATATGACATTCTCCCAATCCTCTTCTGGATCATCCAAATGTACTCTAGCAAACTTCAGACGGGCCTGGACATGTACTGGCTTAAGCAGGGGGACACGTCTGGCACTGCAGGATTTGAGTCCCTGGCGGCGTAGTGTGTTACTGATGGTAGGCTTTGTTACTTTGGTCCCAGCTCTCTGCAGGTCATTCACTAGGTCCCCCCGTGTGGTTCTGGGATTTTTGCTCACCGTTCTTGTGATCATTTTGACACCACGGGGTGAGATCTTGCGTGGATCCCCAGATCGAGGGAGATTATCAGTGGTCTTGTATGTCTTCCATTTCCTAATAATTGCTCCCACAGTTGATTTCTTAAAACCAAGCTGCTTACCTATTGCAGATTCAGTCTTCCCAGCCTGGTGCAGGTCTACAATTTTGTTTCTGGTGTCCTTTGACAGCTCTTTGGTATTGGCCATAGTGGAGTTTGGAGTGTGACTGTTTGAGGTTGTGGACAGGTGTCTTTTATACTGATAACAAGTTCAAACAGGTGCCATTAATACAGGTAACGAGTGGAGGACAGAGGAGCCTCTTAAAGAAGAAGTTACAGGTCTGTGAGAGCCAGAAATCTTGCTTGTTTGTCGGTGACCAAATACTTATTTTCCACCATAATTTGCAAATAAATTCATAAAAATTCCTACAATGTGATTTTCTGGATAAAAATGTCTCAATTTGTCTGTCATAGTTACGTGTACCTATGATGAAAATTACAGGCCTCTCTCATCTTTTTAAGTGGGAGAACTTGCACAATTGGTGGCTGACTAAATACTTTTTTCCCCCACTGTATACTGAACAAAAATATAAACGCAACATGCAACAATTTCAAAGATTTTACTGAGTTATAGTTCATATAAAGAAATCAGTAAATTGAAATAAATTCATTGGATTTCACATAACTGGGTATACAGATATGCATACGTTGGTCACAGATACCTTACAAAAAAGGTAGGGGCGTGGATCAGTTTTGTCCTTGAGCTGTTCTTGTTTATTAATGTTCTGTATTATGTCATGTTTCATGTTTTGTGTGGAACCCAGGAAGAGTAGCTGCTGCTTTCACAACAGCTAATGGGGATCCTTGTCACGATCGTTGAACGGAGTAGACCAAGGCGCAGCGTGATGAACGAACATATTTTATTATCTTAAGTGATAATACAAACAAAACAACAAACGATACGTGCAGTCCTACGGTTAAACACAACCAACACGGAACAAACCAAACGGAACAAGATCCCACAAAACACTAAGGGAAAACAGACTGTTTAAATATGGTTCCCAATCAGAGACAACCAGCAACAGCTGACACTCGTTGCCTCTGACTGGGAACCACTCTGGCCAACATAGAAATACAATAACTAGACTGTGAACATAGAACAAAACACATAGAAACTACACACCCTGGCTCAACATATAGAGTCCCCAGAGCCAGGGTGTGACAGTACCCCCCCCCCCAAAGGCGCGGACTGCGACCGCGCCTCCACATAAACAAACCAGGGGAGGGCTGGGTGGGCATTCCTCCTCGGCCCCGCTGGCTGGAGCTGGACTGGACATCGTAGGAGCGGATTGCTTCAGCTCCGGTGTGGAGCAGCTGACCGGTACCTGACCAGGCACCGGTGACCCAGGCACGGGTTGTGCCGGACTGACGACGCACATCCCTGGCTTGGTGCGTGGAGCAGGAACGGGCCGGACCGGGCTGACGATGCGCACCCCTGGCTTGGTGCGTGGAGCAGCAACGGGCCGGACCGGGCTGACGATGCGCACCCCTGGCTTGGTGCGTGGAGCAGGAACGGGCCGGACCGGGCTGACGACTCGCACCCCTGGCTTGGTGCGTGGAGCAGGAACGGGCCGGACCGGGCTGACGACTCGCACCCCTGGCTTGGTGCGTGGAGCAGCCACGGGCCGGACCGGGCTGACGATGCGCACCCCTGGCTTGGTGCGTGGAGCAGGAACGGGCCGGACCGGGCTGACGACTCGCACCCCTGGCTTGGTGCGTGGAGCAGGAACGGGCCGGACCGGGCTGACGACTCGCACCCCTGGCTTGGTGCGTGGAGCAGGAACGGGCCGGACCGGGCTGACGACTCGCACCCCTGGCTTGGTGCGTGGAGCAGGAACGGGCCTTACCGGGCTGACGACTCGCACCCCTGGCTTGGTGCGAGTGGCAGGAACAGGCCGGGCCGGGCTGGCGACGCGCACCGTAGGCTTGGTGCGAGTGGCAGGAACAGGCCGGGCCGGGCTGGCGACGCGCACCGTAGGCTTGGTGCGAGTGGCAGGAACAGGCCGGGCCGGGCTGGCGACGCGCACCGTAGGCTTGGTGCGAGTGGCAGGAACAGGCCGGGCCGGGCTGGCGACGCGCACCGTAGGCTTGGTGCGAGTGGCAGCAACAGGCCGGGCCGGGCTGGCGACGCGCACCGTAGGCTTGGTGCGAGTGGCAGGAACAGGCCGGGCCGGGTTGGCGACGCGCACCGTAGGCTTGGTGCGAGTGGCAGGAACAGGCCGGGCCGGGCTGGCGACGCGCACCGTAGGCTTGGTGCGAGTGGCAGGAACAGGCCGGGCCGGGCTGGCGACGCACACCGTAGGCTTGGTGCGAGTGGCAGGAACAGACCGGGCCGGGCTGGCGACGCACACCGTAGGCTTGGTGCGAGGAGCAGGAACAGGCCGGGCCGGGCTGGCGACGCGCACCATTACCTTGGTGCGGGGAGCAGGAACAGACCGGACCGTACTGGGGACACACACCACTGGCCCTACGCCGGGATCTGGAACGGGCCGGACCGGACCGGACTGGTAACACACCCCAGTACCTCTCGCCGTGCCTCTACACCTTCCTTCCCTTCTTTGACCAGTGGCCCCCGTAACCTGGCGGCCTCCTCTGCCAACCTCCCAAATCGCCCTGTGGCAGCCTCCTGCTGCCCAGTCGCCCATGCCGTGTGCCCCCCCCTAAAAAATTTTTGGGGTTGCCTCTCGTCCGTCCGACGACGACACTGTTGACGCCGCTGCTCCTCTCTCGCCAGGGCCTTAATCTTAGCCCATGGCCCTTTTCCCCCGAGCATGTCCTCCCAGGACCACCCTTTGCCCACCTGGGCCATCGCCAACCTCTCCAGCTCCTTTCCCGGCGCTTCCTCCCATGTCCAGGCTGCCTGCTCCTGGACACGCTGCTTGGTCCTGGTATGGTGGGATCTTCTGTCACGATCGTTGAACGGAGTAGACCAAGGCGCAGAGTGATGAACGAACATATTTTATTATCTTAAGTGATAATACAAACAAAACAACAAACGATACGTGCAGTCCTACGGTTAAACACAACCAACACGGAACAAACCAAACGGAACAAGATCCCACAAAACACTAAGGGAAAACAGACTGTTTAAATATGGTTCCCAATCAGAGACAACCAGCAACAGCTGACACTCGTTGCCTCTGACTGGGAACCACTCTGGCCAACATAGAAATACAATAACTAGACTGTGAACATAGAACAAAACACATAGAAACTACACACCCTGGCTCAACATATAGAGTCCCCAGAGCCAGGGTGTGACAATCCTAATAAAATACAAAAAATACCATATACACATTATATACTGTACATGGAGCACACAGTACAATTAAATGCTTATTTGCAGGTTAACATCTTGACAATGCAACAATAGAAAGAGTAAGTAGCTAAGTGAATAAAAATAGTAATAAAAATAAAAGCTTAATGAAATAATTTCACCAATTTAATAATGGGCAGGTTTTTTAACTAATAGTTACATAGCCTATATGGAAATTACAGACATGAGCCAAGCATGTTTACCTGTGTAATGGAATAGGTTATAAAACCTTGATGATTAATTTCATTTAGTCAGTTCACCACCTCAACATTGCCCATTCGAAAGGTTTAAATATCTAGTTGTAGTAAAGTTCAACTTCAGTCCACATGGGGGCATTGTGTCACTGTCAGAAGACATATGCTTCAGTCAGAAAAACGTTCTCTTATCTCTTCGGTCTCAGCTAGCTAGCAGGCCAGTAGGTCCCGAAGTGGCTAGCAAGCCAAGCTAGCTACAGATACAAAAGCCACCAAATACATTAGCTGGAAATAAGCAATTATCCTAATATCATGACTTATATCAACATCCTTAGCTTGCCCATTCACTAAATAACTCTGACTGACGCCCAATAGCTTAAGAATGCTGAGTGCTAATGCTAACTTATTAGCATTAGTCAACTCTTATGCTGAGGGAGACTAACTAGTTAGCTACCACCAACCTTGCACAAACCTGTGGCTAACTCTGCTGCTACTGCACTTTGACTTTCTGTCTGTTCTGCCCTCTCCACCTCATTCCCTGCTCCCTGCTCGTGCTCAACCTGCTCGCTTTTTTTTTACTCTGTTTCGGAAGAAGTTCAGAATATCCATATTTTCTCTGTGCTATGCTGCAGACTCTGACTGAGTGACAGGCGTTTTGCTGAGTGATAACATTGACATCAAACTGGTGCTGTAGGGGTGGGGGAGGGGTCAAGGGACGTGAGCCGTCCACTGCCTTGTGAAATCTTGACCAATTACAGCAGGCACCGAGTCACTTCAGGGGTCTCTTGTAGTGCCTGCTACTGCTTACCGCATTATATTGTATTGTTTATTTATTTTTTTGATACTGCACAGTGCAAGTGATGTGTGGTTACGGAAACTCATATCAGACTGAAAAAATTTATATAATAATAATAATAATAATAATAATAATAATGTTATTTTTGGGGGGACCATCAAAATGTTCGGGGCTGGACCAAAAACATCCGTGGCTGAAGCCCCGGAAGCCCAGGCCTAATGAAGCCACTGGTTGCTTCATGACATGGGCAGGGATAGTCAAATAAAACTCAGCGAGCTGATGGATGTGCTTTGCCTTTGGGAGACGAGCTGTCCGCCTCTTATTATGAGCTGGGTCAGTCAAGATGCTGTAGATGACTAGGTTTGAATCTTGATGTTGTTATGGACTGGCTGTCTGGGCAGCAGAGATGAACTGGTGGAAGATGAGTGGGAGGGAGAGCAAATTAGTGAGAACGAGAGAGAGAGAGAGGAGAGAGAGAGAGAGAGAGAGAGAGAGAGAGAGACAGAGAGAGAGAGAGAGAGGGAGAGAGAGAGAGAGAGAGAGAGAGAGAGAGAGAGAGAGAGAGAGAGAGAGAGAGAGAGAGAGAGAGAGAACAAAATAAAGAGAGAAACAGTGAGAGACATAATGACGGAGAGAGAGAATGAGAACAGTACATTTGGTTTCAGATTATCTCTTCCATGAGACTGACGTGAGCCTGGCCATCCATCAGACTCTATCAGCCTTGGGCATACATAACACTTAGCACCTGTCAGTCATGGTGGAGAGGCTAATCCTCCAACTTCAACTGGCCCTCCCCCTGTTATCGGTGTAATACACTCTTACTGTGAACGTCCCAAATGGCAACCTATTCACTATGCAGTGCATTACTTTTGACCAAGGCTCTGGTCAAAAGTAGTGCACTATGTAGGGAATAGGATGCAATTTGGGATGCACACCTGACCCCACTCCGGATTTCATCAGTACCCAGAAGGGATGGGAAACATTACACTCAGCATGAGAGCGAATGGTAAGATAGTAGGATAGCTCAGAGATAATATCAGGCTTAACATGCACTTTAGGCTGAAGGGAAAGCAGGGAATCCAGAGATATAGGATTCAGTGGACTACCACAGTGACTATGTGGGGTCGTCATTTCACGGGAGAATTTGAGTGCCAGTGTGTGAATTTGTTTGTTGTAGTTGTTGGGAACCAAGCCAATTTCTGAGAGACCCATACTATTTTCTTTCCCTCAAACCCTTAAATTAATTAATCAGCACATGAG
Source organism: Coregonus lavaretus (assembly GCF_964263955.1). Classification (NCBI taxonomy): domain Eukaryota; kingdom Metazoa; phylum Chordata; class Actinopteri; order Salmoniformes; family Salmonidae; genus Coregonus; species Coregonus lavaretus. The sequence continues at coordinate 35,424,061 of NC_140001.1, read as the reverse complement.
CACCCTATGGGCCCTTGTCAAAAGTAGTGCACTATATAGGGCATAGGATGCCATTTGGGACAGTACAGATCTCTCATTGAGAGGTAAAGGAGCTGAGAAAATGTCTGGTGCGCCACACAGAGCAGACTGTAACAGACCTGTCTATTGAGGATTTTAAAGGACATTTACTGCCATTTCCGAGTAATGTCTAGACTGACTGCTCTTCAATCATTGAGATCCTCAACTCTTATAGAGGTAAAGGAGCTAGAACGTCGGATGTTTCACATCCTCATCCTCTCTCAGACTATAAGCAACAGACCTCTCTATAAAGGATTTCCTCTGGTTCGTCCATGCATAAACCATGGCCTGAGATCTAGAGGTGAAGGATGGGACTTCAAAGAGCCTATATTCATACTAGGCTTCAAATACTCTGTCCTTCCAAAACAGAATCACAGGTAAGCGGACATAGCACATAGGCTACATATAACACGACACGTGCTTTCATGGCAGACAGAACATAAAACCGACGGTCGCCTACCTACACAACAGACCAAACAGAATCTCTGCTGTAAATAACTGCTTTGTTTGGTTGCTTCGCAAAGTTAATACGAGAGGTTGACTGAATAAATAAAACATTAGGTCTGCGCCCCACGGAGCCTTATGGGCCCTGGTCAAAAGTAGTGCACTATGTAGGGAATAGGGTGCCATTTGGGACGCAACCTAGCTCAATACAGCTATGGTGGCATAATTAAACATGTCAGTAGCGAAAGCTCCTTTGATTTGTTGAAATGTATTGTTGGAGGAGGGAAGGCACCATTAAAAGATCAAGACCTGAAATCCCACTTTGAATTAATCCGACACCCACTGAATGCTGATAAGGCTGATCCTTATTTACAAGGCAATTTGTGCTGGAATGTATTCTCATTCTCATGCTAAGTCACATTCTCTATTTGCGCTTGCCTCGCATTGCCTCGCACATGTTTTTCTTGCAGATCATGAATGAGGCAAAGGCTAATATACAGTTGAAGATGGAAGTTTACATACACTTAGGTTGGAGTCATTAAAACTTGTTTTTCAACCACTCCACAAATTTCTTATTAACAAACTATCATTTTGGCAAGTCGGTTAGGTCATCTACTTTGTGCATGACACAAGTAATTTTTCCAACAATTGTTTACAGACAGATTATTTCACTTATAATTCACTGTATCACAATTCCAGTGGGTCAGAAGTTTACATACACTAAGTTAACTGTGCCTTTGAACAGCTTGGAAAATTCCAGAAAATGATGTCATGGCTTTAGAAGCTAATTTACATCATTTAAGTCAATTGGAGGTGTACCTGTGGATGTATTTCAAGGCCTACCTTCAAACTCAGTGTCTCTTTGCTTGACATCATGGGAAAATCAAAAGAAATCAGCCAAGACCTCAGAAAACAATTGTAGACCTCCACAAGTCTGGTTCATCCTTGGGAGCAATTTCCAAACGCCTGAAGGTACCACGTTCATCTGTACAAACAACAGTATGCAAGTATAAACACCATGGGACCATGCAGCCGTCATACCGCTCAGGAAGGAGACGCGTTCTGTCTCCTAGAGATTAACGTATTTTGGTGCAAAAAGTGCAAATCAATCCCAGAACAACATCACCTTGTGAAGATGCTGGAGGAAACAGGTACAAAAGTATCTATATCCACAGTAAAAACGAGTCCTATATCGACATAACCTAAATGGCATATGCTAAATGGCATATTAATAACCTGAAAGGCCGCTCAGCAAGGAAGAAGCCACTGCTCCAAAACTGCCATAAAAAAGCCAGACTACGGTTTGCAACTGCACATGGGGACAAAGATCGTACTTTTTGGAGAAATGTCCTCTGGTCTGATGAAACAAAAATATAACTGTTTGGCCATAATGACCATCGTTATGTTTGGAGGAATCAAATCAAATCAAATCAAATTGTATTGGTCACATGCGCCGAATACAACAGGTGCAGACATTACAGTGAAATGCTTACTTACAGCCCTTAACCAACAGTGCATTTATTTTAAACAAAAAAGTAAGAATAAAAAAACAACAAAAAAAGTGTTGAGAAAAAAAGAGCAGAAGTAAAATAAAGTGACAGTAGGGAGGCTATATATACAGGGGGGTACCGTTGCAGAGTCAATGTGCGGGGGCACCGGCTAGTTGAGGTAGTTGAGGTAATATGTACATGTGGGTAGAGTTAAAGTGACTATGCATAAATACTTAACAGAGTAGCAGCAGCGTAAAAAGGATGGGGTGGGGGGGCAGTGCAAATAGTCCGGGTAGCCATGATTAGCTGTTCAGGAGTCTTATGGCTTGGGGGTAGAAGCTGTTGAGAAGTCTTTTGGACCTAGACTTGGCACTCCGGTACCGCTTGCCATGCGGTAGCAGAGAGAACAGTCTATGACTAGGGTGGCTGGAGTCTTTGACAATTTTGAGGGCCTTCCTCTGACACCGCCTGGTATAGAGGTCCTGGATGGCAGGAAGCTTTGCCCCAGTGATGTACTGGGCCGTACGCACTACCCTCTGTAGTGCCTTGCGGTCAGAGGCCAAGCAGTTGCCATACCAGGCGGTGATGCAACCAGTCAGGATGCTCTCGATGGTGCAGCTGTAGAATTTTTTGAGGATCTGAGGACCCATGCCAAATCTTTTTAGTCTCCTGAGGGGGAATAGGCTTTGTCGTGCCCTCTTCACGACTGTCTTGGTGTGTTTGGACCATGATAGTTTGTTGGTGATGTGGACACCAAGGAACTTGAAGCTCTCAACCTGTTCCACTACAGCCCCGTCGATGAGAATGGGGGCGTGCTCAGTCCTCTTTTTTTTCCTGTAGTCCACAATCATCTCCTTTGTCTTGGTCACGTTGAGGGAGAGGTTGTTGTCCTGGCACCACACGGCCAGATCTCTGACCTCCTCCCTATAGGCTGTCTCATCGTTGTCGGTGATCAGGCCTACCACTGTTGTGTCGTCGGCAAACTTAATGATGGTGTTGGAGTCGTGCCTGGCCATGCAGTCATGGGTGAACAGAGAGTACAGGAGGGGACTGAGCACGCACCCCTGAGGGGCCCCCGTGTTGAGGATCAGTGTGGCAGATGTGTTGTTACCTACCCTTACCACCTGGGGGCGGCCCGTCAGGAAGTCCAGGATCCAGTTGCAGAGGGAGGTGTTTAGTCCCAGGATCCTTAGCTTAGTGATGAGCTTAGAGGGCACTATGGTGTTGAATGCTGAGCTGTAGTCAATTAATAGCATTCTCACGTAGGTGTTCCTCTTGTCCAGGTGGGAAAGGGCAGTGTGGAGTGCGATAGAGATTGCATCATCTGTGGATCTGTTGGGGCGGTATGCAAATTGGAGTGGGTCTAGGGTTTCTGGGATTATGCTGTTGATGTGAGCCATGACCAGTCTTTCAAAGCACTTCATGGCTACAGACGTCAGTGCTACGGGTCGGTAGTCATTTAGGCAGGTTATCTTAGAGTTCTTGGGCACGGGGACTATGGTGGTCTGCTTGAAACATGTTGGTATTACAGACTCAGTCAGGGACATGTTGAAAATGTCAGTGAAGACACTTGCCAGTTGGTCAGCACATGCTCGGAGTACACGTCCTGGTAATCCGTCTGGCCCTGCGGCCTTGTGAATGTTGACCTGCTTAAAAGTCTTACTCACATCGGCTACGGAGAGCGTGATCACATAGTCATCCGGAACAGCTGGTGCTCTCATGCATGCTTCAGTGTTGCTTGCCTCGAAGCGAGCATAGAAGTGGTTTAGCTCGTCTGGTAGGCTTGTGTCACTGGGCAGCTCGCGGCTGTGCTTCCCTTTGTAGTCTGTAATAGTTTTCAAGCCCTGCCACATTCGACGAGCGTCAGAGCCAGTGTAGTATGATTCAATCTTAGACCTGTATTGACTCTTTGCCTGTTTGATGGTTCGTCGGAGGTCATAGCGGGATTTCTTATAAGCGTCCGGGTTAGAGTCCCGTTCCTTGAAAGCGGCAGCTCTACCCTTTAGCTCAGTGCGGATGTTTCCTGTAATCCATGGCTTCTGGTTGGGGTATGTACGTACGGTCACTGTGGGGACGACATCATCGATGCACTTATTGATGAAGCCAGTGACTGATGTGGTGTACTCCTCAATGCTGTCTGAAGAATCCCGGAACATGTTCCAGTCTGTGCTAGCAAAACAGTCCTGTAGCTTAGCATCTGCGTCATCTGACCACTTTTTTATTAACCGAATCACTGGTGCTTCCTGCTTCAGTTTTTGCTTATAAGCAGGAATCAGGAGGATAGAGTTATGGTCAGATTTGCCAAATGGAGGGCGAGGGAGAGCTTTGTATGCGTCTCTGTGTGTGGAGTAAAGGTGGTCTAGAGTTTTTTTCCCCTCTGGTTGCACATTTAACATGCTGGTAGAAATTAGGTAGAACGGATTTAAGTTTCCCTGCATTAAAGTCCCCGGCCACTAGGAGCGCTGCATCTGGATGAGCGTTTTCCTGTTGATTAATGGCCTTGTACAACTCATTCAGTGCAATCTTAATGCCAGCATTGGTTTGTGGTGGTAAATAGACAGCTATGAAAAATATAGATGAAAACTCTCTTGGTAAATAGTGTGGTCTACAGCTTATCATAAGATACTCTACCTCAGGCGAGCAAAACCTCGAGACTTCCTTAGTATTTGATTTTGTGCACCAGCTGTTGTTTACAAATATACACAGACCGCCACCCCTTGTCTTACCAGAGTCTGCCGTTCTGTCCTGTCGATGTAGCGTATAGCCTGCTAGCTGAATGTTATCATTGTTGTCGTTCAGCCACGACTCCGTGAAACATAAGATATTACAGTTTTTAATGTCCCGTTGGTAGGATAACCGTAATCTTAAATCGTCCATTTTATTCTCAAAAGCTTGAACGTTGGCTAATAGGATTGATGGGAGAGGCAGTTTACTCGCTCGCCGTCGGATCCTTACAAGGCACCCGGATCTGCGTCCGCGATATCTCCGTCTCTTCCTCACGCGAATGACGGGGATTTGGGCCTTGTCGGGTGTTTGTTGGATATCCTTCGCGGCCGCCTCGTTGAAGAAAAAATCTTCGTCCAATGCGAGGTGAGTAATCGCTGTCCTGATATCCAGAAGCTCTTTTTGGTTATAAAAGACGATGGCAGAAACATTATGTACAAAATAAATTACAAATAACGCGGAAAAACACACATAATAGTACAATTGGTTAGAGGGCTGTAAAACGGCAGCCATCTTCTCCGGCGCTGTTCTACTAAAAGGGGGGTTGCTTGCAAGCCGAAGAACACCATCCCAACCGCGAAGCACGGGGGTGGCAGCATAATGCTGTGGGGGTGCTTTGCTGCAGGAGGGACTGATGCACTTCACAAAATAGATGGTGTAGTGTATTAAGATTATGACTTTCTTAATGGGTTTAAGTGGAACCTTTGAGGATGTTTATTTTAGTATCAAGAGGGAATGTTTTAGTGTAACGCCACATACAACAGACAGGAAGTGTGTGTTGTAGACAGGGGATTGGACAGTAGAGGGAGCCACCCACATCTTGGGAAGATTATATATACTGGGTAAAAAGCGAAGAAGAGGTTAGAGCGGCCATTGCAATCTGGGACGTCGCTCTCCGGGTGTCATGACATCTGTAAAACTTATGCTGAAAGCTTGTGATATGAATAAACCTTATGATCAAAGTTCAGTATGAGCGGACTCCTTTGTTACAGCAATGACTAGCAACATTTACTCGACACTACAGAATGGCGTCACGAAAATGGACGGTCTGCGTCTCTTCAGTGTTATATTCATGAGCAACGACGTGACTCTCGCTCAAGGCGCCGGCATAAGGTGAGATTTCTCACGGTCTTGTGTGCGTTTCGTTCGTCTGGTTATGGGTATGTGCGCTGGGGAAATGTACCGTTGGAGAACTGATGTGTGCTTTCTGTTGCTTGTCTTGCTGTTGACTATAAGGGGTCTGGACTAAACATTCTAAATTTCTTTGCACTGGTAACCAGCGCAAAAGGGGGGAGAGAGAGCCTATAGAGTGTCTATAGAGAGATTTTGCTTGAATAACAGTTCAAGAACAATCGATTGAGAGAGGAATAAGGAATGCCTAGGCAGATGTGTATGTAACTTAGAGCCGCTGTAAATCATGGAAAAGCCCTGGAAGACAGGCGACCTATTAAAGGTGGGCCAGAAAATCCTGATACGCGTTAGATGTGTTTTAGGTGAGTCCGATGGGCTGGAGACCGTGGTTTATTGATGATGTATATTGCCCCTCAGCTAGCGGTTGACGAACGGCTTGTTTGATGCAATCTCTCGTGTCGATTCCACAGATCTCGTGGTAGCATAAATTTTGCTAACAAATGGAATTTTACGGTACAGCGGAGGGAGAAATGCTAACGTGGCCTGCTAATTATGCTTCATGCTACATGCTAATGCTAAATGCTAATGCTAATCATGCTACATGCCAATTTTGGAAGCGGGTTATGATTAATATTTCTTCCTTGGTGGTCCATAGGAATGGGACGAGCCATCAGAAATGTGTTTAGTTAGCTTGGGCTTGGTGCCTGGTGTCTTGTGAACTGTTAAGTGTTATTGTTTGTCTATAAGGGGTAAAAGAGAGGAGCTATAGCGGAATGCTAACGTTCTGTTGTCTGGAGCTGCTTCCATGGTGAAATCGTATGGTTAAATGTAATGCGCATGCGTTTGATTTTACAGCACTAGATTATGACACGTTTGATTTTACGGCACTAAACTACAACACGAGGGATTTTACTAAAACTAAAAAACAGGGGATTTTGGGTAAATGGGTCATACTTCTGTTAGACTGTGCTGCAGGGACAGACACAGATGGAGGAACAAAGAATTAGACATTTAGAGTCTAATGGTGTATTCTAGTTGTTACGTTGTCTGTTTGAAGATGAAACTGTTTTTTGAGACCTATTGAATTGATAAATTAGATATATGTTGACGGATTAAATAAATAAATAAAATAAAAATGTTATTGAGCTATTTGAATGCGATTCCTGAGTTGATTCTTAGAGCGAATGTGACTGGAGGAATATTGAATGCTGGAAATAACTCAGGGAATGTATAAACTTTAAATTCTTGTCTGTTTCTATGCTCTTTTGTCATATGAGAGGAACGATAGGACGAGAGGAGAGAGAGAGAGAGAAAGAGAGGAGGGGCTGGCGTGTACGTCACGTGACAAGGATCGAGTCAAAAAGGTTTTGGTACTGTTCTGTTTACAAAATCTTCCCCTACAGGATATTTGATGTTATGACAATTTCACAGAGGCTTGGCAAATACTGATTCATTAAACATTTGCATTTTGGAGTTTCTGTGCATCACTTGGGTTGATTGGAGTTGTGTTGGGAATCGAGTACTGACATTATTCTGTAAAATTAAGATAATTGGGTGCTTATAGAGAAGGGGGTTTAAGGGTATTGTAGTCTGAAGTTGACTACTTGCATTTACTTTCCGGATGGGTTGTGGTAAGATAGCCACTAATTGATAAATTGGTAAAATAGGAATAATAGGAATATAGAAAATAAATTTTATTTTTCAATTATTCATTTAAAATTTTTTTTTTTTTTTTTTTTTGTAATAAAAAAAAAATTTGAATACATTTTTTTTTATAGAATTTTTTAATATTCATATTTTTGTTGATTGATAAAAAAAAAAATTTGTTTAGTTGGGTTGTTTAGTTTATATTAATAATTAAAGGGGGGAAGCCATAGGCTATATAGTCTGAAATAAAATAATTCACAATAAAGGAATATAAAAGAGTTGTTACAATGGGGAAAAACGACATCAAGGCTATGAAGGTAATTACACCTGTTGATATAGTTGAAAATATTAAACGTTGCAATACTATTAACTAAAGGGTATCTGGAAAAGGGAATAAAAGTTGGCCTGACATTGAACAACCATAGCTAGTAGAGGGGACTCTTAACCCTGACATCATCAACATAATGAAAGTGCTTCTGTCAATTCATAAAGCAGATCAAAAGAAGGGAAAAAAGGGAACTACGTAAAGAAAGGAGACAGAGAGCTGGGTGTTCTTAAGTTGTCCTTCATTCTTAAACAAAAACTGATAAAAGATTCCAGCGATAAGATAAACAAAGGTATAGAGAAAATGCTAAAGGAAGAGAAGGCAACAGAAAAACTAATGGCAGAAGTTAGTACACCTTTCTCACATACGGATTCAGCAAAAAGACCCCCACCTTATGAGAAGGAAGTAGAGCTTAGGGATGTTTATCCTCAGCTTCCAGTGATCATCCAGGAGGGTGATTATTGCATCAGAGATGAAAGTGATTGAATAATAGATAGAGGACAAGCAGAAACGACAATAAAAATGAATCCAAAACTCCAGAAGTAAGAAAAAACCGAGATGTCTGGAAACTAAGAGAAGAATGAGGTTCGGAAAGATGAAGATGAAGATGAAGATACAGAAGAGAAGAAAAACTGCTGAGAAAAGAATCCCAAGAATTGGAGGAGAAGAATACATTGAGGCCAAGGAAAAAGACCACTAGTAAGAAGATGATGGAAGATGATATTTCGAGGACAGAACTTAGAATATAACCTTTTGAAGAATACTGATATGTCAACAACAAGAAGGAACAGGACCAAGAAACTCTCAGAAAACTCAATCAAATACAACTGGTGGAGGAGAAGAAGGAGAAGAAACAAGCTTTGGTTATGAAGAATCAGAGTGAACCAAATCAACAATCACTGCCATAGCTTCAACTGAACAAGGTCAAATGCAATTATATCAGCCACCAATGGCGGTACCAGTTGTTTCATATCCACAGCCAGTTTCTGGACAGACACATAATTAGAGAGGAAGAGGACGAGAAGGCTTAGGAGGAGGAAGAGTTAAGCCATACTTCCAGCAATCTCCAGAAGACTGTTATAATTATGGACAGGTTGGTCACTTTACCTGTTAATGCAATGCGCCAGGAGGAAACAACAGAGGACATTTCTGAGGAAGATAAAGGAGCAAGTGAAGATCACCTGTTCTCTAGGTGAACCCTTAAAGGATTCTAGAGTGCCTAGAAGATACGAAGGGGGGTGTCAGCTGATAGCACCGATTAGAGAAGAAGAGAAAATATCTAACAATTGAAGTAAAAACAAAGGACTAGGAGAGGTGAATAGTGGAAAAGCTTTTATCTGTGTTGAGCCTAAAGAGGTTAAACATCTCACTATGTAAAATTAACTAATTAGGATAGGATTTGAGGGAGTAAAACAGCTAATTACTCTTAAGGAACCAATTGAGCTCTGCTATAAAAATCAAAGAGAAATTAAAATAGACATACTAATATTAGAACATATACCTATTGCATTGTTGGGAAGAGATGCATGGTGTAAATTGAACTGTACAATAAGATGTACACTAGACGGCTGTCTGGTAGAAGATTTTAAAAGAGTAGGGTTTTGGGAATCATATTTGCTTGAAGATAATATCATAGGAAGGATGACAATCTATTAGACTGCCTATTAGATAATCTGTCTGAAAAATAAAGTTAAAAGGGGTGACTGTTATTCTGGGTTACATTCCTACACCAAGAGATTTCAAACTAGGCTAAAGGATGTTTAGTCGTTTGCCAAGTCTGTGTGTAAAGAAGTCAGAAGCAGGTGGGGACTTCCCAATCACATATTCTAAAAATTGGTGGTAAAGGATTTTGTGAATAAATCAGGGGAAATGGTTTTTAAAGGTTAGGAGAAAAGATTAGATTAAAAAAGTTAGGAGAACTAGGGTTGAAGGAACTCTAAGACAGTAAGCTAAGTTTCAAAGTTAGTAGTAAGAGAGAGAGAACAGTGGTGAAGGACATTTTAGAGTTTAGTGGGAAGATAGATATGGTAGGAGTTTAGATCTGTTAGGAGCAGATGCATTGAGAAAGTATGCGTTGCTGAATGATAAGAGAAGATTGAGGGTGATTGAGTATCTATACTTACAGTTCCCAGCAGGAAGATCAAGGTAATTGTGGGTGTATTTTTTATAATCAAAAGTTTGAAAGTCAGGGATTAGAGGTAGGACTGAGAGTTAAAAAAAAAGTGACACTAGTGGTGATAGAGGGAAATACAAGTAAGGAGTTAAAAGTCTTAGGGAAAATAGATGAAGTAAAAACAATGACATTAACACTTCAGCATATTAAAACAACAGTGAGAAGCAATTCAACTCTTTCAACATTGATAGTTATTAAAGCCATAAATATATCGCATTTGATTATAAGGGAACCAATAGCTCCAGCACCAATTTTAGGGGGAAAAAGACTGTTATTAGGGTTAGGATGGGGACGTTCCTCCCACATGGAGAGATAATTATGGAGAAGAAGTATTGTTATCAGGACCAGAAGTAGAAGCTGTTGCACCTAGTCAAAGGAGGTATAGTTTGTACAACGATATGAAGTGGAAGAGGGTTATGAGTGATTGTTCATTTATTTTGCGTAATGTTACAGAGAAGATTAGGGAGAATATATGTGTACTTATCTAGTGCAAGCATAAAAATTTGTTCCGGTTAAGAATTATTGGTTAAAAGGCTATGGAATTCGTAAAGTGATGCTTATAATGGAAGAGTTGAAGTCTGTTGAAGCTTCCACAGTCACCAAAGGAGTTCAGGAGAAGTATATTACAGTAGCCACTCCAACAGTAAATAATACACAAAGGATATCGGTAGCTTTCCCACTAGAAGTAGTTAAGGGTGTTAATACATCAACTAAATCAACTACTTTAATGGTAACTTTGAAAGGGATTAATGGTACGACGGCAATGACAAATGTAGGAAGTATGACACCGACACAAACAACAACTTTTCTGAAATGGTACGGATGGAGAGTGCTGTCAATGGTAGTAAGGATAGGGTTAAAATAGGAGAGCAGATAGTGGTAGAGAACAATATAGATTCATCTGAAATAGTGAAGGATACTATCATGGAGGTACAGGATGAGTTCTTTGATTTTAATGACAGACAAGGAGAGGTATCTGATCAGTACCGCTCGTTAGGGAAGAGAGAAACTAAATGGAAGGCATATGGGTTTGATTCTTCTGTTGTGAAAATTAAAGATGGATGGGCAGGTAGGAATCTTTGGTTCCAGCAGCTAGCTCATTCTGTAAGATCTGTCTGTTGAGAATTCCAGCACCAGAGACGTGGGGTTCCATGTTAGACGGTCGCTCAGCCTCTATCGAGTATGTGTCAGTCTTGGCTATTGTATCAGCAACAATCAGTAACAGATAAAATAATGTCGTTGTCAAAACATTTGTTTAAGCCTAGGTTTAAGTGTTCTTGGTTAAATGAATTACCCTATGTGAATTTGTTAGATGGGAAGGAAAATCAGGTAACAGCGAACCCTGAAGCATTGGAGGTGAAACCAGTGAGGGCTAAAAGTTGTTTTTGTTCTAATAAAACCTATGATGTAAGGGGTATGTTTATGGGAATATCAGATTGTGATGATTATATGACAACTTTGGGTAAGCATGACCTTAAGGGTAGTAATGAGAAATATAATGTAACTTTTTATGTACCAGTTAGTAAGAAGAGCAGGACTTTGATGGTGAAAGATTAGCTTTTGCCTGACAATGTGACTATTGGGAATTTTAGAGATATTTGGAGGGTTTGTGGTGATAAAGCGTATATATTCTTACCCTATGGATGGACAGGATGTTGTTACATGTCAACGTTGAAGCTTCCATATGAGGTTTCTACCATTAAAAGAGGGGTAGCACCGGACACAGATAAATCTGAATCTAGGTTTGGAAGTAGGGTGAAAAGGGACATGGCGACATTTCATAGTCTTGAAGCCTATCATTGGAAAATTGATGGATAAATATACTTTTTTATTATTTGATCATTTTTCAAAAAATGATCAAATAAAAATTCTCCAATATTAGTGTGATTTTAGTATGATGTTATGAATCAAAGGGGGGAAATAGGATGATGTGATTCATACATCATTTATATATAATTTTTATATTCTTAGTTGATATTGATGTTTTAATTTGAAAGTGTTGTTTTGCAAAAGATACTGTTTGGTCTTTTCTTTTTTTCCAGAAGCATTTGGGGGAATATGTAGAGATTGAAATACTCAAACAAGGACAATATGAAGGGACAATATGAAAGGAGAATGACTGGAGGAGATGGAACAGGGAAGGTGTGGAAATGTTCCCATTCCATCATCAACGATGCATTGGAAGAGGAGACTACGGGGGAGATGAAGTGTAGTGAACTACATTCCAGTGTCTGCAATGAAATATAGACATATTTGCATGTGTAATACATAATATGTGTCATATTCTTAGGTATTACTTTTTGTAGAATGATATTTGATGTTATTGGATACGTGTGGGAATCTTAGATGTTTTTGTTTATTTCGTGAATGCTTAGGGACAGGGAGTCTAGGCAGGGATAGAGGTCCACTATAGGGTCCGATGGGTCGACCAGCCTGAGAGTGGACATTTTTTGGATAGTATTTTGTTTGCAGGGGCTTACATGTGTATTTAATTGCATCATAGTTTCAAATGCATTGATAAAGATTTATGAATTCATCGGGAGTACCTAGGTGGTTGCCTGGGGCAGAGGGACCGTGAGAGAATTTTACTGTCTTGATTGATGGATGGATTTGGAACGAAGGTTGCCAGACAGTTTTTCGCTCTCACAATCCATAAACATTTGTTCATATTTCATAGTAATGTATTCACACTTCATAAACATTTATTCATATTTCATGGAAAGGTATTTACACTCTAGAGAAGTTCATATATGCACATTCTGTACACCCAGTATATTTATGCAAATTAGGCACATATAATTGGCAGCCTATTCCCTAGTGTACTACTACCCTCTGGGCCCTGGTCAAAATATGTACACTATGTAGGGAATAGGGTGCCATTAGGACACAACCGTAGTCAAATATTTTAGAAAGAGAGAACTCTGCACCACAGGTGATTCAACCCACTCTATGGAAATAAAACATGGGAAAAAAGTTGTAATGGTAGCAACACAACAATGCATGCAAGCCCTGTTGTGATTAAAACTGCTCTCTGGTTAACAAGAATAAGACATTGTTTTTGTCAATGGCAAGCCACCTGTTCCATTCAGTTCCTCTCTCTCTCTCTCTCTCTCTCGCTCCTCTCTCTCACTCTCTCTCTTGCTCTCTCTCTCCTCCTTATTTCCTCTCTCTCTCTCGCTCGCTCTCGCTCTTTCTCGCTCTCTCTCCTCCTTATCTCCGCTCTCTCTCAATTTAAATTTAAATTTAAGGGGCTTTGTTCGCATGGAAAACATATGTTTACATTGCCAAAGCAAGTGAAATATAACAACAAAAAAAGTACAGTTAACATTACACTCACAAATGTTCCAAAAGAATAAAGACATTTCAAATGTCATATTATGTCTATATACAGTGTTGTAATAACGTACAAATAAATAAATCAACATAAATATAGATTGTATTTACAATGGTGTTTGTTCTTCACTGGTTGCCCTTTTCTTGTGGCAACAGGTGACAAATATTGCTGCTGTGATTGCACACTGTGATATTTCACCCAACAGATATGGGAGTTTATCAAAATTGGATTTGTTTTCGAATTATTTGTGGGTCTGTGTAATCTGAGGGAAATATGTGTCTCTAATATGGTCATACATTTGGCAGGAGGTTAGGAAGTGTAGCTCAGTTTCAACCTCATTTTGTGGGCAGTGTGCACATAGCCTGTCTTCTCTTGAGAGCCAGGTCTGCCTACGGCAGGATTTAGCCTCACACAGAGTACAGACACAGGCTTTATATCCAATATTGAGTATTGATTTCTATCATATGTCTGTCATAAACTCTGACACCCTGAAGACCCATATCTTCTAGCCTGGAGCTAGTCAATAAGGAAGATCTAGTGGGCTCTCCTGGGCTCCCATAGTAAATAAGTAGATGTCAGTCTTGCTAATCACACATTGTTTACCTAATCTGTCAATTAAATCAATATTTAATGTCCCACCTGCTCAGTAAAAGCTATCAGTATTCATATATTCGCAACAAAAATACCCAATATTATCTGTGTTGACCTTTACACGGTCAAAAAAGCTCCCACAAAGGTGATTGGAGTGTCCCACAGGTCATTTGTTACAGATGAAACAATGACAGGAGAGAGGAGGATAGAAATGTATATAATGGAGATAGTAAGTATCTGGTAGTCACTTCATGGTTTTCACCAAGGTCCACTAAGACCTTGTCTGCCTCCTAAATGGCACCCTATTCCCTATATTGTGCATTACTTTTTACCAGGGCCCATAAAGTTAGTACACATTTGGGATGCAACAAACCCTTGCTCCTATGACCGCCCTCACTACACCCACAACAGCTCCCAGACCTTCAACTGACAATACATACACAGTACAAAGTCATTACCAATTCACCAATTTTTTTATTTGATTGGAAGTAAAGAGTAAAGTGCCAGCATTCCCGTTGCTGCTGGTTGGCCTGTTCGGGGGCAGTCAGTGAACGATGTCAAATGATGTTGCTGATATAGTGAACTACTGTGATGAAAGAGGTGTACACAGACAGGGATGGTCGACAGACCTATCGGTGCATGTAATCACTATATGAACTCCCAACAAAGAACAACAACACCCAATAATAACAATAGGGGTAGACTCAAATATGCTGGTCCTCCTGTTAGAAAGATAAATGGCTTAGTTTCTACCCCTCAATCCTCCCAGGCACTCTGTCTGCTTTCTACTCATGGTGTGTGTGTATGTGTGTGTTTATTTTCCAGTTTCCTCTATAAACCATAACCATATATCATTGGGGCACTTCTCTGCAGAAGCATTAGCCAGATGATACATCACATCACTACAGGAGCAAGGAGGGGAGGGAAATAGTGCAGGCCAGGGTATTTAGACTGAACATTGGAGTGAACAACAGAGTACTCAAAGCAGGTATTCCAGGAATAGGTAAGCTTTAGCAGAGAAAAAAAAAACATAAAGACGAGAGGTTATATGCTGACAGGAGAGGTCATGGGCACTAGGCCAGGGTAGCATAGATACAATTTAAATTAGAATAGACTACATAATGGTGAGACCCAATGATAGGAAATCTTTTTTTAAAGAGTACACGTGCAATGGTTGTATGCTTATTCATAAGGGGAGAAAAGTTCAAACCAAATATATGTGCACACAATTTCACTAACAAACAACACTTACTGCATATACACAGTCCTGATCACCATTTGATACGGAACTCTAAAATACTCATAAAGGAATGGGCCACAAACTTACCCAAAGCATTGCATGGATTATGTTCTCTTATAATACAGCCATCTAGTGTAATATATGGATAAAATATATCAGTACTGTATTTGAGAATGTTTGAATTAGTCGAGCAATTCTTTCACAGGTTACCACCATGTGTTTTAATGACGGAAATACACTACCGGTCAAAGGTTTTAGAACACCTACTCAGGATAAGTTCATTAGAGTTACCAGCCTCAGATATTGCAGCCCAAATAAATGCTTCACAGAGTTCAAGTAACAGACACATCTCAACATCAACTGTTCAGAGGAGACTGTGTGAATCAGGCCTTCATGGTCGAATTGCTACAAAGAAACCACTACTAAAGGACACCAATAAGAAGAAGAGACCTGCTTGGGCCAAGAAACATGAGCAATGGACATTAGACCGGTGGAAATGTGTCCTTTGGTCTGGAGTCCAAATTTGAGATTTTTGGTTCCAACCGCCGTGTCTTTGTGAGACGCGGTGTGGGTGAACGGATGATCTCCGCATGTGTATTTCACACCGTAAAGCATGGAGGAGGAGGTGTTATGGTGTGGGGGTGCTTTGCTGGTGACACTGTCTGTGATTTATTTAGAAATCAAGGCACACTTAACCAGCATGACCTGGCCTCCACAATCCCCCGACCTCAACCCAATTGAGATGGTTTGGGATGAGTCAGACCGCTGAGTGAAGGAAAAGCAGCCAACAAGTGCTCAGCATATGTGAGAACTCCTTCAAGACTGTTGGAAAAGCATTCCAGGCAAAGCTGGTTGAGAGAATGCCAAGAGTGTGCAAAGCTGTCATCAAGGCAAAGGGTGGCTATTTGCAGAATCTAAAATCTAAAATATATTTTGATTTGTTTAACACTTTTTTGGTTACTGCATCTTTCCATATGTGTTATTTCATAGTTTTGATGTCTTCACTACTATTATACAATGTAGTAAATAGTAAAAATAAAGAAAAACCCTTGAATGAGCAGGTTTTCTAAAACTTTTGAATGGTAGTGTAGATTAATTATTTCAATAGCCTAACCAAAACTCAATTAGCTACAAAGGATAGGTTAGGTCCCTGGGTAGAGGCCATAGCCTTATATTTTCAAAATAGGCTATGACTCTGGGCCAGCTCATATTTTCTATGAACATTTACTTTGTATATGAATGTGGGCAAAACTAACCACGACTTCACAACAGAGCGTTTAGATAGTTCACAGCAAAAAGTTTTTCATCACCTTGAGTGAAAACCTTAGTTCAACCCAATGATACACTAGATGACTGACAAGGGGCGCTGTTTTGAAGCCACTGCACCTCCATTTTGTATTACTCCTCCATTGTATAAAACATTTTGGATGCTATTGAAATGCATTTACTATCATCTACATTTGTTTTTGTCATGTTTATTCTATTACATACCCATGAATGCATACTTATTATATTATAATGTGTGAGGTAAACATAACAATAACATTTTCCATAAAGTAGAATTGTTAGAGAGTACTTATGTTACTTTCCCCTCTACAACAAAAAAATATTTAAATACATTTTGTCCATGAAACATTCAATAGAAATATTGTTGAATTCTATTAATTCCTATGGAGGACTGCGCCTTCTGAAGAATACCAATATGGCTGACCAGTGGCTTCAAATCATTTGCCCAATATATAGCATAATCAATCTAGTGTTTATATTCACCATTGCTTACAACAAGTGAGCTCCAAGT
The DNA here is from genome assembly GCF_964263955.1 of Coregonus lavaretus. NCBI lineage: Eukaryota > Metazoa > Chordata > Actinopteri > Salmoniformes > Salmonidae > Coregonus > Coregonus lavaretus. The sequence goes on along the minus strand of NC_140001.1, from coordinate 35,407,107 downwards.
TGCAAACTAAATACTGTAAATCAGGGATGGGCAAATTGCGCCCCCCTTTTGTAGGCCTGCGGACCAATTCCCCCCCTCAAAAAAAGTAATAATATAACAAATAATATATATATATATATATATATATATATATATATATATATATATATATATATATACTTTTTTGGGGAACTCAGTCGGGGTCTCAACTTAGTGTGGCGAGTTAGAATAATTTAATACATTTCGAAATGTGGTTGTGCAACAGTGGTTTTTCTCTTGTTATGTCACTGACAGTCACTCACCCATGTCAGCTAAAACATTTTAGATTGGTAAATTAGTCTATCCAGCTATATAAACTTGTAGTAATCATGGTCAAATTAGCGACTGGGGGTGGGGCCCATGGATTTTGTTAGTCACTCTCACTCATATCATATAAAAAATTCAGCAAGTTTAGGCCTGACATGCCAACAACAAATTATCAACTTAAACATCCATGCATAACTGACCAAATTATGAAAGACAAACATTGTGATTTTGAATTCCGTAAAGTGAGTGTGGAAGAGGTGAAAAAAGTATTGTTGTCTATCAACAATGACAAGCCACCTGGGTCTGACAACTTGGATGGAAAGATACTGAGGATGATAGCGGACAATGTTGCCAGTCCTATTTGCCATCTCTTCAATCTAAGCCTACAGGAAAGTGTGCGCCCTCAGGTCTGGAGGGAAGCAAAAGTCATTCCGCTACCCAAGAATAGCAAAGCACCCTTTACTAGCTCAAACAGCCGACCAATCAGCCTGTTACCAACTCTTAGTAAACTTTTGGAAAAAATTGAGTTTGACCAGATACAATGTTATTTCGCAGTAAACAAATTAACAACAGATTTTCAGCACGCTTATAGGGAAGGGCATTCGACATGTATGGCACTTACACAAATAACTGATGATTGGCTGAGAGAAATGTATAATAAAAAGGTTGTGGGAGTTGTTTTATTAGACTTCAATGCAGCTTTTGACAGTATGAATCATAATCTGCTGCTGGAAAAATTTATGTATTATGGCTTCACATCCCTTGCTATATTTTGGATCGAGAGTTACCTGTCTAACAGAACACAGAGGGTATGCTTTAATTAAAGCCTCTCAAACATAATCCAGGTAGAGTAAGGCATTCCCCAGGGCAGCTGTCTAGGCCCCTTACTTATCTATACTAATGACCTGCCACTGTCTCTGAGTAAAGCCTGTGTGTCTATGTATGCTGATGACTCAACACTATACAGGCCAGCTACCACAGCAATCCCTTTGGCATCCACATAAATCACTGAAACACTTAACAAAGAGCTGCAGTCAGTTTCAGAATGGGTGGCAAGAAATAAGTTAGTCCTAAATATTTCAAAAACTCAAAACATTGTATTTGGGACAAATCCTTCACTAAACCCTAACCCCAATCTAAATCTTGTAATAAATAATGTAGAAATTGAGCAATTTGAGGATACTAAACTGCTTGGAGCAACCCTGGATTATAAACTGTCATGGTCAAAACCTATTGCTGCAACAGTAGCTAAAATGGGGGAGATCTGTCCATAATAAAGCACTGCTCTGTCTATCAACAAGGCAGGTCCTACAGGTCCTAGTTCTGTTGCACCTGTCATTTGGTCAGGTGCCACAAAGAGGGACTTGGGAAAATTACAATTGGCCCAGAACAGGGGAGCACGGCTGGCCCTTAAATGTACACGGAAAACTAACATTAATAACATGCATGTCAATCTCTCCTGGCTCCAAGTAGAGGAGTCTGACTTCATCAATACTTGTATTTGTGAGAAGTATTGACATGTTGAATGCACCGAGCTGTCTGTTTAAACTACTAGCACACAGCTCAGACACCCATGCATACCTCACATGACATACCACCAGATGTCTCTTCACAGTCCCGAAGACCAGAACAGACTATGGGAGGCGCATGACTACATCTAACTCTATTCCACATCAAGTAACTCATGCAAGCAGTAAAATCAGATTTAAAAAACAGATAAAAATACACCTTAAGGAACAGGGGGGAATGTGAAGTGACTCACACACACAGTGAAGAGACACACACATAGGCACAGACACACATACACACAAACATGATAACATATACACTATACACACACGTACACATGGATTTTGTGTTGTAGATATGTGGTAGTAGAGTAGTGGCCTGAGGGAACACACTTAATGTGTTGTGACATTTGTTGTGAAATGTATTGTAATTTTATAAAAAATTGTATATACTGTAACTGCCTTCATTTTGCTGGACCCCAGGAAGAGTAGCTGCTAATGGGGATCCATAATAAATACAAATACAAATACAAAATGTGTAGAATTGCAGCAAACTGCAACATTTTATCTACACCCCATGGCAAAATTAGTAGAATTTCAGGAAATTAACTCTAAAATGTCCTACATTTTTCTCTCCGCTTTCAAGGGGGCCACTAAAATGTTTTGCTCGCAAGGTGGGGGGCCCACCAACAAAATTTTGCTTAAGGTCCCCAAAAGGCTAGGGCCAGCTCTGACTGCTTGTGTGGGTATGGATGTGGGTATGCAGATCCTCCAGCCACTGCAGGCCCTCATGATGGGTTCAGATTTTTTTGTAGCTCCCACCCTCATCACGTTGTCCATTCCTGGTGTAAATGAATAATTTACATTTACATCATTTAGCAGACGCTCTTATCCAGAGCGACTTACAAATTGGTGCATTCAACTTATGATAGCAAGTGGGACAACCACTTTTTTTCTTCTTCTTTTTTTATGGGGGGGTGGGGGAGGGGGGGGTAGAAGGATTGCTTTATACTATTCCAGGTATTCCTTAAAGAGGTAGGGTTTCAAGTGTCTCCGGAAGGTGGTCAGTGACTCCGCTGTCCTGGCGTCGTGGGGGAGCTTGTTCCACCATTGGGGTGCCAGAGCAGCAAAAAGCTTTGACTGGGCTGAGCGGGAACTGTGCTTCTGTAGAGGTAGTGGAGCTAGCAGGCCAGAGGTGGATGAATGTAGTGCCCTCGTTTGGGTGTAGGGTCTGATCAGAACCTGAAGGTAAGGAGGTGCTGTTCCCCTCACAGCTCCGTAGGCAAGCACCATGGTCTTGTAGTAGATGCGAGCCTCAACTGTAAGCCAGTGGAGTGTGCGGAGGAGCGGGGTGACATGAGAGAACTTGGGAAGGTCGAACACCAGACGGGCTGCGGCGTTCTGGATAAGTTGTAGGGGTTTAATGGCACAGGCAGGGAGCCCAGCCAACAGCGATTTGCAGTAATCCAGACGGGAGATGACAAGTGCCTGGATTAGGACCTGTGCCGCTTTCTGTGTAAGGTAGGGTTGTACTCTGCGAATGTTGTAGAGCATGAACCTGCAGGATCGGGTCACCGCTTTGATGTTAGCAGAGAACGACAGGGTGTTGTCCAGGGTCACGCCAAGGCTCTTTGCACTCTGGGAGGAGGACACAATGGAGTTGTCAACCGTGATGACGAGATCATGGAGTGGGCAGTCCTTCCCAGGGAGGAAGAGCAGCTCCGTATTGCCGAGGTTCAGCTTGAGGTGGTGATCCGACATCCACACTGATATGTCTGCCAGACATGCAGAGATGCGATTCGCCACCTGGTTATCAGAAGGGGGAAAGGAGAAAATTAATTGTGTGTCATCTGCGTAGCAATGATAGGAGAGACCATGTGAGGATATGACAGAGCCAAGTGACTTGGTGTATAGAGAGAATAGGAGAGGGCCTAGAACTGAGCCCTGGGGGACACCAGTGGTGAGAGCACGTGGTGCGGAGACAGATTCTCGCCACGCCACCTGGTAGGAGCGACCTGTCAGGTAGGACGCAATCCAAGAGTGAGCAGCGCCGGAGATGCCCAACTCGGAGAGGGTGGAGAGGAGGATCTGATGGTTCACAGTATCAAAGGCAGCGGATAGGTCTAGAAGGATAAGAGCAGAGGAGAGAGAGTTAGCTTTAGCAGTGCGGAGAGCCTCCGTGACACAGAGAAGAGCAGTCTCAGTTGAATGACCAGTCTTGAAACCTGACTGGTTTGGATCAAGAAGATCATTCTGAGAGCGATAGCAGGAGAGTTGGCTAGAGACGGCACGCTCAAGAGTTTTGGAGAGAAAAGAAAGAAGGGATACTGGTCTGTAGTTGTTGACATCGGCGGGATCGAGTGTAGGTTTTTTGAGGAGGGGTGCAACTCTCGCTCTCTTGAAGACGGTCAATAATTAGTTGATGAGCGAGGTGAGGTAAGGGAGAAGGTCTCCGGAAATGGTCTGGAGAAGAGAGGAGGGGATAGGGTCAAGCAGGCAGGTTGTTGGGCGGCCGGCCGTCACAAGTCGCAAGATTTCATCTGGAGAGAGAGGGGAGAAAGAAGTCAAAGCATAGGGTAGGGCAGTGTGAGCAGGACCAGTGGTGTCATTTGACTTAATAAATGAGGATCGGATGTCGTCAACTTTCTGTTCAAAATGGTTGATGATGTCATCCACAGAGAGGGAGGAGGGAGGGGGAGGAGGAGGAGGATTCAGCAGGGAGGAGAAGGTGGCAAAGAGCTTCCTAGGATTAGAGGCAGAGGCTTGAAATTTAGAGTGGTAGAAAGTGGCTTTAGCAGCGGAAACAGAGGAAGAGAATGTAGAGAGGAGGGAGTGAAAAGATGACAGGTCCGCAGGGAGTCTAGTTTTCCTCCATTTCCGCTCGGCTGCCCGGAGCCCTCTTCTGTGAGCTCGCAATGAGTCGTCAAGCCACGGAGCAGGAGGGGAGGACCGAGCCGGCCAAGAGGATAGGGGACATAGAGAGTCAAAAGATGCAGAAAGGGAGGAGAGGAGGGTTGAGGAGGCAGAATCAGGAGATCGGAGGGAGAAGGATTGAGCAGAGGGAAGAGATGATAGGATGGAAGAGGAGAGAGTAGCGGGAGAGAGAGAGCGAAGGTTGCGACGGCACATTACCATCTTAAGAGGGGCAGAGTGAGTAGTGTTGGAGGAGAGCGAGAGAGAAAATGATACAAAGTAGTGGTTGGAGACTTGGAGGGGAGTTGCAGTGAGATTAGTAGAAGAACAGCATCTAGTAAAGATGAGGTCAAGCGTATTGCCTGCCTTGTGAGTAGGGGGGGACGGTGAGAGGGTGAGGTCAAAAGAGGAAAGGAGTGGAAAGAAGGAGGCAGAGAGAAATGAGTCAAAGGCAGACGTAGGGAGGTTAAAGTCACCCAGAACTGTGAGGGGTGAGCCATCCTCAGGAAAGGAACTTATCAAGGCGTCAAGCTCATTGATGAACTCTCCAAAGGAACCTGGAGGGCGATAAATGACAAGGATGTTAAGCTTGAATGGGCTAGTGACTGTGACAGCATGGAATTCAAATGAGGAGATAGACAGATAGGTCATGGGAAAAAGAGAGAATGTCCACTTTGGAGAGATGAGGATTCCTGTGCCACCGCCGCGCTGACCAGATGCTCTCGGCGTATGCGAGAACACATGGTTAGACAAGGAAAGAGCAGTAGGAGTAGCAGTGTTTTCTGTGGTAATCCATGTTTCCGTCAGCGCCAAGAAGTCGAGGGACTGGAGGGTAGCATAGGCTGAGATGAACTCTGCCTTGTTGGCCGCAGAACGGCAGTTCCAGAGGCTGCCAGAGCCCTGGAACTCCACGTGGGTCGTGCGCGCAGGGACCACCAGATTAGAGTGGCAACAGCCACGTGGTGTGAAGCGTTTGTATGGCCTGTGCAGAAAGGAGAGAACAGGGATAGACAGACACATAGTTGACAGGCTACAGAGAAAGGCTACAATAATGCAAAGGAGATCGGAATGAAATGAACTAAACATCTGGGAAAGCGAGAGAGCGGGGCCTCCCTCACTTACGTTTCACTGATAAAATAATAATAATCCTGGCAATGAAACTTTGAGAGAGAGGGGGAAGTATAAATGCTCTTATCAAGTACAGTAGTTTGATACTGTATGTTCTCCAGGTATATACTCTATGTTCATAATAGTTTAAGATACTTTATTGGTTGTATCAGACAACAATTATGCTACACTCGTTTATAATGTTGATTATGCACTATTTATAAATGGTCCTTTTGAGAATGTATATAAAATCTCTGAAGTAAGGTAGACCTATGATTTTTTTTTATGCATGCTTGAGTAATGAGTACCTTATCTGATAATGATTTATTTGTTGATCAGCACCTTGCTGGAGGGTTACATTATGTCTGGAAGAAGTGCAGTTGTTTTTGTGTGGGGCTGGTGATATAACGTTTCCAACATTAATGCATGTAATATAAGTCAACTGTATGAATATTTCTGTGAAATCATATGGCGTTTACAGTCAGGAAAGTCACTCTACTTTGGAAATTGTATGACAGGCTTTGGTCAAGGTGTGTCCTTTAGGCCGCCCACTCAATAAATAAACTACGGTGTTTGATTGGCTGTTTTGAACAATGACGTGAGTGCTAACTTTGACACCTCATTAACAAGTATCAGATAACTTCGTTTAGTTGCGGAGAAGTCTTCACATTTACTCCCTCGTCTGTGTATTTCAACGCCTTAACGCAAAGTAATTATGTTTAAAGATTTTACACCTTTCATTGATACCTTATGTAATGTAATATATTGCTAATTTCTAACAAGAACAGGAGACGTTTCGCTTTCAAATAAAAAGTTAGCTACACAGACCTTGGTAACTAACGTTAGCTAGCTACTAACGTTAGCATGCTAGCTAACTCTTTAGCTGGTGTTACATAACATCTAATAGCACTAATGAAAAACAAATGGCTAATGTTAGCTACATACACTATTGAACCACACAGTTTAAAGCAGGTTACTGTAGCTAGTTGACTTAGATGATGGCTTGGCTCCTGTGTGGATTCAACTTTGGAACTAACGTGTGTGTGTGTAAAATACACTTCTTATTTTCTCTTTCGGTACAACTATAGGTGTTGTAAGAGTGATTGCACCACTGAGACTGATACCATGTCTGATTTGGTGGACAATAGTGCAGGTTACCAAGGGGATCATGTGGATGCCAAAGGGATAGCTGGACAAGGGTAAGGCGATGCATTTCTTATGTCAACCCTATCAGCTGCCCAAATAATAGAGGGTGGGCATCAAAATCAAATGTACAGTGCCTTCAGAAAGTATTAATACCCCTTGACTTATTCCACATTTTGTTGTATTACAGCCCGAATTCAAAATGTATTATTTTTTCTCACACATCTACACACTACCCCATAATGACAAAGTGAACTTCTTTTTAGAAATGTTAGCATATTTACAGAAAAATTAAATACAGAAATATCTCATTTACATATGTATTCACACCCCTGAGTCAGTCTTTCTGGCTACGTCTTAAGAACGTTCCACACCTGAATTGTGCAACATTTGCCCATTATTATTTTCAAAATTCTTCAAGATCTGTCAAATTAGTTGATGATCATTGTTAGACAACCATTTGCAGGTCTTGCCATAGATTTTCAAGCAGATTTAAGTCAACTGCAACTGGGCCACTCAGGAACATTCACTGTCTTCTTGGTAAGCAACTCCAGTGTAGATTTGGTGTCTGGTGGAAAGGTGACTGAACCAGGTTTTCCTCTATGATTTTGCCTGTGCTTAGCTCCATTCCGTTTATTTTTTATCATGAAAAACTCCCCAGTCCTTAACGTTACAAGCATGCTGTTAACATGATGCAGCCACCACTATGATTGACGATTTGGAGAGTGGTACTCAGGAATGTGTTGTATATGATTTGCCCCAAACATAACACTATGTATTCAGGACAAAAAGTTAATTGCTTTCCCAATTTTTTTGCAGCATTACTTTAGTTCATTGTTGCAAACAGGAACCATGTTTTGGAATATTTGTATTCTGTACATGCTTCCTTCTTTTCACTCTGTCAATTAGGTCAGTGTTGTGGAGTAACTACAATGTTAAACACTATTATTTCACACAGTGAGTCCATGCAACTTATGTGACTTGTTAAGCATATTTTTACTCCTGAACTTATTTAGGCTTGCCATAACAAATGGGTTGAATAAGTATTGACTCAAGACATTTCAGCTTTTCATATTTTATTAATTAGTACACATTTTGAAAAACATCATTCCACTTTGACATTATGGGGTATTGTGTGTAGGCCAGTGACAAAACATTTCAATTGAATCTATTTTAAATTCAGGCTGTAACACAACAAAGTGTGGAAAAAGTCAAGAGGTGTGAATACTTTCTGAAGGCACGGTATTTGATATGATTTTTTATTTAGATACCCATTGGGACGGTATGCACTGGGCCAGTGAGTCTCTTTTTACATAGTTCTATCAGCTGTCACATTCTGTAAAAGCATCTTTTCATTTTACCCCTGAATAGTGTCAGACAAATGATTTTCTCAGCTGCATTAGCATGCAATGTGACACTCATGTCTGATCATAAGCCAAAACCTGCTGTCATTGTGTCTTCAAGCATGGTCAAACAACATGCATTTTCAACATACCTGTGAAGCCAGTTTAACATGGACAGTGAAAAGTGCATGTAGACATTTTAATTGCTCTGCAAGGACTCCTGCAATGTATAATTGTCCGCCCACTGTGCCTCAGCCGATTCAGTGTTAAAAGGAACTTGTTCCTTTTTGCTCCAGGCTGAAAGGTCTCTCAGTGCCAAGGTTCAGTACAGATAATCATGAAGTAGATGTTAAGCCTCCGGCTGACATGTACACATATAAGATGAACTACCCCAGCCTTGGACAGTGTGTCATCATCAACAACAAGAACTTTGACAAGAGCACAGGTAGGCCTAAGTGTGTATGATGTATTTTTGTCCATTTCACTTGTTTAGGTTATGATGGTATGTCCAATTCTGTTATCTACACTTCATTGGTTTATTTCCCTTTAAAGGAATGAGCTTTCGCAATGGAACAGACGTGGATGCAGGACATGCGATGAAAGTGTTCTCGAGTTTGGGGTACAAAGTGAAGGTTGCCACTGACCAGACTGTGCAACAGATACAACAGCTGCTTTACAATGGTAAGCTCAGCAGTTGTGATGTGAGTGTCCGAGTTAGATTGTCTTTCTTTCTGGAGTCATTTGAGAAGTTTCTTTCTGATAATCTACAAATAAGTTGCAGTAATGGTGGTAGTAGTGATGTGACATCTGGCAAAATTTGATCAACTGAAGGAAATCTCTTTTTAATGATAAGTTTGACTTCAAGAGCCACTTTAAACTGTGTGTGTGTATATGACATTTTCAGTGTCTCAAGTTGACCACAGCCAGTCGGCCTCCTTTGTGTGTGTGATGCTGAGCCATGGAGACGAGGGGGTGTTCTATGGCACAGATGGCAACGTAGAACTCAAGAAGCTCACTGGCCTCTTTAGGGGCGACCGCTGCAAAACGCTGGTGGGCAAGCCCAAACTCTTCTTCATCCAGGTACTGTAAGGTTTTAGCTGCCTGCTCAACATTTCAATACTGAAGTGATGAACATTTATTTGTGTGTCTTATAGTCAGTGGTACATTGCGAAGAGTAGCCTCTCTTCCCCTGACCCTTAACCCCTGATCCTTCCTGTGGGCCTGGTGAGTAGGCGTGCCGTGGCAATGACCTGGATGGTGGCATAGAGACAGATGCCGTTGCTGATGACTCTCCAGAGAGGATTCCTGTTGAGGCAGACTTTCTCTATGCTTATTCTACAGCCCCAGGTAATAAACCCTGTTTTATTAATGCCCCACTTTGACATACTTTTAAGGCCCATGGCAGTCAAAAACGTGATTTTCCTGTGTTTTAAATTTATTTCCACACTGAGGTTGTAATAACTGTGAAAATGATAATGCCCTTTTTAGTGTAAGAGATGTTTGAAAAGACCGCCTGAAATTTCTGCCTGTTTTGGTAGATGGAGTTTTGCCTACCTGGTGTCATCACCAGGCAGTAAATGGGTTAATAAGCCAATAAGAAAGAGTTCCAAACCTCTCTGCCAATAACTCGTTTTCAGTTTTCCTCTCCCCACTTAGACCACTCCCAGACAGTCCTAGCAAAATTCTAGTTTGAGAATTTGCTCTTTGCTAAGAAGCTATTTTTGTTAATTAACAATTTTAATTGAAAACAATCGCAGTAAGGTACTTGTTATCCAGAAATGATTTGATATTGAGATCAAAACGTCTGCATTCATGCATACTACATATGTTACCTTTACATGGTACATTGGTATGTTACATAGTACTTACAACTGATATCTGTTATAACTTTTACACACAAACTGCAAACCGGTATGACAGTAGACTGTAAGCCTACTACTATAGCAATGTATACTAGTATGGGAATTGCACTGTACCTATTTATAATAATATAATAATATGCCATTTAGCAGATGCTTTTATCCAAAGCGACTTACAGTCATGTGTGCATACATTTAGAGAGGTTGTAGCAATGTACAACATTACTACAGGGTTGGTCTGATTGGTTTGTGACATCCATGCCTCTCCATAGGCTACTACTCCTGGAGGAACACCCAGAAGGGCTCCTGGTTCATGCAGGCCCTCTGTGAGATGTTACAAAGGTACGGCAAACAGCTGGAGATCATGCAGATCATGACACGTGTCAACCACAAGGTGGCACTTGACTTCGAGTCGTTCTCCGAAATGCCCGGCTTCTCTGCCAAAAAGCAGATCCCTTGCATTGTGTCTATGTTGACCAAAGATCTCTACTTTCCACATTGATTTGATATTTTCGTTTAGACATTACTATGACTTGATTGTGTATCCTATGGGACCATTTGAACTATGTGTACAATGTTTACTATACTTGCTGAGCGATTAACCAAAATGTCTAAACAACCAATTGACCAATGATTTTAATTCCATTTATGCGCATGTTCTCTAGAGATAAACCAGATCAAGCCCGAACTGTGATGTAGTAGGTAGTTGTAGTTTCCAACAGGCCAATATTTTACATAGCTTAGCGCAGAAAACATGGTAATTAACTACAGGAATCGAACCGACCTCAAAAAGCACTAATCGCTGAGCACTACTTCTAAATGGATACTCGTTCATTTAAATACCGGAATTCTGTTTGGGTTAAGTCTAAAAGGGAAAGCTAAAGGTTTGATTAGATGATTTACCTAAAAGGCATGATGTTGGACCAAAGATAATGCATCTTTAATGAGGGAAGGCAGGCATTAAGCAACGATTATGCAATATGAGTGCTTGCTATTGATTTGTTGTTCCTGTATATGTTCTGAATTATCAGGTATAAAGGGAAACATGTTTTCAGATAACAATAATGTAATAATCAATCACTCAGGCTTTAAAAGTTGTGAAAAATGTGCCATGTCTTATTAGAAATTATCACTGTCTTACCTGTGGGATGTATTTATTATTTTTTGCACATTGTACAATCAAATAGGTTACTACATGAAATATAAGCATTAATAAACTAGCTTTTATCCTTGATAAATTGTGTTATCCTATTATTTTCCAAGAAACCTAACATTTCTGTGAATGGGATTCCAAGATGGCGTAGCAGTGCGGTCGGGTATTCTGTTGTGTCCTCGTGTAAATAGCCTGTTTTTTTTGTATTTTTTCGTATATATTTCTCTATCTCGCTTTTCCATCCTTTAACTAAATATACTTTCCTGCAACCCGCCTCACCCAATGTGGAATGGATTCTATTATTTCTTTATACCTTTTATCAAGAACCTCTGACTGAAACTAGCCAGCTAGCCAGCTAACTAGCTACTTGCTATTAGCCACAGTTAGCAGTCTTCACCACTGTCCGTGGCCTGCACTACCTACCAGCCAGCTCTAGCCTGGACATTATCGGCCAGTCTGCACAGCGTGCTATCGACCCAGAGCATATCGGATTTTCTGCCGGAATCACTGAATCACTGGACCTTAACACCGGATCATCGCAACTAGCTAGCTGCAACCGAATGGCTGTTGTTGTTGTTGGCTAATCAACGCTGTCCGAAGCACGCACCAGTTAGCCTTGAGCTAGCCTCGAGCCAGGCCCATCTCCCGGCTATCTACCTCTCTGTCAACCAGACGAGACCTCCTAGTGTTGACACGTAGCCCCGCTGATCCATCACGACTGGTCTGCCGACGTAATCGTCTGATTTGGTTTCAACAGGCTAGCACACGCAATCAATAGCCGTGCCTCCAGCTCGCCTGTGCTCCCGAACTGCTCCCGGACTCACCTATTGCTGTTCACTGGACCTTATGATCACTCAGCTACACAGCTGATGCCTGCTGGACTGTTCCTTTACAGGGTACCCCATCTTGTTTATCTGTTTAGCCTCAGCCCAAACTTTCGTCGCCATTACCAGTTGTTGTCTTAGCTCTCTCGAATAACACCTGTGATTGTGTTATGCCTCTCTCCCATGTCAATATACCTTGCCTATTGCTGTTTGGGTTAGTTCTTATTGTACTATTTCACTGTAGAGCCACCAGTCCTGCTCAACCTGCCTCGGATAGCTCCTTTGTCCCACCCCCCATACACGCGGAGACCGGCTCAATCGGTACCTCCAGTGATGCTATCTCTTTCAACGTTACCCAATGCTTAGGTTTACCTCCACTGTACTCATATCCTTCCATATCATTGTCTGTACATAATGCCCTGAATCTATTCTACAACGCCCGGAAATCTGCCCCTTTTATTCTCTGTACCCAATGCACTAGAAGACCAGTTCTTAAAGCCTTTAGCCGTATCCTTATTCTATTCCTCCTCTGTTCCTCTGGTGATGTAGAGGTTAACCCAGGCCCTGTAGCCCCCATTATCACTCCTACTCCCCAGGCGCTATCATTTGTTGACTTCTGTAACTGTATAAGCCTTGGTTTCTTGCATGTTAACATCAGAAGCCTACTCCCTAAGTTAGAGTTATTCACTGCGTTAGCACACTCCGCCAACTAGCAGTGTCTGAATCCTGGCTTAGGAAGGCCACCAAAAATTCTGAAATGTCCATCCCGAACTACAGCATTTTCCGTCTAGATAGAACTGCCAAAGGGGGCGGAGTTGCAATCTACTGTAGAGATAGCCTGCAGAGCTCTAACATACTATCCAGGTCTGTGCCCAAACAGTTTGAGCTTCTACTTCTAAAAATCCACCTTTCCAGAAATAAGTCTCTCACTGTTGCCGCTTGCTACAGACCTCCTTCAGCCCCCAGTTGTGCCCTGGACACCATATGTGAATTGCTTGACCCCATCTATCCTCAGAGTTAGTACTGCTTGGTCACCCTAAACTGGGATATGCTTAACACCCCGGCCGTCCTACAATCTAAACTAGATGCCCTCAATCTCACACAAATTATCAAGGAACCTACCAGGTACAGCCCTAAATCTGTAAACATGGGCACCCTTCTAGATATCATCCTGACTAATTTACCCTCTAAATACACCTCCGCTGTCTACAACCAGGATCTCAGCGATCACTGCCTCATTGCCTGCGTCCGTAATGGGTCCGCGGTCAAACGACCACCCCTCATCACTGTCAAACGCTCCCTAAAACACTTCAGCGAGCAGGCCTTTCTAATTGACCTGGCCCGGGTATCCTGGATGGATATTGACCTCATTCCGTCAGTAGAGGATGCCTGGATGTTCTTTAAAAGTGCTTTCCTCTCCATCTTAAATAAGCATGCCCCGTTCAAAAAATGCAGAACTAAGAACAGATATAGCCCCTGGTTCACCCCAGACTTGACTGCCCTTGACCAGCACAAAAACATCCTGTGGCGTACTGCATTAGCATTGAACAGCCCCCGCGATATGCAACTTTTCAGGGAAGTCAGGAACCAATATACACAATCAGTTAGGAAAGCAAAGGCTAGCTTTTTCAAACAGAAATGTGCATCCTGTAACACTAAAACGTTTTGGGACACTGTAAAGTCCATGGAGAATAAGAGCACCTTCTCCCAGCTGCCCACTGCACTGAGGCTAGGAAACACTGTCACCACCGATAAATCTAGGATAATCGAGAATTTCACTAAGCATTTTGGTACGGCTGGCCATGCTTTCCACATGGCTACCCCTACACCGGCCACCAGCTCTGCACCCTCCGCTGCAACTTGCCCATGCCCCCCCCCCCCCCCCGCTTCTCCTTCACCCAAATTCAGATAGCTGATGTCCTGAAAGAGCTGCAAAATCTGGACCCCTACAAATCAGCTGGGCTAGACAATCTGGACCCTTTCTTTCTATCGTCTGAGATCCCCAGAGATTGGAAAGCTGCCGCGTTCATCCCCCTCTTCAAAGGGGGTGACACTCTAGATCAAACTATATCCATCCTGCCCTGCCTTTCGAAAGTATTTGAAAGCCAAGTTAACAAACAGATCACCGACCATTTCGAATCCCACCGTACCTTCTCCGCTATGCAATCTGGTTTCCGAGCTGGTCATGGGTGCACCTCAGCCACGCTCAAGGTCTTAAACGATATAATAACCACGATCGATAAAAGACAGTACTGTGCAGCCATCTTCATCGACCTGGCCATGGCTTTTGACTCTGTCAATCACTGCATTCTTATTGGCAGACTAAATAGCCTTGGTTTCTCAAATGACTGCCTCGCCTGGTTCACCAACTACATTTACATTTTACATTTTAGTCATTTAGCAGACGCTCTTATCCAGAGCAACTTACAGTTAGTGAGTGCATACATTTTTTTTATTCAACTACTTCTCAGATAGAGTTCAGTGTGTCAAATCAGAGGGCCTGTTGTCTGGACCTCTGGAGTCTCTATGGGGGTGCCACAGGGTTCAATTCTCGGGCCGACTCTATTCTCTGTGTATATCAATGATGTCGCTCTTGCTGCTGGTGACTCTCAGATCCACCTCTACGCAGACGACACCATTTTGTATACATCTGGCCCTTCATTGGACACTGTGTTAACAAACCTCCAAACGAGCTTCAATGCCATACAACACTCCTTCCGTAGCCTCCAACTGCTCTTAAACGCTAGTAAAACTAAATGCATGTTCTTCAATCGAACGCTGCTTGCACCCGCCCGCACGACTAGAATCACTACTCTCGGCGGGTCTGACTTAAGAATATGTGGACAACTACAAATACCTAGGTGTCTGGTTAGACTGTAAACTCTCCTTCCAGAATCACATTAAGCATCTCCAATACAAAGTTAAATCTAGAATCAGCTTCCTATTTCGCAACAAGGCCTCCTTCACTCATGCTGCTAAACATGCCCTTGTAAAACTGACTATCCTACCGATCCTTGACTTCAGCGATGTCATTTACAAAATAGCTTCCAACACTCTACTCAGCAAATTGGATGTAGTCTATCACAGTGCCATCCGTTTTGTCACCAAAGCCCCATATACTACCCACCATTGTGACCTGTACGCCCTCGTTGGCTGGCCCTCACTACATATTCGTCGCCAAACCCACTGGCTCCAGGTCATCTATAAATCACTTCTAGGCAAATTCCGCCTTATCTTAGCTCATTGGTCACCATAGCAACACCCACCCGTAGTATGCACCCGTAGAGCATCTCTACAGAGGGAGAGAGTGAGACGATCAATAGGGTTGTATGAAAAAAGTATGAAAATGTATGCACTCACTAACTGTAAGTCGCTCTGGATAAGAGCGTCTGCTAAAATGACTAAAATGTAAAAAAATGTATGCGTTCCAGCAGGTATATATCACTGGTCATCCCCAAAGCCAACACCTTTGGCTGCCATTCCTTCCAGTTCTCTGCTGCAAATGACTTGTACGAACTGCAAAAATCTCTGAAGCTGGAGACTCTTATCTCCCTCACTAACTTTAAGCATCAGTTGTCAGAGCAGCTTACCGATCACTGCACCTGTACACAGCCCATCTGTAATTAGTCCACCCAACTACCTCATCCCCATATTGTTATTTACATGGTTATTTATTTTGCTAATTTGCACCCCAGTATCTCTATTTGCACATCTTCTTCTGCACATCTATCACTCCAGTGTTAATACTAAATTGCACTATGGCCTATTTATTGCCTTACCTCCATAACTTACTACATTTGCACACACTGTATATAGATTTTATATTGTGTTATTGACTGTACGTTTTGTTTATTCCATATGTAACTCTGTGTTGTTGTTTTTATCGCACTGCTTTGCTTTATCTTGGCCAGGTCGCAGTTGTAAATGAGAACTTGTTCTCAACTTGTTTAAATTCAATAAATATATAAGTCATTAAAATGTGAGTAAAATAAAATGTAGGGTCTGGTGGTGCAAGATAATGCCTCCCACAACAATGTGAAATGACTAATGGGAAAATTCTTACCAGACTAATGTGATGTTGTATGGTGGCAGATAGCCTAGAGGTTAGAGCGTTGGGCCAGTAACTGAAAGGTTGCTGGTTCAAATCCGCTAGCCGACAAGACTCTGTCAATGTGCCCTTGAGCAAGGCACTGAACCCTAATTGTTCCTGTAAATCGATCTGGAGCGTCTGCTAAATGACTAAAAGGTCAAATGGTTGCCAAATCTTTCACTTCCAAAGGAAATACTGGTGTGTTAAGGTAGAATAGTACAGTGTTCTGTATGAAAATCTATCATACCATGGGTTATTGAAAAGTTCAAAACTTTATCCAATGTCATTATCCAATATATGATGGGCAGCATAATGGCCTGCTCGTCTCTGCAGTCACACGTCTTATCTGAGGCCACACACTGCACTACTAAAGGCCTCCTGTAGAGCATGGCGCTTGCAATGCCAGGGTTGTGGGTTCGATTCCCATGGGGGGCCAGTATGAAAAATTTATGCACTCACTAACTGTAAGTCGCTCTGGATAAGAGCGTCTGCTAAATGACGAAAATGAAAATAAGACGTGTGACTGCAGAGAGGAGCAGGCCCATGGCTCTTGCATTTCCAGATCATTTCCTGGGGTAGGGGCCAAGGCAACCTCAATGCTTTGGCTTTATGACAAGAAACTACAAGAGGTTTTACTTTCATTCCATTTAAATAACAAAGAGATGGTTCAGTGCATTTAATCATGGCATGGGCAACAATTATATTGTTATCTAATAGATATTGTGAATAGGGAACAGGCAAATAGGATTTAACAGAAGCTCAGAGTGGGTCTTCTGCCCCCCCCCCAAAAAGGCACCTGTCCCCCAGAAAAATTATTCTGCCCCCCAGACAAAGGCACCTGTCAGAAAGGAACAGGAGCAGATGACTCTGTATGACATGTATCCCCTCATTCAGTAGCATAAGACAGGGCACTGTCGCTAAGAGCAGTTTTACGTTATGTTGCCTGTGCTGAGCCTAAACATGTCCTCCAATTATTGCTTGCTAAGGAGCATAATACGAGGAGGAGGAAATGTAGGCGTCTGCTCCGGGCTCCGGTCCTCGACCTGTTCAAAGAAAACGTAGCGCATCCCTGTCTTCAGAGGATCTGACTGATGAGGACGTTAGTTAATGGGGAAGTTTACCTAAAATTACCAAGTGATTCCATACATTGAAACTAGTTAGGCAGAGTATGCCTCCTCCCACTCTCTCCTGCAGTCTTGAACTGGAAAGCTGCAGAAATGGGTCACGTGATTCTTAACGTTTCTTTGCGCACTACTAGCTCTGCTTCTTGTCAAAGAGCGATTGATAAATCTGCGAATTGTGGACAAATTCTGTTTTATTTAAAGCATTCCACCTAAAACCATTGCGATGATTTTATATCATTATTTTAGGTGGCTAACTGCAACAACAGCTGAGATGGGTAACAACTGCACATGCACGCTCTCGTGGTGCAAACTCTGTTACATATCGAAATCGCTACGCAGCTAACTTCGAAGCAGTGTGTGGATGCGTCGCAGTGTTGCCAACTCCTCAGAAAGGAAAGTAGCTATTGGCTGTCCTAGAAGTCGCTAAATGACGTCATCACCTAATTTGCATAATTGGCCATGTGCATGTAATTGTGATGGATGATGTAGGAGAGAGGAATAACGTTGTGGGAGAGACAAAAAGTGAGTAAAAAACACCCTAAATATGTTTAGAACTACAAATGAACTTTCTTCTGTCGACTCTTGTTTTTTTTTATGTCACAATTCCAACCCTCCTCCTTTATCAGGGCTTGGGACCGGCAAAAGTGACCCAAAAGACACTCTGGCGGAGTTATTGGTTTAACATTTATTTTTGTTTTATTTTTAATTTATTTTATTTTTCTTAAGTTTGGTTTGGTTTTTAACCTTATGGTCCACTTAGGAGCCTACAACAAGTCACAGTAAAACATGAAAATGTTTAACCATCACATAAAATTTTTTTTTTTGTATACAATCTACATTAACAATCTCAATGGACCAAAAAGAGACAATAGAAAAAACTGTCAATGTGAGAAAATGATGGTAACTAGTCTGGCCCTAATTCAGGTTAAAAAAATAATTATAATCAGACCCCCTCCACACACACACAGGCTGTGCTGGCTCACAGAAAGAATGGGTCATCGTCATTTTGGTCAAGGCTCTCTATGGCAGGTTCAGCAACTGAGGGAGCTGACTTAAATGAGTAAGCAGCTGATGTGCCAAAAAGCTGCAAATCATTATCAGGCAGCTGGTGCTCATAGCAAGCCTCACCAGACAGCTTCAGCTTCAGTCCATATCGAATGTACAGGATGGAGTTAAGGATCTGCAAGGACATCCGATTTCTAAGTTTGCTTTTTACCACACTCATCTGGCTGAAAACTCTCTCAACTTCAACATTCAAGTGTGGCAAGGACAACACAGACACAGCAGCCACGGCAAGTTCTGGAAACGGGTTGATATCAGCTGCATCCCTGAACTTCCAAATCTCACTCCAGAAGCCCAGTGTGTTTTTTGTCTCATTCCATTTACTAAGATGGATGGCACGCCATTGCTGGACAATCTTGTCTATCTCTGCAGGGGAGTAGCCAAGGAGCTTGGCTATTTTTTCTATTTCTCCAGGGCTCTTATTGTGCTTTAGAGTTTCCTCCGCATTGAAAACTGACATGTACTGCAATGCTTCGATGTTGTCCGGCTGTCTCACCCTCAAGTCATTAGTGAGGGAGATGGTGAAGGCTACACACCGCTTTCGGACATTGTTTTCATCCTCAGGCGCAAGGTGGAGCTCAGCTGCCTTTGACTCAAAAAGGTAACCAAGGTACGGTTTGGGACTGATGTATCCATCTATTGGCCCTTTGAGTACATCAACATTTGCCAGTGGATTCAGCACCCTGCTGCTCATAGACTTGATCAGGCTAACCAAGCTGTCAAGTAGCTTAAGAGGATCGACTTGCTCTCCCTCAAAAGCCTTGATGGCCAACTGTACCTCACCCAGCACTGACTTCAAAAAGGTCAGATACAATATACAGTGGGGGAAAAAAGTATTTAGTCAGCCACCAATTGTGCAAGTTCTCCCACTTAAAAAGACGAGAGAGGCCTGTAATTTTCATCATAGGTACACGTCAACTATGACAGACAAAATGAGGGAAAAAAATCCAGAAAGTCACATTGTAGGATTTTTAATGAACTTATTTGCAAATTATGGTGGAAAATAAGTATTTGGTCCATAACAAAAGTTTCTCAATACTTTGTTATATACCCTTTGTTGGCAATGACACAGGTCAAACATTTTCTGTAAGTCTTCACAAGGTTTTCACACACTGTTGCTGGTATTTTGGCCCATTCCTCCATGCAGATCTCCTCTAGAGCAGTGATGTTTTGGGGCTGTCGCTGGGCAACACAGACTTTCAACTCCCTCCAAAGATTTTCTATGGGGTTGAGATCTGGAGACTGGCTAGGCCACTCCAGGACCTTGAAATGCTTCTTACGAAGCCACTCCTTCGTTGCCCGGGCGGTGTGTTTGGGATCATTGTCATGCTGAAAGACCCAGCCACGTTTCATCTTCAATGCCCTTGCTGATGGAAGGAGGTTTTCACTCAAAATCTCACGATACATGGCCCCATTCATTCTTTCCTTTACACGGATCAGTCGTCCTGGTCCCTTTGCAGAAAAACAGCCCCAAAGCATGATGTTTCCACCCCCATGCTTCACAGTAGGTATGGTGTTCTTTGGATGCAACTCAGCATTCTTTGTCCTCCAAACACGACGAGTTGAGTTTTTACCAAAAAGTTATATTTTGGTTTCATCTGACCATATGACATTCTCCCAATCCTCTTCTGGATCATCCAAATGCACTCTAGCAAACTTCAGACGGGCCTGGACATGTACTGGCTTAAGCAGGGGGACACGTCTGGCACTGCAGGATTTGAGTCCCTGGCGGCGTAGTGTGTTACTGATGGTAGGCTTTGTTACTTTGGTCCCAGCTCTCTGCAGGTCATTCACTAGGTCCCCCCGTGTGGTTCTGGGATTTTTGCTCACCGTTCTTGTGATCATTTTGACCCCACGGGGTGAGATCTTGCGTGGAGCCCCAGATCGAGGGAGATTATCAGTGGTCTTGTATGTCTTCCATTTCCTAATAATTGCTCCCACAGTTGATTTCTTCAAACCAAGCTGCTTACCTATTGCAGATTCAGTCTTCCCAGCCTGGTGCAGGTCTACAATTTTGTTTCTGGTGTCCTTTGACAGCTCTTTGGTCT
Source organism: Coregonus lavaretus (assembly GCF_964263955.1). Taxonomy (NCBI): domain Eukaryota; kingdom Metazoa; phylum Chordata; class Actinopteri; order Salmoniformes; family Salmonidae; genus Coregonus; species Coregonus lavaretus. The sequence goes on along the minus strand of NC_140001.1, from coordinate 35,386,648 downwards.
TGGCCATAGTGGAGTTTGGAGTGTGACTGTTTGAGGTTGTGGACAGGTGTCTTTTATACTGATAACAAGTTCAAACAGGTGCCATTGATACAGGTAACGAGTGGAGGACAGAGGAGCCTCTTAAAGAAGAAGTTACAGGTCTGTGAGAGCCAGAAATCTTGCTTGTTTGTAGGTGACCAAATACTTATTTTCCACAATAATTTGCAAATAAATTCATTAAAAATCCTACAATGTGATTTTCTGGATATTTTTTTCTCAATTTGTCTGTCATAGTTGACGTGTACCTATGATGAAAATTACAGGCCTCTCTCATCTTTTTAAGTGGGAGAACATGCACAATTGGTGGCTGACTAAATACTTTTTTTCCCCACTGTATTTTGAGGATCACTTTACATGGAGTATAAAACCTCAGCCATGTAGCAGTGTTCACTGGACTTGGTGACTGCGAAATGCAGCCTAAGCTCCTCCCACTGGTCCAAAATGCATGAAACCGCGGGTTCAATGGAGAGCCAACATGTGGCACACACCTTGGTTATCTGTAAAGGTTTCTCCCCACAGTTAATGGTCTCATATATGGCCTTGTAGGCCTCCCTGCGCTTTGGAGACACTGACCACCAGTTATAAGTCTCTCGTACCAAGTACTCCACACTACGGGGGATGGTGTCATTGGAAGCATGACTTACAGCAAGCTGCAGAGAGTGGCACACACAGCGAATAAGAACCAGATCTTTGAGGCCATACTCCTCCTTCAGCACTTTATGGACCCCCTTGTTAATCCCCGTCATAATAGAGGCATTGTCAGTCCATATCCCCAGGAGTTTCTCTTTTTTAAGACAACACTTAGAGGAAAGCCACAACAGCATGGGCTATATATTTGGCATCTCCTCCCTCCAACTCAACAAGCCCCAGAAATGTTGATACAATTGTCTGCTTGGTGTCACTAAAGTACCTTATCACAACCCCCAGGTACTTAGAAACACTTACATCCGTGGACTCATCGAGGAGGAGGCTGAAACGCTGGTCACCCACATCTGCGACCAACTTTTTCAGAAAGTATGGTGCTAGAACACCATTAATAATTTCTGTGCACTTTGTCCTGTGCAATTTGAAGTGGGTAGCAGCAGTGGAGTCTGAGAAAGCAGCTCTACATGCTTCTCCAATGTGATCACATGCCAGCATGGAACAGTGTTCAGCGATAGCTAATGCCATGGTGTCCTCAGCCTTTTTTGCAGTCAATTTTTTTAACCATAAATAGCAGCTTGTTTTGGGTGGAACTGTTATAAGGCTTTGCCTTTTGAGTATGTTTTTGAGTTGTCATGTGTTTTTTTACATCACTAGGTTTGGCGTAGAAATCAGCCTTACAATACAGGCAGTATGCCCGTAAATCATCTCCAATAAACGGCTTCAACCAGCCTTTGAATTCAGGGTTTGATTCCCACTCCTTTCTGTATTTTTGAGTGTACATTTTAGACTGAGACATGATGAGCTAGATGTTTAGCTTATGTCACAGAGAGGCACACACACAGTGGACGAGGTGAGTAAGTGACTGAGGCTGTGTGAGTCAAATGCAGTGATTTATTTTTGTGCAGTGATTTATTTTAGACAAAGAACATTTTACATTTACATCCCGCCCTGAATGTAAGCCAGGGCGGGATCAGCCAGCGGCGGCTTCCCGCATGCGCGATTCATTTGCAGTCTGGACGCGGAGGGGTGAACATCTCCTGCTCTGACTGCTGCTGGGAGGGACTGCTGCGCGAGGACTGGGCCGCCTGTGAGTGCTTTGGGACAGGGGTGGGGCCCACAGCAGCACCCGCTGCTCGTTCAGAAGAGTAAGAACGATATGTGCTTTCACGTCAGAGTTTCCAAAAGTCTCCAATAACACCAAAAAAAAATCACTCTATTTTTTGAAAATGTGTCGCTAGAGGGGTCTGAATACTCGCTAAATATAGCGACAAAGTCGCTAAGTTGGCAACACTGGATGCGTTTCACTTTTTCAAAAGTATGTCATCAATGACGTTTGAAGCTTAGTTTGATCACGTGCATTTTCAAACCATGTGTCGCAAAATGCAAGATCCCACTGATTTCGCCGTGGTTCTGGTGTTTTCTTCAATTAGAAGCTGCTTTCAAACACCAACCTCTACTGGACACTGTACTTACAAGTATAGTTAGGATTTTGTACAAAACGTGTCACCTGACCGGTAGCTTAGCAGGTAGAGTAGGGAACATTCAGGGACGTGAGGCTATGAGGTTGAATCCCATTAAAGACACACTATTTTGAAAATATATATGTGAAACCACACTTTCTGCACTTGGTGCGAGGGGCAGGAACAGGCCGGACCGGACTGGGAACACGCACCACTAACTTTGTGCGGGGAGCAGGAACGGGTTGGGCCGTACTGGGAACACGCACCACTAACTTAGTGCGGGGAGCAGGAACGGGTCGGGCCGGACTGGGAACACGCACCACTAACTTAGTGCGGGGAGCAGGAACGGGTCGGGCCGGACTGGGAGCACGCACCACTAACTTAGTGCGGGGAGCAGGAACGGGTTGGGCCGTACTGGGAACACGCACCACTAACTTAGTGCGGGGAGCAGGAACGGGTTGGGCCGTACTGGGAACACGCACCACTAACTTAGTGCGGGGAGCAGGAATGGGCCTGACCGTACTGGGAACACACACCACTGGCCTTGTGCGGGAATCAGGAACGGGCCGGACCGGACTGGTGACATACACCACTTGCTTGGTGCGAGGAGCGGGACTGGGTTTCCTCATAAACCTCCGCTCCCTCTGCTGCCTACTCAGTTCCTCTCGCCGTGCCTCCACACTCTCCTTCTCCTTCCTGACCAATGGCCCCCGTAACCTGGTGGCCTCCTCTCCTAGTCCACAAACTCGCCCTGTAGCTGCCTCCAGCAGCCCCGTCGTCCATGCCGTGTGCCCCCCAAAAACTGTGTATTGGGGTTGCCTCTCGCCTGTCCGACGACGGCCCGGTTGGCGCCGCTTCTCCTCTCCTGCCTGGACATCCTCCCTCATCGCCCTCCGGTAGCGGACGGCCTCCTCCTCGGTGATCTTCCCCCAACCGAGGAGGACATCCACTAGCGTTACCTCCGGCGTTTCCTCCTGGACACGCTGCTTGGTCCTTAATTGGTGGGATTTTCTGTCACGATCGTTGTAAGTAGCAGACCAAGGCGCAGCGTGATATGCGTACATCTTTTAATGAGTACTTACATAATAACACAAAACAACAAAACGATACATGAAGTCCTAAGGTTAACAAACACAAACCTCTCCGGAACAAGATCCCACAAATGACAAGTGCAAAACAGGCTGCCTAAGTATGGTTCCCAATCAAAGACAACGAGCCACAGCTGTCTCTAATTGGGAACCACCCTGGCCAACATAGAAATAAACGATCTAGAAAGAAACACATAGAAAACAAAACATAGACACTACAAACCCTGGCTCAACATTTAAGAGTCCCCAGAGCCAGGGCGTGACACCATCCTAAATAATGCCATAGATTCTGTATTTTTTAACTTGAAGGCAGAAAAGGGAAGCATGATTTAAGATGCAAACCTGGTTTTCCAACTGATTATAGGCTAACAGAGTCACCTACTTAAAGCTGCGCAACGGAATTTTTATGAAAACAAGTAATTCTTTTCTCTCCACTATCTGATAATCACACGCTACTATGTATTGCTGACCAGCAGATGTTATTAATGTGCATTGTGAACTGATAATGAAGCTCAGAGTAATGAATATATTTCTGGCACAATTTGGTGAAAGCCGGCAAAGCCTTCAGAAAGCCATCACTAGTATTATTTAACATTACTATTAAAATAGTACTCACTTATAGGAATGGGTAATTGTTTACAAGTTGCTAGTTATCCCATTAAGTAATCACCGAAAACCACATTTTGATTTTGATCTTCTGTGGTTTGGTAACTTCCTGTTCATCGACAGACTCTGCCTGGACTGAAGATGACGCAAAGTTTGAAAAATGTCAAAGTATGCAGCGTCCATCTCGCAACTGAGCCATCAACTGCAAGGGGGCGTTGCATTTCCACTCAGCTGTGGATATCCCCATTGAAATTCATGACATCCGGCGCAACGTAAGAGTGCTTATGGGTAATGTGACGAGGCTCAATCATTGCAGTTCGAGTTGATCTTATTGTGTTGTAACCATTGCACCATATCATGTAGACATAGCTTAGGCGCTCTATGGTTTAGCATACAGTGCATACAGAAAGTATTCACACACCTTGACTTTTTCCACATTTTGTTGTGTTACAGCCTGAATTTAAAATTGAATATTTGTATTCTGTACAGGCTTCCTTCTTTTCACTCTGTCAATTAGGTTAGTATTGTGGAGTAACTACAATGTTGTTGATCCATTCTCAGTTTTCTCCTATCACAGCCATTAAACTCTGTAACTGTTTTAAAGTCACCATTGGCCTCATGGTGAAATCCCTGAGCGGTTTCCTTTCTCTCCAGCAGCTGAGTTAGGAAGGACGCCTTCATCTTTGTAGTGACTGGGTGTATTGGTACACCATCCAAAGTGTAATTAAGAACTCCACCATGCTCAAAGGGATGTTCAATGTCTGCTTGTTTCATTATTTTGTTCATCTACCAAAAGGTGCCCTTCTTTGAGAGGGGTGGGGGGACAAACTACTTGAATTTTTTCGTGGTTACACATGGTCTGCGGTTGTGAGGCCGGTTGGACGTACAGCCAAATTCTCTAAAACAACGTTGGAGGCGGCTTATGGTAGAAAAATGAACATTCAATTCTCTGGCAACAGCTCTGGTGGACATTCCTGCAGTCAGCATGCCAATTACACGTTCCCTAAAAACGTGAGACATCTGTGGCATTGTGTTGTGTGACAAAACTTCACATTTCAGTGGCCTTTTATTGTCCCCAGCACAAGGGGCAACTGTGTAATGATCATGGTGTTTAATCAGCTTCTTGATATGCCACACCTGTCAAGTGGATAGATGCTCTTGGCAAAGGAGAAATGCTCACTAACAGGGATGTAAACAAATGTGTGCACAAAATTTGAGAAAAATAAGCTTTTTGTGCGTTTGGAAGATTTCTGGGATCTTTTCTTTCAGCTCATGGAACCAACACAGATTTGAGAATCTGGATCAGCAGTCATGTACTTAACATTACATTTTTTGACAATATGAGTTTCTTATTTTCTGTTCTTAGATTTTGCTGTTATTTCAAGTTCAATGTGTAGGCCTATATTGTCTATATCCTATTAAAGTAAAAGATGCCAAAAAACATATCAGGACAGTGTTTGGGCTAATGTGAAAGCATAAACCCACAACGGTCCATCTCATAGAGGTTTATGATAAGCGATCATTCAATAAAGTAAAGTTCAGATACTTACTCGTCGGATAATTGTCCATTTGACCCAGCTGGAATGGGTTTGTGTCTCCAATTTCTTTTTGGGATACGGAATTATTTTCCAGGACACCAGAGTTGATGTGGGCAGCAAAATCCCTGTGGTCGTGAAAGCAAACTAACTGCTCCTCATCATCAATAAGTACCTGTCATGTAATCAAATTCTCTGTCGGCACTGGAGCACAGTTCGCTTAACTGCACCACCAATCTGCGTTCATCCTGGGGCAGTGGTCTCGGTGGCTACAGCGGCGGCGGCCATCTGAAGCTCAATTTGCCTGAATTCTTTGTCAGAATATAGCCTAGTGTTATTAATCTGTAACACTAGGCTACTGTCTTCACTTCTCCCCCAAAAAATTGTTGTATCTGTGATTGTGAATAATGGCCTTATGTCCAGTTTTTACATTAAGGGATTGCCCCACGAGAGTGCACATGCGCAGTTGTTGCCTATCTCTGCTGTTGTTGCGGTTGGCCACATAAAATTATGATATAAAATAATTCGTTTTAGGTGGAAAAGTAAACATTTCCTGACTCAAAACCTATAGTACTTCAGATAAAAATAGAGAATTCGGCCGTACGCCAATAACACAAAGAATGTATCTATAATTCGCAGATTTCTCAATAGCTCTTTGACTGACAATTGAACAGAGTCACGTGACCCTGTTTTTGCAGCTTTCCAGTTCCAGGCTGCGTTTCAAACTGAAATTATAAACTGGGTGGTTTGAGCCCTGAATGCTGTTTGGCTGACAGCCAATCGTGTGACAAAACGTGTATTTTTACTGCTCTAATTACGTTGGTAACCAGTTTATAATAGCAATAAGGCACCTCAGGGGTTTGTGATATATTGCCAATATACCACGGATAAGGGCTGTGTCCAGGCACTCCGCGTTGCGTCGTACATAAGAACAGCCCTTAGCCGTGGTATATTGGCCATATACCACACCTCCTCGAGCTTTATTGCTTAAGTTGACAGCCCTCGGCCCTAAACCCTCAGCCCTTGAATGACGTTTTACATCGTTACATCCGAGTGTACCTTAAATGGAACGAGCTGCAAAAAACACTCAAACTGGACAGTTTTATCTCCATCTCTTCATTCAAAGACTCAATCATGGACACTCTTACTGACAGTTGTGGCTGCTTCGTGTGATGTATTGTTGTCTCTACCTTCTTGCCCTTTGTGCTGTTGTTTGTGCCCAATAATGTTTGTACCATGTTTTGTGCTGCTACCATGTTGTGCTGCTGCCATGTTGTGTTGCTACCATGTTGTTGTCATGTTGTGTTGCTACCATGCTGTGTTGTCATGTGTTGCTGCCATGCTGTTGTTGTTGTCTTAGGTCTCTCTTTAAGTAGTGTTGTCTCTCTTGTCCTATTCTTTATTTATTTTTATCCCAGCCTCCGTCCCTGCAAGAGGCCTTTTGCCAAGAATTTGTTCTTAACTGACTTGCCTAGTTAAATAAAGGTTAAATTAAAAAATATGTATAAAATAAAATCCCTTGCCCAAGCGAGGGAGAGTGATGATCGGAGAGGCAACGTCCTTGGTGGAAATCTTGAAATTGAGCTTAAAAACAACCAACCTAAAGCTATTAATGTACCTAGTAAGCTAACGTAGCTAGCTAGCACTCCTGTCAGGTAGCTAGCTACAGTTACCCATAGCTGGATAGCTAGTTTGATAGTTTGGTCATTGATTCCAATACATTTCAGAATGCCCAAAAATATGTTTATGAATCTAGCTACGTTTTATAGGCTCCTCACTACGAGACTAAGCCAATTTGCCAACGCTAAAATCAATGTTGTCTAGATATATTATAATTTTCTGACATGCGGGGGGATAAAAATAACGTGTTTGGACTGCAGGGAGAGAGAGGGGGAAAAGGCAAATTCCACCTAACGAGTTTCACTGTATGGAATCACTTGGGAAATGGTTTGATTTTAGGTAAACTTCCACTTTAAGAACAGCCAGGATGAACCTGCTCCTCCCATTGACCAGATGGGAAATGTTTTAGTCAACTCTTCCTTTAGAGAACTGTAACATGTGTCCCTTTTTATTTGTGATATCACAAGGTTTTCATACATTCACAACTTTTTGTGAGGATTTGTTGCCTTTTTCCTAAACACAGCAGCCCTTCAGATTGCTAATGAAAACTCAACCAGCTCTCTCAACCACAGAATTGTGGGACAGCAAAGGATGTCCTTAGGTGACAGACAAAGGAAGTCCTCATGTGTTTAGGACGAGTTCACAGGGAGTGAGGAGGAAGTCATCATCAGGGTCCTCGGGTAACAGAACTGGAGCTCTACCACATCACCACCACCACATCCTCGCAGACAGACAGATGAGTCTCTCTCTCAAGACCACCTGAATGAAATATGCACCACAGAAATTAATCCATGTGACTCTTATTTTCAGGAAGTGTTGGTCCTTCCAAAAAAGTCAAGCAGAGTCGAAGGAATGTCAAAGATCCCATTAATCTTTGTGGTGTTGGACTCATTTTGGGAATTTCAGAGTATCAGTTTAACACAGATAGACATATATTTAAAGTAATTTATATCTCAAGTAATTATGAGTTTTCTAAATGTAAAAAAAATGGTCTCCCTGTTTTTACTCAGTTTTGGCCAAGAACTTGTAGGGGGGGCAGGCACAATCACCAGATGGTGCCGCAAAGTATTGGCAAAGTAGTATGGGTTGCACCGCCGTCACGCCATTGCCATTGTTATCAACGTTCCACAGACGCCGCAGCCGACTTGATGGCCAAAAGTAGAACGGGGCTAATGACTGAACGGGAGCTAATGACCGTTTGAAATGCATCTCGATTTAAATTATTATATAAAATTCTTGCTAACAATAGAATGTTATTTATATGGGGGATACAATCTTCCCAGCTCTGAAAATGTTGCTGCGAAGAGACAGAATCATTAGATCATTTGTTTTGGTACTGTCCATTTGTAGCTTGTTTTTGGACACAGGTCCAGGAATGGCTAAAGGATTGCAATATTTACCTGGAGCTAACCCTGCAGATAGCACTACTGGGTGATCTGAAAAGTCATAGTCAATCGTTCAATAATATAATAATACTTTTAGCAAAAATGTTTATTTTCAATTTACAATCTGTAGAAACAATGAGAATAGAAGGGTTCAGAACTTTTGTAAAACATCACAGTACAGTTGAAAAATATATGGCAAATAGAAATCCAATATGGATGGTGTTAAGAGATAGATGGGTGGTGTTGAATGGAGTTGAAGGATGGGCCTAATAACAACTAACATCAATTAATAACAACAAGATAACTAATGTAAAGCATACTGTGTCCATAATAAGTATATAGGTTATAGGTTGAGAGCTTTTGTGAAAGAGCACAGTTAGAAAGATATGGCATATAGAAGCAAACCGGATGGACATCATGAAAATGATCGGAGAGGTTGAGGAAGTTCATGAGTAAAAACAAAATATAATTATTGTAAAATTGACTGTGTCCATAAAATTTATATAGTATGTATAAGCTGGAAGTAGAGGCCTAAGCATTGTTGATCACTAGTTTACTCCAATTAAGGAAGGGGTGGTGGGGTTGGAAAGTAATAAAGATGAATATATATTTTTTAAAGGATATGTATATTAAATCAAATCAAATTTTATTTGTCACATACACGTGTTTAGCAGATGTTATAGCGGGTGTAGCAATCACACGCTATTGAGTTTGCCCTTTTTGTCGTCATGCTAGGTATCAGAAGCCACAGCAGCCATTTGGGAATGGCAGTGTCAGCCAATCAGCTCCTTTGTTGTTCAGCGCGACGTGCCTTCCATAATGGCTGCTGTGGCTACCAATGTTATTATAGTTTTTAATATTAGTTTTTATTTCTATTATTTTCTTTTTTTATTCAGTTTCAGTTAGTTTTCAGACCTGATTTACTATTTTATATTTAGTTTCTGTTTGATAACATTTCTATTTTTTTTTTCTATTATTTAAGTTGTTTCAAGTTTTAGTTCCAGAGGTGGTCATTCGGTTTCTCAAGCCTGATGACAGTTACATTTACATTTACATTTTAGTCATTTAGCAGACGCTCTTATCCAGAGCGACTTACAGGAGCAATTAGGGTTAAGTGCCTTGCTCAAGGGCACATTTACGTCATTTAGCAGACGCTCTTATCCAGAGCGACTCACCAATTGCTGCGTTCACCCTATAGCCAGTGGGATAACCACAGAGAATATTTATTGAAGAAAGTTTTACTTGCAATAACTATGATATGTGGTTATTTTACCTACCTTTTGAATGTTGAATGCACGGACTGTAAGTCGCAGTAGATAAGAGCATCTGCTAAATGACCAAAATGCAAACGTTTGTAAGCCTCTCTGCCCAAAATGTGGGTATGGGCGGAGTCGAGTGTTTAAGTTCTTGATTCAACGTGGTGACGCATACTGTCGTTACGTAAACCGTTCGGCGCAAAATTCAAATGTGATCAGGAAGAAAAGAGTATCAGTACAAAGTAAAACACGCTTCGTGTTCATTTAGGCAGCTTAATATTTATATAAAGAAAGATTAAGTCACTGTTCCAGAAGCGTTGGATATAATCGAGGTAACGTATGAAATCGATCTACAGCTTTTTTGTTTTCATCCAGCATTCGTAGCTAGCGTTAGCTAAAACATGTTCTGTAGGATAGGAAGTTAGCTAGCTAGTTATCTCACTGATGTCAGATACTGTAACTATATAGCAATTTAGCAAGCTAATCCAGCGTGTCATGTTTTTAAGCTAAATCGTTGGCTAGTTGACGTTGGTATCACTGCTTACAGTAACAACAATCACAAACGATACCTTGCTGTATCTAGCTAACGTTAGCTAGCTAGGCTGGATTTTGCTTGTGCAGCCCTGCTAACTAGCTTAAGGTTACTTGCCAACAACAAGATGTTATGACTGCTTTAATATTGTCAAATCAAGTCTTCTTTGCCTTGGTAACGTTAGCTAGGCTCATATATCCAACTGTTACATTTAACATATAATGGTAATGGTAGCTAGCTACAGTATAACTTGTCTAAATGCAACTTTAGGAAGCAGAGAGGAATAAAGAAGTGAATGTGCATCACTGTGTCCGTTTTTCCCCCGGACAGTCACGATGAGCGCATCCTCCACACCCATCTCCCGGGTGCGTCAGTGGGCCTCACCGTCCCTGAAGCACAAGGGCGCCTCTCCTGCTGCCAGCAACACATCGCTCCTCGCATCTTTCCCAGGCAACGATGATGAGATGGAGCGTCGTCAGAGGCGCAGATCCCGGGTCATTGACCTGCAAGCCGCCACTGACTCCTCATTTAATGAATCTGCCTCTCATAGGTAGGACACCCCAAGCCCTCTCTTTGCTAGTAATCTCCTATACTACATATTGACAGGTGTCCTATATATTTTTTAGACCTTTGTATAAGAGACAATCCTTGTTTGTATTCAGCACCACGGGGACCCCTGCAGCTGTGCCTAAGCTGTCAAATGCACAGATCTCAGAGCATTACTCCACCTGCATCAAACTCTCCACTGAAAATGTAAGCAGAATGTGCATGCACATATTTACTATCGTTAACAGCCACTTCTAAGAGGGGCAGAATCCATCCCAAGGAAATGTTGATGTGTTGCTCTCCCTCCTCTTAATTTATTATGGCATAATATCTCCAACCATGCAAGTTATTGGAAACTGGCATCTCAGATTTACAAAGCCTTGTTCTGTTTTTGTAGAAAATTACCACCAAGAATGCCTTTGGTCTCCACCTGATTGACTACATGGCTGACATCCTCAAACAGAAGGATTCTGAGCTCACAAATTTCAAGGTACGGCTTTAGACCTAAATTATTCCTTTATTGTAGTTTCTGTTTATATGTCTCTTTGAATTTCCTCATTACACAAGACTCTCTTCAGATTTGCGCTACTACTATTAAGGAGATGAAAGTATAATCTGCTAATGCAGAGAAGAAATAAGCTTATAGCCCAACCACTTAAGATATACATTGTTTTTATAGGCCTACTCCAAAATAATGGAGTTGATGATAGACTATTCATTTCACTTTACTGGCCTAGCGTCTGTTGGCTGTATGAGAGAGTGACCATCTCATACTGTTTCTGTCTGTCCCTGCCAAGGTGGCAGCGGGTACCCTGGACGCCAGCACCAAGATTTATGCGGTCAGAGTGGATGCTGTCCATGCTGATGCCTACAGAGTCCTGGGAGGATTGGGTGCTGAGACCAAGCCTGGGGAAGGTGAAAGCCTCTTAACTATAACATCGTTACACAGTCTATGTTTCCCAAATAGCAAACTATTCCCCTTATAGTGCACTTCCGAATAACCAGGGTCCATAGGGTAGTGCATTATTTAGGGAATAGGGTGTGACACTGACTTTCTCTGTCATTTAATAAATAACAATAACAGATCAACAGCCTCTGTTTGAACCTTTCCTCTCCTTGTGTTTGTGTAGAGCATGGAGCAGGGGATGAAGGAGAGATGGAGGAGGGGGCTGAAGGTGACCTGGCTGCTAAGCAAGTGGTGAAGAAGAAGAGGCATCCCAAGAAGACTGTGGAGCAGAACCTGAGCAACATCAACAGCTCTGAGTCTGAGAGGAAGTGTGAGGTAATTGATGGTTTTCCTGCTCCAGGACTGGCCTGAGGTAAAAGACCAGGCTATGCCTGTGTTTGTTGTGTTCGTTGTGTATTCAGCTGGAAATCTTCGAGACTGGTAGCCAAATAGTGCTTGCGTCCCAAATGGCACCCTCTTCCCTATATCAAATCAAAATGTTTTGGTCACATACACATATTTAGCAGATGTTATTGGGGGTGTAGCGAAATGCTACACCTGCAATATAGGGAAGGATCTGGTCATCATTAGTGCACTATATAGGGAATAGGGTGCCTTTTGGGATGCAACCCAGGCTACACTTGTGATCATTGTGGATTCACCTGGAAATCTTTGAGACTGATAGCCAGACACTGAATAAAGATGGAATTGATTAGGAATGCCTTGATTTAATGTGAGGACTTATTATCACATTTCCTGAGAGTATGGATCCAGCCTGGATTGTGAAAGTTTCTACAAAGCTCATTCATGGTAAGCTCACACATATTATCCCCCTCCTCGTTATCGTCCTACCCCTCCAACTCCAGGTTGACCCCATGTTCCAGCGCATGGCGTCATCCTTCGACGAGAGCAGCACGGCAGGTGTCTTCCTGTCAGTGTTATTCAGTGAGGACAGTCGCTGTGAGCTCCTCTTCCCCTCCCACATGACCCTGCTGCACTCCAGCCCCTCTTGCTCTCAGCATCCGCCGCAGTGCGTCCCTGCAACACCCTTCACAGGTAACAATGACCGTGTCATCACACTTCGATCTGGGGCCATATGTAGCAAGCGCCTCAGAGTAGAAGTGCTGATTTAGGATCAGTTTTGTCTTTTAAATAAAAATAATATGATATGAATAAGGAGAGTCTGATCCTACATCAGCATTCCTAATCTGAGACGCATGATAAATACGGCCCCTGGGCTGTTTTTGTTGTATACTGCCCCTTAGTGGGCTAGCGTAATATCTAGATTTTTGCAGAGACATATAAAATGTCTGGTTCTACTGATCATTGAGTGATGCTGTAAGCCAAGGTATTGACAGTTGGCCTACTTGTTCCGATAATAGTATCAAGCATGTAAAGATGTTGATTGTGTGATTGACAGGTGGTCTCCAGCGGACCCAGGAGAAGAGCTCTATCTGCCCCTCCCTGGCAGACTTCTCTTTCACCAGCTGGAACCCTGACCAGGTCAGAGCAACATACACTGGCAATATACACAGCCTGTGTCTCAAATGGCACCCTTTTCCCTATATGGTGCACTACTTTTGACCAGGGCCCACCCGCAATAACATCTGCTAAACATGTGTATGTGACAAATAACATTTACATCATTTAGCAGACGTTCTTATCCAGAGCGACTTACAAATTGGTGCATTTGATTTGATATAGTCTTTATTTTTGTTTGGAAATTATGCAGATGGTCAGATTGGATGTACAGTTTGAAACAGTAGCTAAACAGCCTCAGAGTATCTTAACCATAGTCTTTATATAAACTGTTGTCATATACAGACCATGAACCAGATGCTGGAGAAGTTAAAGCAGGGGGATCACGTGTTTGACGTGAACGCGGAGGTGGACGAGGAGGAGTGTCAGGACTTTGGGGATGATTTTGATGGAGACTATGAGGAGGGTCAGGGGGACTATGGTGGCGACGGCTCCAAGGAACACAAGGATGGCTGTGAGGCTGGAGGGCCCGGGAGAGGAAGGTGAGGATATTGAGGGTGTTTGTTACAGGGTGGTAACAACCTAGGGGTAACATACTGAGGTTTTGTGTTGGTACTCTGCTTGTTTATACCTGTAGAGGACCCCAGGGATGTTTCATGAGGCACCAAAGGGTATTCCACTTTTAAACGGGTCAGGTACCTTGAAGTGACTTTGTTCTGTCTAGAGTTTTTTGTGTACCATGATCTCCTGAGTGTTAAAAAAATGTTTATGCCAGTAACACACCCAGACCCAATAAAGCGGCTATCAGCAGTTGAAACGATAACAAAAAGCTGAGGGATGGTGCTGGAGAAATGTAACCACTCTCAAATTCATAGAGCTATGGATGCAGGGACTGACCCAACATTTTATCGTTTTAACCATGTTTTGAGGCTATTTTGTTTACGTTTACAGACATTGCAGTAAAACAAGTATATATTTTGTGTTCTGATGGGCTATGACAGTTGAACTAAGCTAATGAGGCATTTATAAGTTACATTCTTCAAGAATCAATAGGTATACACTGAGTGTACAAAACATTAGGAACACCTTCCTAATATTGAGTTGGACTCTCTTATTCCCTCAGAACAGCCTCAATTCGTAGGGGCATGGACTCTACAAGGTGTCGAAAGCATTCCACGGGGATGCTGACCCATGTTGACTCCAATGCTTCCCACAGTTGTGAGAAGTTGGCTGGATGTCCTTTGGGTGGTGGACCATTGTTGATACACACTGGAAACTGCTGAGCATGAAAAACCCAGCAGCTTTGCAGTTCGTGACACAAACCGGTGTGCCTGGCACCTACTACCTTACCCCGTTCAAAGGCACTTAAATCTTTTGCCTTTCTCATTCACCATCTGAATGGCACACATACACAATCAATGTCTCAATTGTCCAAATTTTTTTTTGCCTGTCTCCTCCTCTTCAACTGCATTGATTTAACGAGCGTTATCAATAAGGGATCATAGCTTTCACCTGGTCAGTCAGTCTATGTCATGGAAAGAGCAAGTTTTCCTACACAGTGCATTCGGAAAGTATTCAGACCCCTTGACTTTTTCACATTTTGTTACGTTACAGCCTTATTCTAAAATTGATTAAATTGTTTTTTTCCCTCATCAATCTACACACAATACCCCATAATGACACAGCAAAAACAGGTTTTTAGAAATTGTTGCTTATTTATTACAAATAAAAAAACTGAAATATTACATTTACATAAGTATTCAGACCCTTTACGCAGTACTTTGTTGAAGCACCTTTAGCAATGATTACAGCCTCGAGTCTTCTTGGGTATGACGCTACAAGCTTGGCACACCTGTATTTGGGGAGTTTCTCCCATTCTTCTCTGCAGATCCTCTCAAGCTCTGTCAGGTTGGATGGGGAGTGTCGCAGCACAGCAATTTTCAGGTCTCTCCAGAGATGTTAGATCAGGTTCAAGTCCGGGCTCTGACTGGGCCACTCAAGGACATTCAGAGACTTGTCCCGAAGCCACTCCTGCGTTGTCTTGGCTGTGTGCTTAGGGTCGTTGTCCTGTTGGAAGGTGTACCTTCGCACCCAGTCTGAGGTCCTGAGCGTTCTGGAGCAGGTTTTCATCAAGGATCTCTCTGTACTTTGCTCCGTTCATCTTTGCCTCGATCCTGATTAGTCTCCCAGTCCCTGCCACTGAAAAACATCCCCACAGCATGATGCTCCCACCACCATGTTTCACCGTAGGGATGGTGCCATGTTTCCTCCAGATGTGACGCTTGGCATTCAGGCCAAAGAGGTCAATCTTGGTTTCATCAGACCAGGGAATCTTGTTTCTCATGGTCTTAGAGTCCTTTAGGTGCTTTCTGGCAAACTCCAAGCGGGCTGTCATGTGCCTTTTGCTGAGGAGTGGCTTCCGTCAGGCCACTCTACCATAAAGGCCTGATTGGTGGAGTGCTGCAGAGTTTTTGCAGAGTTCTCCCATCTCCACAGAGGAACTCTGGATATCTGTCAGAGTGACCATCGGGTTCTTGGTCACCTCCCTGACCAAGGCCCTTCTCCCCCGATTGCTCACTTTGGCCGGGCGGCCAGCTCTAGGAAGAGTCTTGGTGGTTCCAAACTTCTTCTATTTAAGAATGATGGAGGCCACTGTGTTCTTGGGGACCTTCAATGCTGCAGCCATTTTTTGGTACCCTTCCCCAGATCTGTGCCTCGACACAATCCTGTCTCGGAGCTCTACGGACAATTCTTTCCACCTCATGGCTTGGTTTTTGCTCTGACATGCGCTATCAACTGTGGGACCTTATATAGACAGGTGTGCCTTTCCAAATCATGTCCAATCAATTGAATTTACCACAGGTGGACTCCAATCAAGTTTTAGAAACATCTCAAGGATGATCAATGGAAACAGGATGCATCTGAGCTCAATTTCGAGTCTCATAGCAAAGGGTCTGAATACTTATGTAAATAAGGGATTTCTGTTTTTTATTTTTAATAAATGTGCAAAAATGTAACACTTGTTTTCACTTTGTCATTATGGGGTATTGTGTGTAGATTGGGAGGATTTTTATTTATTTAATCAATTTTAGAATAAGGCTGTAACGTAACAAAATCTGGAAAAAGTCAAGGGGTCTGAATACTTTCTGAATGCACTGTATATCATTCATTTTATACGTAAAAAAAAAAAAGTGATGTTGCAACTGCATATTACCCTTTTTAAATATCCAGTTTAGATGTCAGGATGAATGAAGAGAAACCATTTTACTCTTGACAGAAACAGCTCCACTACTACTGACTATGACCTACTTAAATTCAGTCCAGACCTAAAGCTTTAGGATTTAGTTACTTATCAGAGCAAAAGTAATTGGCCTTACAAAGCTGATGACGTGTTAGTAAGTTAATTTTTTATTATGCACAAAAATGGGTCATTATTTTTTTCAAGTCTCTAGACTTAATAAGGAAACAGATTTTTGTATTTCTGTATCTCCAATAAAATGTGATGTTATGACTGTTTACAGGGATGTGATTCCCATCGGAGAGGGGGACGTAGCCACCATGTGTCTGCAGCTGTCCGACCAGCCCAGAGATTACTCCTACTTCAGCCCCAGGACCATGGCTACCTGGGCAGGCCCTGGCTACTGGCGCTTCAAACCTCTGCTCAAGAGTGAGTGGTGGTTGTACACAGAGAGCCATGTTGTTTATGTATGTTTGGGATATTCCCTTAACAGCATTGTCCACTAAATATATCTTCTTCATTCTTCCCTTCTCGCTTTCTGTCTCGCTCTCGCTGTGTGTTTAGAGGACAACATGCCTGAGAAGGAGGGTCGCAAGAGAAAGCCAAAGAAGGCCTTTGAAATCGACTTTAATGACGATGTCAACTTTGACACCTACTTCCGCACCACTAGAGTAAGCCCTTGGTTACCCCTCTAGTTCGCTGATGCAATCCCTCTCAATTAGTCTTGATGATTGTTTGATCCGTACCCAAGAGCATCACTCACTAAGTGCCAGTTTTCTGAGCCATTGCCATTGTGACAATTACTGTATTATTCACTTGTGTAAATCAGTTTTGATGCTAATACAGGGGTCAAGTGTCTTAACAATCCCAGCCTGTGTGTGAGACAGTTGTGCAGTTTCATATTAGTCACTGCAGCAGAGGAAATGTGGTTTTAGTAGCTGAAGGGGTTTCCCCACCACTCATATATGGACTCAGACAGTTCTCTCACCTCTGTCTATGTTATTTGGGTTCTCTCAGGCCGCTACCACTAACACCAAGTCAGCCCTCAGCACAAGCAACAAGAAGACCACTCTGGCAGCAGACTTCCAGTTCCCCCCTGAGACCCTGTCCCAACTCAGCCTCAAGCCCGCCAGCACAGTAAGGCCTCCCTTACACCCTCTTTATCCCAACAACCAGCATGGAATAAACACCATAGAAATAAATGTGCCGCATACCAGTTGACCCTGTCCTGCATCTCCATGGCGATACAGGGGGACAGTGGTGTGCTAAAACAATGTGCAGCCGCCACCAGATACAATCAGACCTTCATCACCGTAGCTGACTGGAACTGATACGCTGCTACAACGTTATCCATTGTACTACTAACATCTTTGATTCGCACTCCTTCTCTCACTTTTTCTCTCTCCCCTATGTATTACCCCTCTGTCCTATTCCTTCTCTCCCCCCACCCACCTCAATCTTTTTCTCTTTCTCTCACTGTTCTTACATACAAAAACAAGAGGAAAAATGACAAATTAATGTAGAACCTTGATGGTAAACATTGACTAATTAGAAGTGAGGGTTGTGATGCCACTAACACACGTGATGTGTTCTATGTCAGTTAACTTGTGTGTTCTATGTCAGTTATGTAAAGAGGGCCAGAAGAGGTTGTCTGGAGAGCTGGGGGAAGGCATCGGAGACTACGACTACAACAATGCCAATGACACAGCCAACTTCTGCCCCGGACTGCAGGTCTGAAACCACCATACTGTCAATCTCCCACAGTCTTATTCAACACTTCATTTCCCTCATACCTTTTTTCACCTTGTAATATCAATCAATCAAATTGATTTATAAAGCCCTTTTTACATCAGCAGATGACACAAAGTGCTATACAGAAACCCAGCCTAAAACCCCAAACAGCAAGCAATGCAGATGTAGCCATTATAACATGGCATTATTTATCCCCCATCAATGCCACATTTTGGGCCCTCAATTGTTTAGTAGCTGCTTCAAATAATGGGTTAATCTCTCTCTACATCTCTATCAATCTATATAAGGGCGGTGAAAGTGATGATGATGGTGAAGGGTTCATTGGGGGTACAGATGACACCCAGCCTTCTGTGGATGGTAACCCCGCCTCCTCACAAGACCATGACGACGTGTCCACCTATGGGGAGGATGACCTGGTGCCAGAGCCACACAGGGTAAGACTGAAGGGAAGGGGAAGCCAATGTTTAGCGAGTGTCTGTTTGAAAAGTTTGCATTTGGAGACAGTGGCCAGATAAACAAGACCAAAGCATGTATTGCTGTCTTGCCTTGTCCATAGACTGCTTACATGGCAAGGAAACCAATATCGCGTTTTCTAATGTGGCAGAATTATCCCTTTTAAATGTTGTTAAGCCTAGCTTTACTTTTCATTTCAGGTTAACAAGATTGAGATCAACTATGCCAAGACAGCCAAGAAGATGGACATGAAGAGGCTCAAGAACACCATGTGGAATCTTCTGACTGACAGTCTGGAAAAACCAGCCAAGGTCAGTTTCTTTCCCCGCCAGGTCTCATTGATTGGATTCTGTGATCGGCAAATGTTATTGTCTTCCCTCCATGCCTCTTCCTTGCAGACCTGGGTTCAAATACTATTTAAAATCGTTCAAATACTTTAAGTGTTTGCTTAAGTCTGCCTGGAGTACCAGGTGGACAGTGTTTGCACTTTTATATTGGTACCATTGTAATGGGCAAGCTCAATCAAGCTCAGATTATGTATTTTAAATTATTTCAAATAGTATTTGAACCCAGGACTGCTTCCTTGTGATTAACAGTGTTGTGTTCTCAGCAGGAGGTGAAGAATGTGGAGACTTCAGTAGTGTTTGGGGAGAAAGTCTTCAGCCAGACCACACAGACCCTGCTTCAAAGGTACCAAGCCTTAATATCAGTACTGGGCCCATTCTCAAATGGCTCTAGTGTTCTTTCTCAGCTGCCATTGGAGAGCAATTTGAAAAATTGTGGTGGATTTGCTTCTTATTTTTTCCTTAAACTGGTAGCTAGATAGACATGAATAATTGATTTAGACACTGCTGCCAACTGAGGGACTTTGGATGGGGATGGTCCAAACATTAATTTGCTCAAACGGATGTGGATAGGACATAAGTGCTGATAAATAATTGAATAAACCCCATATCTTCTCCTTCCTCTCCTGCCCCTTCAGCTTGCCCCCCACCATGGCTCAGAACCTGTCCGTGCCCCTGGCGTTCGTCGCCCTGCTGCACTTGGCCAATGAGAAGGTGAGTAGCTACTCCTCTGACTGCCAGCATATAATAATATAATAATATGCCATTTAGCAGACGCTTTTATCCAAAGCGACTTACAGTCATGTGTGCATACATTTTTACATATGGGTGGTCCCGGGGATCGAACCAACTACCCTGGCGTTACAAGCGCGGTGATCTACCAGCTGAGCTACAGAGGACCACAATCATAGCATTCCTAAAATAAGTTGGTTCTAGACATTGCTATTATGTTGACATATCACATATAGTTGTACAAAGCTACATTATTAACAAAAAAATATATTTGGAGGTTTTCTTAGTTGAGAGGGTTTGTGGAAGGAATCATAGTGGACTTTAATGTATCTTGGCTGTGCTAAATAGGCTGTGTTTACACAGGCAGCCCAATTCTGAAATTCACTAATTGGTCTTATGAAAAATCACATCAGATATTTTCATATCAGATTTTTTTCAGAGCTGATCTGATTGGTCAAAAAAAACAATGAGTGAAAAAAATATCAGAATAGTCTTCAGTATCAAGACTGTGTTCACTTGGTGGTTGAGTGTGAAGGAAGAGTTAACCGCAGAACTCACTCATTCTTTGTCATTCATTGTCTGTTTCTTTCAACAGAATTTGGAGCTCATCAAGGTGGACGACATGTCAGATATCATCATCAAGCAAGGTCAATGAAAAGGGATAGACAATGGGACTTTAAAAACAGAGTTATTTCCTTTTCTCTTCAATCTGCTTAATATCACCTTTTCTATGTATATGATGAATTATGTGCCATTCATGTCAAGCAAAGGCACCCTTACATTTTAAATTTTTAGCCTGTGAAAGATGTTATTTCTCAAATGTATAATAAGTGGCCCTTAAAAATGACTCCTCTGTCTTTTTATTACCTGAAGTGTTTTAAACATATTTACCTGTACTTTCCGTTTAATCTGTCCTTTTTCTCTCTACATCTATTGTGTGTAGATAATTTAAATGCTTCACTCACAACGGTGTAATGTGTACATACATACCAAAACAAATAAACATTTGTTTTCTACATTACCTGGTTCCTGTGTACAAACAAGCAAACTGCAGGGGTAGCCCTTTTTAGCTAATGGTTATTTATGCTATACCTTATTACACCGTAAACTGACGTCATTGGATTGTAGTGAACTCCATGCAGCCTTGTCACAGAGAGGCAGTGTCCCAAATGGCACCCTATTCCCTAAATAGTACACTAATTTTACCAAATCCTTAAGGCAATAGGGTGCCATTTGGTATGCAGACAGGGTTAAAACCGGTTGGTCAGGGTTAGTAGTGCAGATAGGCTGGGTGATACCAGCATGACTGGTACAGCCGGAGCTGCTGGGCTGGGTCCAGTCACGCACTCATGGCTGGCTGTAGAGGGAGGTTTGCATGGTGATAGTCTGTGTGAGACTAGTCTGAGAATGTTTTTTATACATGTTACACCGCCTCAATTATCTCTATTCAACATGATTCTATATGGAATGATGAATGCAGGGCATCGCACACCCCATTCCTTACCTTGACTGACACTACATTTGGAATTTAAAAGCCGATAATGATTGAAAGTTCACTGCAAAAATGTATGCACTCACTACTATAAATCGCTCTGGATAAGAGCGTCTGGTAAATTACTAAAATGTAAATGCAATAATTGCTTTCCATAGACCCACTCAGCATTAACAGGGTATCACATATAGTGTACTGAATGAGGATATTTGAGATTTAGCTTGACACTTGTCTGTAAGCATCAAAAGCATACAGCAAACAACCTAAAAGCAAAAGCACAAGACTCAACCTAAAAGCTTGTTTGAAACTCCATCGGATATAGTAGCCTATTTCAGCATGTGAGATCAATCCTGTTAGACAAGATCCATCTTTATCACTGGGATGTTAAGAGGGACGTCATGCCCAAAAATCTGAGGGGGCACAAGTACGTGAGTATAACTGGTAGGTGGTCCGGAGGGCTAGGCCCCCCCGTCTTTAAGTTGCAGAATTTAGCTTTTTTCAAACACCTGAAACAGTGTTTTCCTGCAATCTAAAGCCATAATCATTATGCTTAATTATATGTATATAAACTCAAATATATAATTGATAAAAAAAACATTTTCTTTTAACAAAATGTTTCAAAAAGGTATAATCTTCGTAAATGATATCATCTGTAGGACTGGTGGAGTTATGTCGCACATGCAGCTAACAAAAACATATGGAAATGTCTGCTCTACCCAAAATTACAACCAAATAATTCAAGCATTACCGCAAAAATGGAAGGGGGAAAATGTAAGGAACTTGTCTGTCGGCCTTGCATTTGTTGATAACGGGATATGAAGAAGGACGAGCCGGTCAAGGATCGATTCAGACTAGGTGGTAAATTGTATGACAAGCGGCAGTTTATTCAGAGTAAAAATGTCTGGTACAAAACGTGCACGGTCTCGTTCTTTCAGCTCATAGGGAACCTCCAGAAAAAAGCCCCAAAAAACAGTTCACATATGTTTTATACTTTTTGTAAAGTAGGTTGAGTCTGGCAGATCTGATCTTCTGGTTGGTCCATGCTGCTCGGGCGTCGTCCTCTGTGATTGGGTCTAGGAGATCTACACACTGTAGCTCAGGGCCTTTGTTCCGAATGTTTCAGCAAAGTAGGAGATTTGGTGTGTGCGTTTAGTTATCTCTTATCTTGAGTGAGTCTGTGTGTGTGAGTGCATTTGTGGCAAGAGTGTGTGTGTGGTCAACACTTGTCTTGGAAAAAGGAATTAGTTATAGCAATTTAATAGCAATAAGCTGTTTATAAAAATAGCATTTATTACACATTAAAGAACATAATTGGTTAAAGAAAACTGTGATAAATAATAAAGTATACCAGTTTCATTTAAGGACCAAAGGATTGACAGCCATCCTATATAGATTGCAAAATAGTTGGGAAGAGATTTTTGACGTACCGATCCCATGGCATAGTGTTTATGAACTGATACGCAAAACGACGCCGGATTCAAAACTTAGAATTGTTCCATTTAAATTATTATATAAAATTATTGCTACCAATAGAATGTTATTTATATGGGGGATACAATCTTCCCAGCTCTGCAGATTTTGCTGCGAAGAGACAGAATCATTAGATTGTTTTGGTACTGTCCATTTGTAGCTTGTTTTTGGACACAGGTCCAGGAATGGCTAAAGGATTGCAATATTTACCTGGAGCTAACCCTGCAGATAGCATTACTGGGTGATCTGAAAAGTCATAGTCAATCGATCAATAATATAATAATACTTTTAGCAAAAAAGTTTATTTTCAATTTACAATCTGTAGAAACAATGAGAATAGAAAGGTTCAGAACTCTTGTAAAACATCACAGTACAGTTGAAAAATATATGGCAAATAGAAATCCAATATGGATGGTGTTAAGAGATAGATGGGTGGTGTTGAATGAAGTTGAAGGATGGGAATAATAACAACTAACAACAACTAATAACAACAAGATAACTAATAATGTAAGCATACTGTGTCCATTATAAGTGTATACAGTGGGGAGAACAAGTATTTGATACACTGCCGATTTTGCAGGTTTTCCTACTTACAAAGCATGTAGAGGTCTGTCATTTTTTATCATAGGTACACTTCAACTGTGAGAGACGGAATCTAAAACAAAAATCCAGAAAATCACATTGTATGATTTTTAAGTAATTAATTTGCATTTTATTGCATGACATAAGTATTTGATCACCTACCAACCAGTAAGAATTCCGGCTCTCACAGACCTGTTAGTTTTTCTTTAAGAAGCCCTCCTGTTCTCCACTCATTACCTGTATTAACTGCACCTGTTTGAACTCGTTACCTGTATAAAAGACACCTGTCCACACACTCAATCAAACAGACTCCAACCTCTCCACAATGGCCAAGACCAGAGAGCTGTGTAAGGACATCAGGGATAAAATTGTAGACCTGCACAAGGCTGGGATGGGCTACAGGACAATAGGCAAGAAGCTTGGTGAGAA
Source organism: Coregonus lavaretus (assembly GCF_964263955.1). Taxonomy (NCBI): domain Eukaryota; kingdom Metazoa; phylum Chordata; class Actinopteri; order Salmoniformes; family Salmonidae; genus Coregonus; species Coregonus lavaretus. The sequence goes on along the minus strand of NC_140001.1, from coordinate 35,363,019 downwards.
GGCAACAACTGTTGGCGCAATTATTAGAAAATGGAAGAAGTTCAAGATGACGGTCAATCACCCTCGGCCTGGGGCTCCATGCAAGATCTCACCTCGTGGGACATCAAGGATCATGAGGAAGGTGAGGGATCAGCCCAGAACTACACGGCAGGACCTGGTCAATGACCTGAAGAGAGCTGGGACCACAGTCTCAAAGAAAACCATTAGTAACACACTACGCCGTCATGGATTAAAATTCTGCAGCGCACGCAAGGTCCCCGTGCTCAAACCAGCGCATGTCCAGGCCCGTCTGAAGTTTGCCAATGACCATCTGGATGATCCAGAGGAGGAATGGGAGAAGGTCATGTGGTCTGATGAGACAAAAATATAGCTTTTTGGTCTAAACTCCACTCGCCGTGTTTGGAGGAAGAAGAAGGATGAGCACAACCCCAAGAACACCATCCCAACCGTGAAGCATGGAGGTGGAAACATCATTTTTGGGGGATGCTTTTCTGCAAAGGGGACAGGACGACTGCACCGTATTGAGGGGAGGATGGATGGGGCCATGTATCGCGAGATCTTGGCCAACAACCTCCTTCCCTCAGTAAGAGCATTGAAGATGGGTCGTGGCTGGGTTTTCCAGCATGACAACGACCCGAAACACATAGCCAGGGCAACTAAGGAGTGGCTCCGTAAGAAGCATCTCAAGGTCCTGGAGTGGCCTAGCCAGTGGAGGGAGCTGAAAGTCCGTATTGCCCAGCGACAGCCCCGAAATCTGAAGGATCTGGAGAAGGTCTGTATGGAGGAGTGGGCCAAAAACCCTGCTGCAGTGTGTGCAAACCTGGTCAAGACCAACAGGAAACGTATGATCTCTGTAATTGCAAACAAAGGTTTCTGTACCAAATATTAAGTTCTGCTTTTCTGATGTATCAAATACTTATGTCATGCAATAAAATGCAAATTAATTACTTAAAAATCATACAATGTGATTTTCTGGATTTTTGTTGAAGTGTACCTATGATAAAAATTACAGACCTCTACATGCTTTGTAAGTAGGAAAACCTGCAAAATCGGCAGTGTATCAAAAAAAGTATTTGATCCCCTGCTGATTTTATACGTTTGCCCACTGACAAAGAAATGATCAGTCTATAATTTTAATGGTAGGTTTATTTGAACAGTGAGAGACAGAAAAAAATCCAGAAAAACGCATTTTAATGAGGGAAATAAGTATTTGACCCCCTCTCAATCAGAAAGATTTCTGGCTCCCAGGTGTCTTTTATACAGGTAATGAGCTGAGATTAGGAGCACACTCTTAAAGGGAGTGCTCCTAATCTCAGCTTGTTACCTGTATAAAAGACACCTGTCCACAGAAGCAATCAATCAATCAGATTCCAAACTCTCCACCATGGCCAAGACCAAAGAGCTCTCCAAGGATGTCAGGGACAAGATTGTAGACCTACACAAGGCTGGAATGAGCTACAAGACCATCGCCAAGCAGCTTGGTGAGAAGGTGACAACAGTTGGTGCGATTATTCGCAAATGGAAGAAACACAAAATAACTGTCAATCTCCCTCGGCCTGGGGCTCCATGCAAGATCTCACCTTGTGGAGTTGCAATGATCATGAGAACGGTGAGGAATCAGCCCAGAACTACACGGGAGGATCTTGTCAATGATCTCAAGGCAGCTGGGACCATAGTCACCAAGAAAACAATTGGTAACACACTACGCCGTGAAGGACTGAAATCCTGCAGCGCCCGCAAGGTCCCCCTGCTCAAGAAAGCACATATACAGGGCCGTCTGAAGTTTGCCAATGAACATCTGAATGATTCAGAGGAGAACTGGGTGAAAGTGTTGTGGTCAGATGAGACCAAAATCGAGCTCTTTGGCATCAACTCAACTTGCCGTGTTTGGAGGAGGAGGAATGTATGCTTTGGGGATGTTTTTCTGCTAAGGGAACAGGACAACTTCACCGCATCAAAGGGACGATGGACGGGGCCATGTACCGTCAAATCTTGGGTGAGAACCATTACTGGAACCATGTCGTCCAAAAAGTTATACTTTTGAATCATCTGTCCATAGAACGTTCTTCCAAGAGTCTTGATGATCATCCAGGTGCTATTTGGCAAACTTGAGTCAACTTTTTGGATGAGATGGGTCCCATTATGCCTGGCGAAAACCAAACACTGCATTCCACAGTAAGAACATCATACCAAAGGTCAAGCATGGTGGTGGTGGTGTGATGGTTTGGGGATGCTTTGCTGCCTCAGGACCTGGACGACTTGCCTTAATAGAAGGAACCATGAATTCTGCTCTATATCAGAGAATTCTACAGGAGAATGTCATACCATCCGTCTGTGAGCTGAAGCTGAAGCGCAGCTGGGTCATGCAGCAAGACAATGATCCAAAACACACAATCAAATCTACATGAAAATTGCTAAAAAGCAACAAATTGGAAGTTTTGGAATGGCCTAGTCAAAGTCCAGACCTAATCCCAATTGAGATGTTGTGGGAGGACTTGAAATGAGCAGTTCATGCTTGAAAACCCACACGTCACTGAGTTAAAGCAGTTCTGCAGGGAAGAGTTTGCCAAAATTCCTCCACAGTGATGTGAGAGACTGATCAACAACTACAGGAAGCATTTGGTTGGAGTCATTGCAGCTAAAGGTGGCACAACCAGTTATTGAGTGTAAGGGGGCAATTACTTTTTCACACAGGGGAATTGGGTGTTGCATAACTTTGTTTATGAAATAAATATGTAATTGTTGTGTTATTTGTTAACTTATGTTCCCTTGATCTAATATTAGATTTTGGTTGAAGATCTGATAACATTCAGTATCACAAATATGCAAAAGTAGAGAAAATTAGAAAGGGGGCAAATACTTTTTCATAGCACTGTATATATATACAGTGGGGGAAAAAAGTATTTAGTCAGCCACCAATTGTGCAAGTTCTCCCACTTTAAAAGATGAGAGAGGCCTGTAATTTTCATCATAGGTACTCGTCAACTATGACAGACAAAATGAGGAAAAAAAATCCAGAAAATCACATTGTAGGATTTTTTATGAATTTATTTGCAAATTATGGTGAAAAATAAGTATTTGGTCAATAACAAAAGTTTCTCAATACTTTGTTATATACCCTTTGTTGGCAATGACACAGGTCAAACGTTTTCTGTAAGTCTTCACAAGGTTTTCACACACTGTTGCTGGTATTTTGGCCCATTCCTCCATGCAGATCTCCTCTAGAGCAGTGACGTTTTGGGGCTGTCGCTGGGCAACACGGACTTTCAACTCCCTCCAAAGATTTTCTATGGGGTTGAGATCTGGAGACTGGCTAGGCCACTGCAGGACCTTGAAATGCTTCTTACGAAGCCACTCCTTCGTTGCCCGGGCGGTGTGTTTGGGATCATTGTCATGCTGAAAGACCCAGCCACGTTTCATCTTCAATGCCCTTGCAGATGGAAGGAGGTTTTCACTCAAAGTCTCACGATGCATGGTCCCATTCATTCTTTCCTTTACACGGATCAGTCGTCCTGGTCCCTTTGCAGAAAAACAGCCCCAAAGCATGATGTTTCCACACCCATGCTTCACAGTAGGTATGGTGTTCTTTGGATGCAACTCAGCATTCTTTGTCCTCCAAACACGACGAGTTGAGTTTTTACCAAAAAGTTATATTTTGGTTCCATCTGACCATATGACATTCTCCCAATCCTCTTCTGGATAATCCAAATGCACTTTAGCAAACTTCAGACGGGCCTGGACATGTACTGGCTTAAGCAGGGGGACACGTCTCGCACTGCAGGATTTGAGTCCCTGGCGGTGTAGTGTGTTACTGATGGTAGGCTTTGTTACTTTGGTCCCAGCTCTCTGCAGGTCATTCACTAGGTCCCCCCGTGTGGTTCTGGGATTTTTGCTCACCATTCTTGTGATCATTTTGACCCCACAGGGTGAGATCTTGCGTGGAGCCCCAGATCGAGGGAGATTATCAGTGGTCTTGTATGTCTTCCATTTTCTAATAATTGCTCCCACAGTTGATTTCTTCAAACCAAGCTGCTTACCTATTGCAGATTCAGTCTTCCCAGCCTGGTGCAGGTCTACAATTTTGTTTCTGGTGTCCTTTGACAGCTCTTTGGTCTTGGCCATAGTGGAGTTTGGAGTGTGACTGTTTGAGGTTGTGGACAGGTGTCTTTTATACTGATAACAAGTTCAAACAGGTGCCATTAATACAGGTAACGAGTGGAGGACAGAGGAGCCTCTTAAAAAAGAAGTTACAGGTCTGTGAGAGCCAGAAATCTTGCTTGTTTGTAGGTGACCAAATACTTATTTTCCACCATAATTTGCAAATAAATTCATAAAAAATCCTACAATGTGACTTTCTGGAAAAGATTTTCTCAATTTGTCTGTCATAGTTGACTTGTACCTATGATGAAAATTACAGGCCTCTCTCAATTGGTGGCTGAACTTGCACAATTGGTGGCTGACTAAATACTTTTTTCCCCCACTGTATGTATATATATATATATACAGTGGGGAGAACAAGTATTTGATACACTGCTGATTTTGCAGGTTTTCCTACTTACAAAGCATGTAGAGGTCTGTAATGTTTATCATAGGTACACTTCAACTGTGAGAGACGGTATCTAAAACAAAAATCCAGAAAATCACATTGTATGATTTTTAAGTAATTCATTTGCATTTATTGCATTACATAAGTATTTGATACATCAGAAAAGCAGAACTTAATATTTGGTACAGAAACCTTTGTTTGCAATTACAGAGATCATACGTTTCCTGTAGGTCTTGACCAGGTTTGCACACACTGCAGCAGGGATTTTGGCCCACTCCTCCATGCAGAACTTCTCCAGATCCTTCAGGTTTTGGGGCTGTCGCTGGGCAATACGGACTTTCAGCTCCTTCCAAATATTTTCTATTGGGTTCAGGTCTGGAGACTGGCTAGGCCACTACAGGACCTTGAGATGCTTCTTACGGAGCCACTCCTTAGTTGCCCTGGCTGTGTGTTTCGGGTCATTGTCATGCTGGAAGACCCAGCCACGACCCATCTTCAGTGCTCTTACTGAGGGAAGGAGGTTGTTGGCCAAGATCTCGCAATACATGGCCCCATCCATCTTCCCCTCAATACGGTGCAGTCGTCCTGTCCCCTTTGCAGAAAAGTATCCCCAAAGAATGATGTTTCCACCTCCATGCTTCACGGTTGGGATGGTGTTCTTGGGGTTGTACTCATCCTTCTTCTTCCTCCAAACACGGTGAGTGGAGTTTAGACCAAAAAGCTGTATTTTTGTCTCATCAGACCACATGACCTTCTCCCATTCCTCCACTGGATCATCCAGATGGTCATTGGCAAACTTCAGACGGGCCTGGACATGCGCTGGCTTGAGCAGGGGGACCTTGCGTGCGCTGCAGGATTTTAATCCATGACGGCGTAGTGTGTTACTAATGGTTTTCTTTGAGACTGTGGTCCCAGCTCTCTTCAGGTCATTGACCAGGTCCTGCCGTGTAGTTCTGGGCTGATCCCTCACCTTCCTCATGATCATTGATGCCCCACGAGGTGAGATCTTGCTTGGAGCCCCAGACCGAGGGTGATTGACCGTCATCTTGAACTTCTTCCATTTTCTAATAATTGCGCCAACAGTTGTTGCCTTCTCACCAAGCTGCTTGCCTATTGTCCTGTAGCCCATCCCAGCCTTGTGCAGGTCTACAATTTTATCCCTGATGTCCTTACACAGCTCTCTGGTCTTGGCCATTGTGGAGAGGTTGGAGTCTGTTTGATTGAGTGTGTGGACAGGTGTCTTTTATACAGGTAACAAGTTCAAACAGGTGCAGTTAATACAGGTAATGAGTGGAGAACAGGAGGGCTTCTTAAAGAAAAACTAACAGGTCTGTGAGAGTCGGAATTCTTACTGGTTGGTAGGTGATCAAATACTTATGTCATGCAATAAAATGCAAATTAATTACTTAAAAATCATACAATGTGATTTTCTGGATTTTTGTTTTAGATTCCGTCTCTCACAGTTGAAGTGTACCTATGATAAAAATTACAGACCTCTACATGCTTTGTAAATAGAAAAACCTGCAAAATCGGCAGTGTATCAAATACTTGTTCTCCCCACTGTATATATATATATATATATATATATATATATATATATATATATATATATATATATATATATATATATATATATATATATATATAGCGAGAGAAAGAAAAAACATATCGGGGATTGGAAGTGATGCAGACAATTTATTTTATGGAAGTTACAATCTATCTGCAATATTAAAGCTGATCTACCCCTAATAAAAAAAAAAAATATATATATATAATAAATAATTGTATGTACAAAAAAATAATATATGTACATTTATCTGCATATCTAAGCATACCTCTTGAGCTGTCTATATCATCCTGACTGGTGTTTTATTTTATTTATTTTTACTAAATATGCTTCTCTGCATCTGCTAAAATCTGGGTAAAAGATTGAAAGGAATGTGAGTCTTATTCAGTACATTTAGTAATTGCTTGCTTTTCTGAAATATACCAACCTTGCCAGCTAATATAGTTAGACAAGCTAGCTACTCTAACTTGATTGATAGCCTGAAATTGCTTCTAGGTAGCTAGTTATGAGGTTAGGAGATTGGGAACCTATCTGGACTAGCCAACTTCATACAATTGCTAGGTGGCTAGTAGTATTACAGAGACACCAGGGGTTGAAACCGGTTCAGGGAACAGAACCAAAAACCTGAAAATAAAGAAACGTTTAATTCAAGGAACAGAAACGGAACCTGGAACGAAAGTGATCCATACAGTTCCGGAACAGAACCGTTATTTTAAAAGCTTGGGAACCAGTTAATAATTGTATTTTACATTCCAGGCAAACAAAGCGCCTATGCAAAGCCCTCACTCTGTCACTCAGAAACATATTCCAGTGTCTGCCTGCAAGCTGAAAATCTTTGCCTGTATGTGTTTAGGCTACCTGCCCCTCCCCCCTCTGTAGCATTGGCTACTGACTGTACTGACATTACATTTATGCTTGATTCAGAAGATATGGAGAGAGATTTTTTTTTTGTTAGAGAATGGAATAACTTTTTCAATACTAGTTAAGGGTACAATAGGCCTAGTTATCACGTTTCATGTTGGATTTACTAACTACAAAAACGTAACACGTGTTTTTTAATTCTGGTGCCTCTCTGCACACACAAGCTTGTTAGTTAGCTAGCTCAAAGGACATTAAAAGTTCCTCCATAGAAACCGCTCCTCCTAGGTATAATTCTGTGGTCCTACAGTGTATTGGGAAAGTATTGATACCCCTTCACTTTCTCCACATTTTGTTACGTTACAGCCTTATTCTAAAATTGATTAAATTTAAAAAAAATCTCATCAATCTACACACAATACCCCATAATGACGAAGTGAAAACAGATTTTTAGATAATTTTGCTAATTTATTAAGAATTAAAAAACAGAAATACCTTATTTACATACAGTACCAGTCAAATGTTTGGACACACCTACTCATTCCAGGGTTTTTCTTTATTTTGACTATTTTCTACATTTTAGAATAATAGTGAAGACATCAAAACTATGAAATAAGACATATGGAATCATGTAGTAACCCAAAAAGTGTTAACAAATTCTTCAAAGTAGCCACCCTTTGCCTTGATGACAGCTTTGCAAATTATTGGCATTCTCTCAACCAGCTTCACCTGGAATGCTTTTCCAACAGTCTTGAAGGAATTCCCACATATGCTGAGCACTTGTTGGCTGCTTTTCCTTCACTCTGCGGTCCAACTCATCCCAAACCATCTCAATTGGGTTGAGGTTGGGGGATTGTGGAGGCCAGGTCATCTGATGCAGAACTCCATCACTCTCCTTGGTCAAATATCCCTTACACAGCCTGGAGGTGTGTTTTGGGTCATTGTGCTGTTGAAAAACAAATAATAAGCGCAAACCAGATGGGATGGCGTATCGCTGCAGAATGCTGTGGTAGCCATGCTGGTTAAGTGTGCCTTGAATTCTAAATAAATCACAGACAGTATCACCAGTAAAGCACCTCCCACACCATCACACCTCCTCCTCCATGCTTCACGGTGGGAACCACACATGTGGAGATCTCAAATTTGGACTCATCAGACCAAAGGACAGATTTCCACCGGTCTAATGTCCATTGCTCGTGTTTCTTGGCCCAGCAAGTCTCTTCTTATTATTGGTGTCCTTTAGTAGTGGTTTCTTTGCAGCAATCGACCATGAAGGCCTGATACACGCAGTCTCCTCTGAACAGTTGATGTTAGAGTTGTCTGTTACTTGAACTCTGTAAAGCATTTATTTGGGCTGCAATCTGAGGTGCAGTTAACTCTAATGAACTTATCCTCTGCAGCAGAGGTAACTCTGGGTCTTCCTTTCCTGTGGCGGTCCTCATGTGAGCCAGTTTCATCATAGCGCTTGATGGTTTTGCGACTGAACTTGAAGAAACTTTCAAAAGTTCTTGAAATGTTCTGTGTCGACTGACCTTCATGTCTTAAAGTAATGATGGACTGTCATTTCTCTTTGCTTATTTGAGCTGTTCGTGCCATAATATGGACTTGGTCTTTTACCAAATAAGGCTATCTTCTGTATACTACCCCTACCTTGTCACAACACAACTGATTGGCTCAAATGCATGAAGAAGGAAAAAAATCCCACAAATTAACTTTTAACAAGGCACACCTGTTAATTGAAATACATTCCAGGTGACTACCTCATGAAGCTGGTTGAGAGAATGCCAAGAGTGTGCAAAGCTGTCATCAAGGCAAAGTATGGCTACTTTGAATAATCTCAAATATAAATCTATTTTGATTTGTTTAACACTTTTTTGGTTACTACATGATATCATATGTGTTATTTCATAGTTTTGATGTCTTCACTATTATTCTACAATGTAGAAAATAGTCAAAATAAAGAAAAACCCTGGAATGAGTAGGTGTGTACAAACTTTTGACTGGTACTGTAAGTATTCAGACCCTTTGCTATGAGACTCAAAATTGAGCTCAGGTGCATCCTGTTTCCATTGATCATCCTTGAGATGTTTCTACAACTTGATTGGAGTCCACCTGTGGTAAATTCAATTCATTGGACATGATTTGGAAAGGCACACACCTGTCTATATAAGGTTCCACAGTTGACAGTGCATGTCAGAGCAAAAACCAAGCCATGAGGTCGAAGGAATTGTGTGTAGAGCTCCAAGACAGGATTGTGTCGAGGCACACATCTGGGGGAAGGGTACCAACATTTCTTACCAGCATTGAAGGTCCCCAAGAACACAGTGGCCTCCATCATTCTTAAATGGAAGAAGTTTGGAACCACCAAGACTCTTCCTAGAGCTGGCCGCCCGGCCAAACTGAGCTGACCAAGAACCCTATGGTCACTCTGACAGAGCTCCAGAGTTCCTCTGTGGAGATGGGAGAACTTTCCAGAAGGACAACCATCTCTGCAGCACTCCACCAATCAGGCCTTTATGGTAGAGTGACTAGACGGAAGCCACTCCTCAGTAAAAGGCACACGACAGCCCGCTTGGAGTTTGCCAAAAGGCACCTAAAGGGCTCTCAGACCATGAGAAACAAGATTGAACTATTCGGCCTGAATTCCAAGCGTCACGTCTGGAAGAAACCTGGCATCATCCCTACGGTGAAGCATGGTGTTGGCAGCATCATCCTCTGGGGATGTTTTTCAGCGGCAGGGACTGGGAGACAAGTCAGGATTGAGGAAAAGATGAACGGAGCAAAGTACAGAGAGGTCCTTGATGAAAACCTGCTCCAGAGCGCTCAGGACCTCAGACTGGGGCAAAGGTTCACCTTCCAACAGGACAATGACCCTAAGCACACAGCCAAGACAACGCAGGAGTGGCTTCGGGACAAGTCTCTGAATATCCTTGAGTGGCCCAGCCAGAGCCCGGACTTGAACCCGATCGAACATCTCTGGAGAGACCTGAAAATAGCTGTGCTGTGACGCTCCCCATCCAACCTGACAGAGCTTGAGAGGATCTGCAGAGAAGAATGTGAGAAACTCCCCAAATACAGGTGTGCCAAGCTTGTAGCTTCATGCCCAAGAAGACTCGAGGCTGTAATAGCTGCCAAAGGTGCTTCAACAAAGTACTGAGTAAAGGGACTGAATACCTATGAAAATATATTTCAGTTTTGTAGTTTTAAAATTAGCAAAAAAATCAGTTTTTGCTGTGTCATTATGGGGTATTGTGTGTAGTTGGGTGGGGGGGAGACAATTTAATCAATTTTAGAATAAGGCTGTAACATAACAAAATGTGGAAAAAGTCAAGGGATCTGAATACTTTATGACTGCAATGTAATTCATATAATGCGTGACATAACAAGATGCCCTGAGCTTCAAGGCTCCTCCTCAACCCTCTCTCACTCTCTCCACACCTGCAAAATGTCAGTTCCATCTTGCGACATAGGCTACACTTTTCTGTCAAGAACGCATGTAAACAACTAGCTTGCTTGTTCTATCCTCACTGATTGGTGAAGTAATTTAATGAGCTAAATGTAAAAACTGTTGATTTCACAGGTTAAAAAAGGAACAGAAACGAAGGATATAAACCGGTACTTTTTGGGTTGGGAACCGATTCAGAACTTTATTTTGCTAGTTGGAACCGTGGAACGAAAAAAAAAAGTGGTTCTGAACGAAACGATTGGAAAATATTTTTGGTTCCAACCCCTGAGAGAAACAAACAAAAACGAATATATTTTTTAAACAATATACTATATGTATATATATTTAAACAGGACTAATCTGAGGGGGCACGTGCCCCTGTGCCCCCTATGGGCATGACAGCTAATAGGGTGTTTCAATCCACCTGCTGCTGTATGTTCTACAGTGCATGCACACAGAAGTTGCAGGTAAAAAAGGAAAATGCTCTTTACTGTAATCCCCAGGCCCCAGCATATGAGCACGTACTATTATCAAGAATACTGACGTGAACGTGTGTGGGCCAACCAGCATCAACGACATTCTCCTGTGTTGCGTCTACTTTTTCTTACTTGCTGCTGTTGCACCTTAGAACGCCGCGCTTTAACGCCCTCACGAGGAAGCAAGTGGAAGCAAAACGTTTGAGGAGGGTCAAGACTTTGACGGAGAAACAACAAACCAGGAAGTAGGTAGGAGGTAACGTAATCGGCTGTTGAACTGGGACCTCAAACTCAATACAAAAGTTCGACAAATTTGATGCATCAGGATTAAAGAAGCTATCACTCCGGTGACAAAGGACTCAAGTTTCCAACAACATGTATAATGACCTGGTAGGTGCTGATTATGGAACGATCGTTATTTTCTTTGTATACAAAACAAAACATTACAGCATTATAACCAGTCTCAGTCGAGTCCACACAGCCTATCCTTCTCACTTGAGAATCTAAATGCAGCAGGTTGATCGTTTCGTCTGCTGTTTGGCCTTGAATTAAAAGGTTCTGTTTTGCCCTCAACGCAAATTCTTTCTGACCAAGATGTCGTGGCAATCTCGTTTTTTAGGAAATGGACCAAAGTGTTCAAATTGTACATTTCTCTACTGGCGCCTGCGCAACAATTGTTACTTTTGGGTAGCCTGTTTGTTTTGATAATCACCCTTGAATGTAGCCATATCTATATATTACATAACAACAATAAAGCTTCTTGAAACAATATATCTGTCAGTTACATGTAATCTGATTACAAGAAAACTGTAACTGTAATTAGTTATGTTACCAGCTAAAATATTGTAATCAGATTACAGATACTGTACTTTTAAAAATTATGCAACACCTCAAACAACCTCAGCATGAAGCTTCAACTGTGTCAATTTGAAGGAAATGATAGGAGGATGATAGTCAAATATACAAGGCTAACTCAAATACTACACCTTACTCTTCATGGGCTCTATGGGAGAATATTGGAAAATCCAGTATGAATTTACTGTGGAATACCGTACTGTGCTTCCTCCTCAGGAGAGGATGTAATAAAGTCTTGAACTATACTGAACAAAAATATAAACGCAACATGTAAAGTGTTGGTTTCATGAGCTGAAATAAAAGATCCCAGAAATGTTCCATACGCACAAAAAGCTTATTTGTCTCATTTGTGCAGAAATGTGTTTACGTCCCTGTTAGTGAGCATTTCTCCTTCGCCAAGATAATCCATCCACCTGACAGGTGTGCCATATCAAGAAGCTGATTAAACAGCATGATCATTACACGGGTGCACCTTGTGCTGGGGACAATAAAAGGCCACTCTAAAATGTGCAGTGTTGTCACACAACACAATGCCACAGATGTCTCAAGTTTTGAGAGAGCGTGTAATTGACATGTTGACTGCAGGAATGTCCACCAGAGCTGTTGCCAGATAATTGAATGTTCATTTCTCTACCATAAGCCGCTTTCAGCGTCTTTTTAGAGAATTGGGCAGTACATCCAACCGCAGACCAAGTGTAACCACGCCAGCCCAGGACCTCCACATCCGGCTTCTTCACCTGTGAAATCGTCTGAGACCAGCCACCAGGACAGCTAATGAAACTGTGGGTTTGCACAACCAAAGAATTTCTGCACAAACTGTCAGAAACCGTCTCATCGTCCTCACCAGGGTCTTGACCTGACTGCAGTTAGGCGTCCTGACTGACTTCAGTGGGCAAATTCTCACCCTCGATGGCCGCTGGCACACTGGAGAAGTGTGCTCTTCACAGATGAATCCCGGTTTCAACTGTACCAGGCAGATGGCAGTGTGTATGGCGTCGTATGGGCGAGCGGTTTGTTGATATCAACGTTGTGAACAGAGTGTCCCATGGTGGGGGTGGGGTTATGGTATGGGCAGGCATAAACTATGGACAACGAACACAATTGCATTTTATCGATGGCAATTTGAATGCATAGGGACACTGTTGTGCCATTCTTCCGCCGCCATCACCTCATGTTTCAGCATGATAATGTACAGCCCCATGTCTCAAGGATCTGTACACAATTCCTGGAAGCTGAAAATGTCCCAGTTCTTCCATGGCCTGCATACTCACCAGACATGTCACCCATTGAGCATGTTTGGGATGCTCTGGATCGATGTGTACGACAGCGTGTTCCAGTTCCCGCCAATATCCAGCAACTTCGCACAGCTATTGAAGAGGAGTGGGGCAACATTCCACAGGCCACAATCAACAACCTGATCAACTCTATGCGAAGGAGATGTCGCGCAGCATGAGGCAAATGGTGGTCACACCAGATACTGACTGGTATTTTGATCCACGCCCCTACCTTTTTTTTAAGGTATGTGTGACCAAGAGATGCATATCTGTATTCTCAGTCATGTGGAATCCATAGATTAGGGCATAATTAATTTATTTAAATTGACTGATTTCCTTTATATGAACTGTAACTCAGTAAAATCTTTGAAATTGTTGCATGATGCATTTATATTTTTGTTCAGTGTACAATTGACTAAAGGGGTGATTCGTAAAAGAAGAAATACATTTTTTATTTGTTTATTTTCATTAAATGTAATCCATAGAAGGGTCCATTGGAGGAAAGATTGTTGACATATATTTGACATTTGTATCTTAAAGCATAATTGGAAAAATAATACATTGAAGAGTAATATTTGTGACATTTTGGCCTTACCCTTTAAGACTACATAATGTTTCATCTGTAGGTGCTACAAAGCGAAAATTAGTTTCATATGAAGCTTTACCGCTTACTCTGTAATGTTATTATTATTTTAATTTTTATAATGACATTAATTTATGAATATTAAAAAATATAAACATGAATATTGAAAATATGTTCATGGCTAAAATATGAAGTTGAGTTGAAGTCGGAAGTTTACAAACACTTAGGTTGGAGTCATTAAAATTCGTTTTTCAACCACTCCACACATTTCTTGTTAACAAACTATAGTTTTGGCAAGTCGGTTAGGATATCTACTTTGTGCATGACACACGTAATTTTTCCAACAATTGTTTACAGACAGATTATTTTGCTTATAATTCACTGTATCACAATTCCAGTGGGTCAGAAGTTGACTGTGCCTTAAAATAGCTTGTAAAATTCCAGAAAATGATGTCATGGCTTTAGAAGCTTCTGATAGGCTAATTGACATAATTTGAGTCAATTGGAGGTGTACCTGTGGATGTATTTCAAGGCCTACCTTCAAACTCAGTGCCTCTTTGCTTGGTATCATGGGAAAATCAAAAGAAATCAGCAAAGACCTCAGAAAAAAAATGTGTAGACCTCCACAAGTCTGGTTCATCCTTGGGAGAAATTTCCAAACTCCTGAAGGTACCACTTTCATCTGTACAAACAATAGTATGCAAGCATATACACCATGGGACCACGCAGCTGTCATACCGCTCAGGAAGGAGACGTGTTCTGTCTCCTAGAGATGAACGTACTTTGGTGTGAAAAGTGCAAATCAATCCCAGAAGAACAGCAAAGGACCTTGCGAAGATGCTGGAGGAAACATGTACAAAAGTATCTATACAGTGAGGGAAAAAAGTATTTGATCCCCTGCTGATTTTGTACATTTGCCCACTGACAAAGACATGATCAGTCTATAATTTTAATGGTAGGTTTATTTCAACAGTGAGAGACAGAATAACAACAAAATAATCCAGAAAAATGCATGTAAAAAAATTTATAAATTGATTTGCATTTTAATGAGGGAAATAAGTATTTGACCCCTCTGCAAAACATGACTTAGTACCTGTTGGCAAAACCCTTGTTGGCAATCACAGAGGTCAGACATTTCTTGTAGTTGGCCACCAGGTTTGCACACATCTCAGGAGGGATTTTGTTCCACTCCTCTTTGCAGATCTTCTTCAAGTCATTAAGGTTTCGAGGCTGACGTTTGGCAACTCGAACCTTCAGCTCCCTCCACAGATTTTCTATGGGATTAAGGTCTGGAGACTGGCTAGGCCACTCCAGGACCTTAATGTGCTTCTTCTTGAGCCACTCTTGAGATCATTGACAAGATCCTCCCGTGTAGTTCTGGGCTGATTCCTCACCGCTCTCATGATCATTGCAACTCCACGAGGTGAGATCTTGCATGGAGCCCCAGGCTGAGGGAGATTGACAGTTATTTTGTGTTTCTTCCATTTGCGAGAAATCGCACCAACTGTTGTCACCTTCTCACCAGGCTGCTTGGCGATGGTCTTGTAGCCCATTCCAGCCTTGTGTAGGTCTACAATCTTGTCCCTGACATCATTGGAGAGCTCTTTGGTCTTGGCCATGGTGGAGAGTTTGGAATCTGATTGATTGCTTCTGTGGACAGGTGTCTTTTATACAGGTAACAAACTGAGATTAGGAGCACTCCCTTTAAGAGTGTGCTCCTAATCTCAGCTCGTTACCTGTATAAAAGACACCTGGGAGCCAGAAATCTTTCTGATTTGAGAGGGGGTCAAATACTTATTTCCCTCATTAAAATGCAAATCAATTTATAACATTTTTGACATGCATTTTTCTGGATTTTTGTTGTTGTTAACCTCCCGAGTGGCGCAGTGGTCTAAGGCACTGCATCGCAGTGCTAGCTGTGCCACTAGAGTTCCTGGTTCGTATCCAGGCTCTGTCGTAGAATGGCCGGCAGGGATGTAGCTCAGTTGGTAGAGCATGGCGTTTTAACGCCAGGGTTGTGGGTTCGATTCGTATGCACTCACTAACTGTAAGTCGCTCTGGATAAGAGCGTCTGCTAAATGACTAAAATGTAAATGTAAATGTAAATGTTGTTATTCTGTCTCTCACTGTTCAAATAAACCTACCATTAAAAGTATAGACTGATCATTTCTTTGTCAGTGGGCAAACGTACAAAATCAGCAGGGGATCAAATACTTTTTTCCCCTCACTGTATCCACAGTAAAACAAGTCCTATATCGACATAACCTGAAAGGCCACTCATCAAGGAAGAAGCCACTGCTCCAAAACCACCATAAAAAAGCCAGACTACGGTTTGCAACTGCACATGGGGACAAAGATCGTACTTTGGTCTGATGAAACAAAAATATAACTGTTTGCCTATAACGACCATCGTTATGTTTGGAGGAAAAAGGGGGTTGCTTGCAAGCCGAAGAACACCATCCCAACCGTGAAGCACGGGGTGGCAGCATCATGCTGTGATTACCTTATGTGCATATATTGAAGCAACATCTCAAGACATCAGTCAGGAAGTTAAAGCTTGGTCGCAAATGGGTCTTCCAAATGGACAATGACCCCAAGCATACTTCCAAAGTTGTGGCAAAATGGCTTAAGGACAACAAAGTCAAGGTATTGGAGTGGCCATCACAAAGCCCTGACCTCAATCCTATAGAACATTTGTGGGCAGAACTGAAAAACCGTGTGCGAGCAAAGAGGCCTACAAACCTGACTCAGTTACACCAGCTCTGTCAGGAGGAATGGGCCAAAATTCACCCAACTTATTGTGGGAAGCTTGTGGAAGGCTACCCTAAACATTTTACCCAAGTTAAACAATTTAAAGGCAATGCTACCAAATACTAATTGAGTGTATGTAAACTTCTGACCCACTGGGAATGTGATTGAAGAAATAAAAGCTGAAATAAATCATTCTCTTTACTATTATTCTGACATTTCACATTCTTAAAATAAAGTGGTGATCTTAACTGACCTAAGACAGGGAATTTTTACTCGGATTAAATATCAGGAATTGTGAAAAACTGAGTTTAAATGTATTTGGCTAAGGTGTATGTAAACTTCCGACTTCAACTGTATTGTTGAACATAATATACTCTACAGGCATATCAAAGTTCCGGAGTGGTATCTCTGCTACCTTTAGAGTTATGGTCCAATTTGTAAGCATTACCAACATAGTGAATGTGAAAATGCATTCAAAATGGTCGCCCTCTGCTGGTGATTTGCAGGATGTGCAATAGTACAAGTAAAAGGAGTGCTGTGATTGGATACATTGTCTACTATGCCAATGTCTCTGTATAAAATGGAACATAACTTTAAAACTAGCAGAGATCCCACTGGAACTTTGATATGCCCATAAAACTTTTTAATTCACGTTTATATTTTTCAGCATTCATAAATTAATGTAAAACAATTATTGAAATCAAAATACTACTCCTATTACAGAGCCAGCGGTAAAGATTCAAATGACACCAATTTTGTATTTGTAGCACCAACAGATGAAACATTAGATCTGGAATTCATGAAACTGCCACGTCCGTTTGCGATATGACAACAACAAAACAAAAACAATAACAAATGCGCCAGGAGTGGCCAGTGGCGATTTTGCGCCTATCGCGGATCTCAGCTTTAAAGGATGTTTCGGTAAGACCAAAATGTCACAAATGTTCCAACTTCAATTCATTATTCCTCAATTAAGCTTTAAGATACAAATGTCAAATATATGTCAACATACAGTGCATTCGGAAATTATTCAGACCTCTTGACTTTTTCCACCTTTTGTTACGTTACAGCCTTATTCTAAAATTGATTAAAATATATATATATTCTCATCAATGTACACACAATACCCCATAATGACAAAGTGAAAACAGGTTTTTAGAAATGTTAGCAAATTTATTAAAAATAAAAAACAGAAATCCCTTATTTACATAAGTATTCAGACCCTTTGCTATGAGACTCGAAATTGAGCTCAGGTGCATCCTGTTTCCATTGATCATCCTTGAGATGTTTCTAAAACTTGATTGGAGTCCACCTGTGGTAAATTGAATTGATTGGACATGATTTGGAAAGGCACACACCTGTCTATATAAGGTTCCACAGTTGACAGTGCATGTCAGAGCAAAAACCAAGCCATGAGGTCGAAGGAATTGTCCTTAAAGCTCCGAGACAGGATGGTGTCAAGGCACAGATCTGGGGAAGGGTACCAAAACATTTCTGCAGCATTGAAGCTCCCCAAGAACACAGTGGCCTCTAGCATTCTTAAATGGAAGAAGTTTGGAACCACCAAGACTCTTCCTAGAGCTGGCCGCCCGGCCAAACTGTGCAATCGGGGGAGAAGGGCCTTGGTCAGGGAGGTGACCAAGAACCCAATGGTCACTCTGACAGAGCTCCAGAGTTCCTCTGTGGAGATGGGAGAACCTTCCAGAAGGACAACCATCTCTGCAGCTCTCTACCAATCAGGCCTTTATGGTAGAGTGGCCAGAAGGAAGCCACTCCTCAGTAAAAGGCACATGACAGACCGCTTGGAGTTTGCCAAAAGGCACCTAAAGGACTCTCAGACCATGAGAAACAAGATTCTCTGGTCTGCTGAAACCAAGATTGAACTCTTTGGCCTGAATGCCAAGCGTCACATTTTACATTACATTTTAGTCATTTAGCAGACGCTCTTTTCCAGAGCGACTTACAGTTAGTGAGTGCATACATTTTTATTTTTTATACTGGAATCGAACCCACAACCCTGGCGTTGCAAATGCCATGCTCTACCAACTGAGCTACATCCCTGCCGTCTGGAGGAAACCTGGCACCATCCCTATGGTGAAGCATGGTGGTGGCAGCATCATGCTGTGTGGATGTTTTTAAGCGGCAGGGACTGGGAGACTAGTCAGGATCAAGGGAAAGATGAACGGAGCAAAGTACAGAGTGATCCTTGATGAAAACCTGCTCCAGAGTGCTCAGGACCTCAGACTGGGGCGAATGTTCACCTTCCAACAGGACAATGACACTAAACACACAGCCAAGACAACGCAGGAGTGGCTTCGGGACAGATCTCTGAATATCCTTGAGTGGCCCAGCAAGAGCCCAGACTTGAACCCAATCAAACATCTCTGGAGAGACCTGAAAATTGCTGTGCAGCGATGCTCCCCTTCCAATCTGACAGAGGTTGAGAGGATCTGCAGAGAAGAATGGGAGAAACTCCCCAAATACAGGTGTGTCAAGCTTCTAGCATCATACTCAAGATGACTCAATGCTGTAATCGTTGCCAAAGGTGCTTCAACAAAGTACTGAGTAAAGGGTCTGAATACTTATGTAAATGTGGTATTTCTGTTTATTTTATTTTATACATTTGCAAAAATGTATAAAAACCTGTTTTTGCTTTGTCATTATGGGGTATTGTGTGTAGATTAATGAGGGGGGGGGGGGGGGGGGGGGACGACTATTTAATTCATTTTAGAATAAGGCTGTACCGTAACGAAATGTGGAAAAAGTCAATCGGCCTGAATACTTCCCGAATGCACTGTACCTTCCTTCAAAGGACCCGTCTATGGATTACATTTTGTGGAAATCTAAAAATTCATGGTATTTTTTGTTCTACCTTCGTGAGGAAACACCCAAAGGAGACTTTAGCTAAACAGTATATCATTTTTCTCTCTCAGTAGGACTTGTCATTTGATAGCAGTCTGCCATTCAGTCGGCCTCATGCAGGCAGAGCCCTGTGCCGGGAGAGAGCAGGTTGTGAAGGAGAGAGGGAGGAGACTCACCGAGTGGAAAGAAAGAAAGAAAGAAAGAAAGAAGAGACCCCTGTGTTGTGAGCCAGTGGGCCTGCTCATGGGGTTTGGGAGAAATGTGCAACACACGCATGCACACACACACACCCCTTTCTCTTACATACATATAGTATTGGCGTAACACTTCAACGCCTTACAGCAACATCTTATAGCATATTTTGCACTTTCAAGTGTTGAAGTTCACACAGCAAGGTCTGGATGTCAAATATGAATGACAATTGGGGAGTGATGAACAGTTACAAGGGCCTTTCTTTCATGTATGCCTCCTGGCAATAAAATAGGCCTAGTTGAAAGATACATATGTTCCTGATCCGGACATGCCTCGTTGGATCGTTGAGTGTATTCCAAACGGAAGCAAATGGAAGGAAACGGGGAGGGACCTACATGAATTTGTACAATAGAAACTCTCGTTGCAAAATGTTTTCAGTTTGGAGTGAACGGATTCCGTTGCAAAACTTTTTGGACTAATGATTACAACCTTTTTTTGTGTGCAGGTCTTACATGATCATTAAAAGGCAGTTATGACTTGGAGATATGACCTAAAGATACAGTACATACAGGTGTAAAACTGATGCACAGGGTCCTCTGCCTGCTGTTGTAAATGGATTGTTGATAAAGCTTTTGTAAGAGAATACAAAATAACACTAATTTGAGTACTTGAGTCATTTACCCTTGGCTTGATGGTCCACATTTCACACCGATATCACCAGTTTCCGAAAACATTTGATGGATGGCTGCTGAAGCGTATTATCCTCATTGACCTCTCTCTCTCTCTCTCTCACTCGCTCTCTCTCGCTCATGCTTTCTCTCTCTCGCTCATGCTTTCTCTCGCTCTCATGCTCTCTCTCTCTCGTTCTCTCTCTCATGTTCTATCACTGTCTGTCTCTCATGTTCTATCACTGTCTGTCTCTGTTTTTCTCCAGGAGCAGGGTGCGGTGGTGGAGCAGGACAAGGTGAAGACCCTGCAATCTCAGGTGGAGGGGGTGAAGGACATAATGACCCAGAACGTGGACCGGATCCTGGCCCGAGGAGAGAGGCTGGATGACCTGATGGGCAAGTCAGAGGACCTGCAGGCTGGGGTCAGTCCTACAACACTGGTCTTCCCATCTTGTGTGCTCCTCTACTGTTTTTTTTATTTCATAGTTAATCCAAATTAGGTATCCATATGGACTTGAAGAGTTTGTGACCCACTGTTTGGGTTTGTGTACCATACTTATCTTCAGTTTAAATCTAATTATATCAAATCAAACTTGCATTTAAAATTCTCAACACACTTACAGTAAAACAATAAAATGTAGTAGACACACACACAGTTTGCAAAGCATCGGTTACTGCAAAACGATGCAAGTGGTAGGATTTTTGTTAACATGTTCCTAATAGCATCCCATCTTCCCTCAGGCTCAGAACTTCAAGCACACGTCCCAGAAGGTGGCTCGTTCCTACTGGTGGAAGAACATGAAGCTGTGGGTGGTGATCGTGGTCATCGTCCTCGTCGTAATCCTCATCATCGTACTGCTTGCCACTGGAGTCATCCCTACCAGCTCGCCTGCTCCCCCTCTTCCAACACCCACAAAAGGACTATAACCCTCCATGGCGGAGACACACATTTACAGTACATCGCTCATACACACGCACACACTTGTTAGCTTACTTACCGCCTGAGCAATTTCTTTCAAGAGAAGCCCAACTTCAAGAGAGACCAACTTGGCTCATGATCAATAGCTACTGTTGACTCTACAGTTCAACAATGCGTCATTACTTTGAAATGATGCATGTTGGCTTTTCTCCCTCTTTCTCAAATACATCACTGTCTCAACTCTTGTGCAGCTTCACACCCCCAGTCTAGCCAGTCTTTGGCCATTCAAACACCATATGGTTTATTTGAAGAAGAAAACATTACTTTAAATCCCCTGCTCTCTCTGTTAATGCTGGGCCGCAAATGTTTTTCAGGAAAGACCAAAGTACTAATTAAGGGGTAGATATTGGCATTGTAGCCTATATAATGTTCTTTGTGACACATTTCCAAATTCATGCTGGCATTTATATGGCATTTATGGTTTCTATCCATTTGGTGTTTTTAGGGTATGTAATGTGATCCACACACAGTCGGGTAATGAGTTAAGCCTCCAAGAGGTCAAAGGTCAGAACAGATTTGAACGTGTGAACATGGGAGATATGAAGAGATTTGTGCTGTAGAGATGAATGTTTGTCATGGTCATTGTTGCTGATAATTATTTTAAATTGTTTGTGTAGTTAGTCTTTTCCCACTTTTTTCACCACATTTGAATGTGTTTTAGCTGAGCTGGTTACTAGAACAGTTGTCACAGTGTTTTTGTTTTGAAAGTTGGGAGAACAGGGATTCTGACTTGCAGGGTTAGTGAAAGAAAGCATCGGAGGCCACAGACGAGACATAGGTTGGTGGGAACTGAGAGAGGGAAAGAGAGAGAGAATGGTGGGAGACTCTGGAGAAGTGAAAGGTCTTTACACCTCTATCCATGACCTGATACTCCATCATACATAACCTGCTGGAACTCTTGTAATGACCTATGCTGGTTGTCATGTTCCTTGTACCCAGGTCTTGGAAACCCTGGCTAACTCCAGTTAAGCTGCTGTGAGAGAGGGATGATTGAACAGCTAACAACTCCCCTGCTGGTCCAAACTAATGTCTAAAGCTCCTATGACTGCTGTCATGACATCGCTTAGTTAGTGTCTTCCTAAAACAAGGCAGTAGCTTTCAATTGTAATGTACTGTAATTCAGTAATTGCTTACCTATTTCTTCCCCTTTATTTCTTTACCCACTTAAGTCTTAATTCCCCCAAAATGTATTCATTCTGATAATGTAATCTTGACTCCATTAAAACGATAAATTGCAGAGTAGCTTTGGTACATGTATTCTTTAGCTACTTTGCGTTTTAATTTATCCCAATGCCCACTCCAATGGTACGATACCATCCGAGCTTTGGAGAGGTCAAGGAGTTACCTCCCATGTGTGTATATAGTTCATGTTTAGTTTATTCACCTGTTAGTACATTTGTAAAGCACCCACATGGGGCCCTAAACCATCCGAGTAGTGTAACATTGAGGTTCATTTAAGGCTATTTATTAACATTTTATATTTCTCATCCCTACTGAACATCTTTATTTTCTTTTGTTTCTCATATTACTTTATTAATGTTCTTTTTGATCAACAATACCAATGAAGGAGTATGATATGACATGCTTGGATTAAAAAGTGTCTACATACTTAGAAAATGCCTGACACTATTTTTGTAATGGGAAATTATTGAAATACAATTTTGCCTTAATTCCTTAATTAAAAGTATGACCACATGAATATTTGTTCTGTTTTTTATAAGGCTGCCACCATAATGTGCCTTGCTACAGTCCGATCATAAATGTCAGATATGTGTAGCCATGGGGCTCCAGGCCAGAGACAGTCCCGTGTAGCTCAGTTGGTAGAGCATGGCGCTGCCAACGCCAGGGTTGTGGGTTCGATTCCCACGGGGGACCAGTATGGGGGGAAAAATGTATGCACTCACTAACTGTAAGTCGCTCTGGATAAGAGCGTCTGCTAAATGACTAAAATGTAAAAAATATAACTATTTTAGACCAGTAGGATGTATTGGGAATTTGGGCCAGTAACAATTGCTGTAGAATTATTTGTTTTTCATTAATTGATGGAGTTCAATCATGTTGTATCTGATTAGTTATAGAATAAATTGTATTTACTTACACAGTGATTATGTTTTGTTCTTTCCTCTTGTCTAAAATTATATTTGCTTGATCATAACGTCACAAGAGGGAGACACAGTACACTAACACAAAGAGGTTGGTATAGTTGATGAAAGGACCATGGGGAAAACCCTTAGGTTGTTTTTACTGTGTTCTAACTGCTGGGATCTCTCAATAAGCTAAGGGGGGAAAAGGAAGTCTCGATTAGTGTTTACTTTGTGAAGGTGTTATTTTGAATCAACAGAACAGAACAGTTGAGCCATTATCAGAACAGTCAGGGTTACCAGAGTTTTCATCTAATATTTAACATCTTTGCTGTAACCATTAACAGTATTTACTTGGATTGTGTATTAGGTTTTACAGTGGGCCCAAACAGTGTTTACTTTTAGCTATTTTTACTCGCCATGCAAAGACCTCAATGACATCTCTAAATCTCCATCCATGTGTGATATCTCACAGCACAGATCTCACAGACGGGAAAGGGGTCGAGGTTGCTTGGATCGGATCTACTTAGGCTGCGTTTACACAGGCAACCCAATTCTGATATTTTTTCCACTAATTGGTCTTTTGACCAATCACATCAGATCTTTTTTAGAGTTGGTCTGATTGCGCAAAATACAAATGAGTGAACAAAATATCAGAATTTGGCTGTCTGTGTAAACACAGCCAATGTCAACACAATGTCTCAATTGTTGTGCTGCTGTATGATGGATCACAGCAGTTGGAAATCTGATGACACATGATGTTTCACAAGTGACTCAACTTTGACACCCCCTCAGTTTCAAGTTTTACGTTTTAATGTCACATGCACAAGTACAGGGAAATGCCTTTCTTGCCAGCTCTAACCCCAACAATGCGGTGAACAATAACGATGTAATACTAAAACTAGCAAGGTAGAACAAAAACACAAGAAATAAGAATAAGAAATAAGAACACGATAAAGTATGTAAGAATACTGTATACAGCGTCAGTTCTAGTACCATATTTACAATGTGCAGGGATACTGGATCGATAGAGGTAGATATGTATAGGGCAGTGGAGGCAGCTGAGGGGAGGACGGCTCATAATAATGGCTGGAATGGAAACCATGTGTTCGATGTATTTGATACCATTCCACTGATTCCGCTCCAGCCATTACAACCAGCCCACCCTCCCCAATGAAGGTGCCACCAACCTCCTGTGGTATAGGGGTTAAGGTATATAAGGTATACAGTGGGGGAAAAAAGTATTTAGTCAGCCACCAATTGTGCAAGTTCTCCCACTTAAAAAGATGAGAGAGGCCTGTAATTTTCATCATAGGTACACGTCAACTATGACAGACAAAATGAGCAAAAAAAATCCAGAAAATCACATTGGAGGATTTTTTATGAATTTATTTGCAAATTATGGTGGAAAATAAGTATTTGGTAATAAGTTATATACCCTTTGTTGGCAATGACACAGGTCAAACGTTTTCTGTAAGTCTTCACAAGGTTTTCACACACTGTTGCTGGTATTTTGGCCCATTCCTCCATGCAGATCTCCTCTAGAGCAGTGATGTTTTGGGGCTGTTGCTGGGCAACACAGACTTTCAACTCCCTCCAAAGATTTTCTATGGGGTTGAGATCTGGAGACTGGCTAGGCCACTCCAGGACCTTGAAATGCTTCTTACGAAGCCACTCCTTCGTTGCCCGGGCTGTGTGTTTGGGATCATTGTCATGCTGAAAGACCCAGCCACGTTTCATCTTCAATGCCCTTGCTGATGGAAGGAGGTTTTCACTCAAAATCTCACGATACATGGCCCCATTCATTCTTTCCTTTACACAGATCAGTCGTCCTGGTCCCTTTGCAGAAAAACAGCCCCAAAGCATGATGTTTCCACCCCCATGCTTCACAGTAGGTATGGTGTTCTTTGGACACAACTCAGCATTCTTTGTCCTCCAAACACGACGAGTTGAGTTTATACCAAAAAGTTATATTTTGGTTTCATCTGACCATATGACATTCTCCCAATCCTCTTCTGGATCATCCAAATGCACTCTAGCAAACTTCAGACAGGCCTGGACATGTACTGGCTTAAGCAGGGGGACACGTCTGGCACTGCAGGATTTGAGTCCCTGGTGGCGTAGTGTGTTACTGATGGTAGGCTTTGTTACTTTGGTCCCAGCTCTCTGCAGGTCATTCACTAGGTCCCCCCGTGTGGTTCTGGGATTTTTGCTCACCGTTCTTGTGATCATTTTGACCCCACGGGGTGAGATCTTGCGTGGAGCCCCAGATCGAGGGAGATTATCGGTGGTCTTGTATGTCTTCCATTTCCTAATAATTGCTCCCACAGTTGATTTCTTCAAACCAAGCTGCTTACCTATTGCAGATTCAGTCTTCCCAGCCTGGTGCAGGTCTACAATTTTGTTTCTGGTGTCCTTTGACAGCTCTTTGGTCTTGGCCATAGTGGAGTTTGGAGTGTGACTGTTTGAGGTTGTGGACAGGTGTCTTTTATACTGATAACAAGTTCAAACAGGTGCCATTAATACAGGTAACGAGTGGAGGACAGAGGAGCCTCTTAAAGAAGAAGTTACAGGTCTGTGAGAGCCAGAAATCTTGCTTGTTTGTAGGTGACCAAATACTTATTTTCCACCATAATTTGCAAATAAATTCATGAAAAATCCTACAATGTGATTTTCTGAAAAAATAAATCTCAATTTGTCTGTCATAGTTGACGTGTACCTATGATGAAAATTACAGGCCTCTCTCATCTTTTTAAGTGGGAGAACTTGCACAATTGGTGGCTGACTAAATACTTTTTTCCCCACTGTATGTATAGGGGTAAGGTGACTAGGCATCAGGATATATGATAAACAGAGTAGAGTAGTTCTTGTTTATCCCCAAGAATGAATGTGATTATTTTTAACAAAGCATGAAAAATGCTAATCTTATATTACCAGGGTGCTTCTCACATGACATTTTACATTTATAATTGCAGTCCTTATGACCAATCATGTATTCCTGAAACAACTGATTCCAATGTAAGAAACTAAGAGCCCATTTATACCGGACAGGAAATGGTAGCTACGCATTCTGTCCAGATTCTAATTGGAAGTCATGTGGATGTGAGCACACCATCCTCATTCTAACTTATTACATAATGATAAGGAGAGAGGGCCGACTGGACTGAATATGTTCTTTGTGTTGGTGTGGAACGGACCCAGACGTGTCCCATTGTTAACCAGGCCTGAGTGAGTCTGGTCAGTACCACACATGGTGGCTGTCATCTGCCCCCATACAGAAACGGATTGGCCATAAGGCAGTTTGGGTAAATGCCGGATGGGCCTGTCCATCTTTAACCCAGTGGACCGTTCTAAATTTTGGGTTTTGTGCAGAATGATCATTATTTGCCTAATAATAGGGGCCTCAAGGAAAAGAATGGGCAGTGTGTTAGCCGATTTGTGGTCCCAGTCCATCCCTGCCCCCATACACAATTAAGGGCCCCAACAATGGGCACAGCTCTAGTCTGCTCGGATAAGTCCAAGGCCGGCAACCAGGGTTATAGCTTACCTCTTATTCATGTTTATCATTAAGTCAATGTTGACAGATGATGGCGATAAAGAGAAAATCCTGCCTTCCCAGGTAACCTATTTATGATTTATTTATTACAGTTAAAGGACAGTTAATGAAAATGTATGAAAACGTAATGTTAGTGTTGGTTGGTTTAATGTCATATTGGTAAGATGGAGGACCACAGATATTCCTGCATGACCTTAATTACAAACATACCAAGCATAAAGGTGCACAGTGCACTCTGACAGAAAGTGTGGTTTCCGTTCACATTTTTCTGTTCTGGTTTCATGTCACAAAACCTTGACAGAGGAATAGTTGTAATGATGAAATAATGTAAGAATGTGCATTCAGCTCAGTGATCAAATTACTCATACTGCATTTTCCCACTGAAAACTTGGGAATTCCCTACCAAATGGAATATACATTTTTACGTATGTTTAACTGTGAGAAAAGCTTTACTTACATTTTACATTTACATTTTAGTCATTTAGCAGACGCTCTTATCCAGAGCGGCTTACAGTTAGTGAGTGAATAAATTTTTCATACTTCCTCTCACATGTATTACTTCACTTTCAATCTCATGATTTCTTTTTGTAAGTGTGATTTGTGCTCCCTTACCCCACTCCTCCCTTCCTTTCCTATCTGTCCTGTTTGAAAGTTTCATATTATGGCTGTGTTATGTCAGTTGTCATAAGTGGAATGTAGGTTTACATCAACAGTAACTCTTATGGTGAGCGTAATTCATTATGTATTATAACTGAATGAATACAGAGTAAGGCTGTGAGTTAAACTAGAATTGAAATACAGTATTAACAGAACAGGGTGGACACTAGAAGCACAAGGAATTTGGGATGGAAATTGGTAGCCCACAACTCAATTTTTTTCAGAGCCACACTACTGACCATTGCTAACAGTGAACACAGACAAGGACCCATTGTTAGAGTTTTGGAGCCTGTTGAATGTGGGCCAAATTGTCATAAAATGCCGTTTTTGTTTTCAATCCCCTCTACCAATGTGTTTGAAGCTTGATCAAAAGGCAGATCATGGTCATATAGCCCACTCATTAGACTAGCTACGGTCATAGTAAGCCTAGGTGAAAAGAAACGGCAATGGCTTAACATGAATATATACTGTTGGCTCTATAACACTCGTCCAAAGCCTGTAAAATCTGTAGATTTTAAAATGGTAGGCAAGGTGTACGTTTTTGCCCTATCACTTCTGTAGTATGATCACGCATCTAATATAACTGACCAGCATTTAAATACAGTGACATTACGGCCGCGACGTCACAGGGTCTGTTCTGCTGACTTCCAGAGAAGGGGTGGGTGTCACACGACCCGACCAGCAGTCTTCAGTGAAAGTGTGAGAGAGCTAAGCAGGAAAAACAAAGAATATCGACTAAAAGAAAAATAGCAACGAACTGTAGCCAACTACAAATGAGATAAGGTGAAAATAAAAGTTTGTGATATCGGAAAAGCATCTTGGATAAACACATTTGTTCGAAAACAAAAGTGTATGCCAAGACGCGCCTCTGAATGCATTGGGTTCAGTGACAGTTTACGACGGGAATAGAGATAGTAACGTGAAAGCAATGGTAAGTTATGATTTTTTTTTGTAAATAAAAGGTTTAAGAAATAGTATATTTAAATATGTTTATGTATTCATAATTTAGTTTATGAATTTAAAGATTGCACAGACCTGTAAGAAGCGTTCCTTTGTCACTGAATGTGTATAGCCTACATTAGGCTACAGCCTGGCTTTGAATTACGTTAGATCGTTTTCATACATTGAACTTAACTGTTATGCAGTGATGGAAAAAGTACTAAATTGTCATACTTGAGTAAAAGTAAAGATACCTTAATAGAAAATGACTCAGGTAAAAGTGAAAGTCACCCAGTAAAATACTACTTGAGTAAAAGTGTAAAAGTATTTGGTTTTAAATATACTTAAGTATCAAAAGTAAATGGAATTGCTAAAATGTACTTAAGTATCAAAAGTAAAACCATTTCAAATTCCTTATATTAAGCAAACCAGATGGCACAATTTTCCTTTTTTTATTTTTATTGACGGGTAGCCAGGGGCACACTCCAACATAATTTACAAACGAAGCATTTGTGTTTAGCTAGTCTGCCAGATCAGAGGCAGTAGGGATGACCAGGGATGTTCTCTTGATAAGTGTGTGAATTGGACCATTTTCCTGTCAAAATATATGGAGTAAAAAAGTGCATTCTTTTCGTTAGGAATGTAGTGGAGTAAAAGTAGTCTAAAATATAAGTAGTAAAGTAAAGTACAGATACCCCGAAAAACTACTTAAGTAGTACTTTAAAGTATTTTTACTTCAGTACTTTACACCACTGCTGTTATGTAGCTTACGTCATGTAATACAGTTAATTTAACTTTTAAATATTCATAATATACACTACTGGTCAAAAGTTTTAGAACACCTACTCATTCAAGGGTTTTTCTTTATTTTTACAATTTTTTCATTGTAGAATAATAGTGAAGACATCAAAACCATGAAATAACACATGGAATCATGTAGTAACCAAAAAAAGTGTTAAACAAATCAAAATATATTTTATATTTGAGATTCTTGAAATAGCCATCCTTCGCCTTGATAACAGCTTTGCACACTCTTGGCATTCTCTCAACCAGCATCACCTGGAATGCTTTTCTAACAGTCTTGAAGGAGTTCAAACATACAGTACCAGTCAAAAGTTTGGACACACCTACTCATTTGTCACGGTCGTTGAGAGACGGGTCAGACCAAGGTGCAGCGTGGTATGCGAACATGTTTATTAAACTGGATAAACACTGACGAAATGTGACGTCGGAAGGCTATACACAAACAAGCCAAACTCACCGAAACACAAACAAGATTTCACAACCCAGGCAGGAAAACTGGCTGCCTAAGTATGATCCCCAATCAGAGACAACGAGCGACAGCTGCCTCTGATTGGGAACCACACCCGGCCAAACATAGAAATACCAAACCTAGACTTTCACACCCTGACCAAACTACCTAGATAATAACAGTCTCTCCAGGTCAGGGCGTGACATCATTCCAAGGTTTTTCTTTATTTTTACTATTTTCTACATTGTAGAATAATAGTGAAGACATCAAACTATGAAATAACACATATGGAATTATGCAGTAACTAAGAAAGTGTTAAACAAATCAAAATATATTTTATATTTGAGATTCTTCAAATAGCCACCCTTTTTACTTGATATATGATTCCATATGTGTTATTTCATAGTTTCGATGTCTTCACTATTATTCTACAATGTAGAAAACAGTAAAAGTAAAGAAAACCCCTTGAATGTGTAGGTGTTCTAAAACATCTGACCGGTAGTGTATCTTTTTTTCTATTCTTTGGATATGATTTTGAGAGATCATACACATTTCAAACAAATTCATGCAAGTAGATGATTTCATACAGACCATGTGAGCATTTCTGAAAATGTTTTGTGAACGTCATCAGAGGGCCAGGGTAATAATTTAGAGTAGGATATTAACCTCCCAATCAACCAAATTTAAATGGCTAGATATTTTATATGTTAGTTGATGACGTACTCTTATTTAATAACAGATATAGACCCAGCTCTGTTAGTATATCCCATAAATATCTCTGAAGTCCATAAGCAGACTATCCCTGTCCTTTTCATTGGAGTAGCATTGTAAAAAAACATCTTGTCAATTTGTGAGAGGGGGTTTCCTAGCAAATTGTCAGGTAGCCTACTCTCATTGAGGCTGGAGTGAGTAAGGGAGTGAAGGGAGGAAGGAAGCAAGGAGGGGAACTGGAAGGGGCAGCAGTTCCTGTGTGAAGACTTTGTCGCCGGTTGATTTTTAAACAGACTATTGAGTGGGGTGAACTAAATCAGTGCCATACATATCCTCAAACTTTATGTTTCAATCCAATTTAACTACAGCAATCCAAATGTAGTCTATTCACCACATGACAGCTGTAATAGCGAGTATAAATGGGAAAGAAATGCAGCTTTTACTAAAGCTTGTATAACTCATTATGCATTGACCTGTAATTTATAACAGCTAGTCCTAACTTGTCACTACGATGGCACTGAACTAGTGTTCTAACCTCGCCATAGCCCACTCTGGTTGTGTGTATGAAAGGGTGTCGAAGAAGTAATGACAGTGAAATATGAAATCATCAGAGTCGCTGAGATTGCACTTGTTTTGTTCAGTCTCTTGGTTTCCTGTATGAAACAGAGAATCTCATTGCAGATAAGTACTTATCATAGTGGGAGGCCGTTCCTTCTCTTGCTAGAACAAAAGTGGTACCAAAGACAGTACAGTATGAAGATAGGCAGAAACTGCTTCTTCAATATAAATCCCTGACCACACTTGTAGGCGATGTCATAGCAAGGTTGGCTAGCAAAGCTAGGGTCTAACGCTAGGATCTAATGGTCGTCTTGCGCTGAACTGTCAAAAACTACTATAAAGTAGTTTTTGACGAAAATGAAAACGTGTCAGTTTGTTACTTTAACGAGGTTGGAGTAATAACATGTTCAACTACTTAAGACATTGGTGTCCCGAGTGGCGCAGCGGTCTAAGGCACTGCATCTCAGTGCTTGAGGTGTCACTACAGACCCTCTGGTTCGATTCAAGGCTGTATCACAACCGGCCGTGATTGGGAGTCCCATAGGGCGGCGCACAATTGGTCCAGCGTCCTGCGGTGTAGGACGTCATTTTAAATAAGAATTTGTTCTTAACTGACTTGTCTAGTTAAATAAATTGGCTCGAATCTAGGTTATACCTTTGGATTGAGAGAAAACTAACAACAAAGGAAGAATAATTTACTTCTCAAACCCCAAACCCCGGCTTGGTCTGTTTCGCAAGGATTCCCGGAAGTCTCGCAATGTTGCGCCTTTGGATTTAGAAACTCTGTGGCGGTACCTGCTGCGTGCCAACCCGGTAGCGACGAATAAGCTGTTTCTACCTGTAGAATCGCAATGCTCGTCAGTGGCCAACAACTTGACTTTGACTCAAATCAGACAGCACATACCCCCAAGTTGGGTAGCCAACAGGAGTGACAACAAAAGGGAAAAAATAGGGCATTTTCTCTGTACATACATCCATGGTTAAATGTCATGAGCCAGTCACACTTCATATACAGTGAGGGAAAAAAGTATTTGATCCCCTGCTGATTTTGTACGTTTGCCCACTGACAAAGAAATGATCAGTCTATAATTTTTATGGTAGGTTTATTTGAACAGTGAGAGACAGAATAACAACAAAAAAATCCAGAAAAATGCATGTCAAAATGTTTATAAATTGATTTGCATTTTAATGAGGGAAATAAGTATTTGACCCCTCTGCAAAACATGACTTAGTACTTGGTGGCAAAACCCTTGTTGGCAATCACAGAGGTCAGACGTTTCTTGTAGTTGGCCACCAGGTTTGCACACATCTCAGGAGGGATTTTGTCCCACTCCTCTTTGCAGATCTTCTCCAAGTCATTAAGGTTTCGAGGCTGACGTTTGGCAACTCGAACCTTCAGCTCCCTCCACAGATTTTCTATGGGATTAAGGTCTGGAGACTGGCAAGGCCACTCCAGGACCTTAATGTGCTTCTTCTTGAGACACTCCTTTGTTGCCTTGGCCGTGTGTTTTGGGTCATTGTCATGCTGGAATACCCATCCACGACCCATTTTCAATGCCCTGGCTGAGGGAAGGAGGTTCTCACCCAAGATCTGACGGTACATGGCCCCGTCCATCGTCCCTTTGATGCGGTGAAGTTGTCCTGTCCCCTTAGCAGAAAAACACACCCAAAGCATAATGTTTCCACCTCCATGTTTGACGGTGGGGATGGTGTTCTTGGGGTCATAGGCAGCATTCCTCCTCCTCCAAACATGGCGAGTTGAGTTGATGCCAAAGAGCTCCATTTTGTTCTCATCTGACCACAACACTTTCACCCAGTTCTCCTCTGAATCATTCAAATGTTCATTGGCATACTTCAGACGGGCATGTATATGTGCTTTCTTGAGCAGGGGGACCTTGCGGCCGCTGCAGGATTTTAGTCCTTCACGGCGTAGTGTGTTACCAATTGTTTTCTTGGTGACTATGGTCCCACCACGGGCGGCAGGTGGCTTAGTGGGTAAGAGCGTTGTGCCAGTAACTGAAAGGTCGCTGGTTCTAATCCCCCAGCCGACTAGGTTGAACAAATCTGTCGATGTGCCCTTCAGCAAGGCACTTAACCCTAATTGCTCATATAAGTCGCTCTGGATAAGAGCGTCTGCTAAATGACAAAAATAAATAAATCATTGACAAGATCCTCCTGTGTAGTTCTGGGCTGATTCCTCACCGTTCTCATGATCATTGCAACTCCACGAGGTGAGATCTTGCATGGAGGCTGAGGGAGATTGACATTTCTTTTGTGTTTCTTCCATTTGCGAATAATCGCAGCAACTGTTGTCACCTTCTCACCAAGCTGCTTGGCGATGGTCTTGTAGCCCATTCCAGCCTTGTGTAGGTCTAAAATATTGTCCTTGACATCCTTGGAGAGCTCTTTGGTCTTGGCCATGGTGGAGAGTTTGAAATCTGATTGATTGATTGCTTCTGTGGACAGGTGTCTTTTATACAGGTAACAAGCTGAGATTATGAGCACTCCCTTTATGAGTGTGCTCTAATCTCAGCTCGTTACCTGTATAAAAGACACCTGGGAGACAGAAATCTTTCTGATTGAGAGGGGGTCAAATACTTATTTCCCTCATTAAAATGCAAATACATTTATAACATTTTTTACATTCGTTTTTCTGGATGTTTTTGTTGCAGGGGATCAAATACTTTTTTCCCTCACTGTACAATGTAGGCTATGGGACGGTAGCTAGCTAAGTGCGCAGACACAATGCACACAACACTAAATACTTCCTCAAAGCTAGCTAACCACTCTAGCTAGTATTGACCTTATAATGAAATCACAATGGATTACTTTCCATTAGTTAGCTGCCGAGTTAGTGCAGTGTCCTTAGCTAGCTAGCTATGTTGCGCTAGCTAGCGAATATGCTATTATTAGCTAGTTGGCTAAACATTTGGCTATGGGCTGGCACTGGCAGTATGGGATTATGGAGTGTGAATTGAATTGTTTCTTTGTTATCTTGTTAGCTAGCTACCGTCCCTAGGTCGTTATCTAGCTGTAGCCATCTGGATAGTATCAAGGGCTTTTTACAAAATAGCAATATTAGCTAGCTAGCTAACATTGGAATCTAGACCATAAACTAAGCAACACACACAGACATGCATTGCCAAACAACGCTACTGCCACCTTCTGGTTTGGAGTATTTTAACAAGGCTGAGTGGCTGTTGACGTCAAGGTCTTTGCTGTGTGAACACAAAAGAGATTGACTGCCTACACTCTGTTTAGAGGTGCTAAGTACTGTCATCTGGAAAACATTTGACAATCCTACCAGTGTGTCTGAGCTTTAGTGTTAGAGCACTCAGCATCCTTGACTCCTGAATCACTCACTTCCCTGTCAGGCACAGAGGGCAAAAGGTCATGGACAGTCCCATTAGGATATAAATCAAGCTCTGCACAAGCTATTATTAAATATCCTTTTTACGTTTTTAGTAACTTGAGATTTGCGAGTTTCCGCCTAAGTCTTCCAATGATATCAATACATTATTTAAGTGTGCACATCTCAGTTAGGATTCGGCCCCTATAGTTTATAGTAGATTTTGGTGGCGTCCAAGACTGTCATTGTCACAGTGGGTTGTTCAACCTTCGTTGCCCCAGGCTAAAGTGGTTCATTTGTTTGGAGAGCTGTATGGTGCTGCCATGTTCCTCCAGACAGACTCCAAGGTTACAGAAAACAGAGTAATCCAGATGTCCAGGAAAATCTGCCCCACTTCAGTTGTTGGCTGTCATATTCCTGTTCTGTCTTGTTTGCTCTATGGAAACTTAATCTCTCAGCCAATATGACTAATGATTAATGTTACTGTGTAAACAATGCACTATTGTTAACCATTGCATAGGTTACACAACATAAAATATTACCTTTAACATGGAGACACAAAGATAGGGACAGATGTTGCATTTTTTTTGGTGAGCTACAGCTGTAATTATCTTAATTTGATCACCCTGTTGCAGTATAACTTTCCTGCAACCCAGAAAATTGAAAACGTTTAGTGTATTTGAGGTTTAAAAAGGCTTTTAAAGTTTGTAATGTCCACTTTGAAATTTCAGACTTGATTTTCCGTTATGAAAAATGCATCAACGCCTACAAAAATTTCCTTTAATTATAATCCACATAATTATTCACATGTACTGTTGCTGCAGGATTATTTTCCTGCTGTAGGAAACTGGCTCAAAATAAGATCCTACATCTGTACACACACTATGGTGCTTATGATGATTGTTCAATCATTGTGTCAATCAATGTGTTCAAACCGGCCCCTATTCAAATAAACCATGAATCAAATATACACAAAATCGGAAGTGGTTCCATGATTTATCTTCCATTAACCCCAAACTGTTTGTTGTGTGTTCAGGAGAATGGGAAGAACCGCCTGCAGCAGGCCCAGGAGGAGGTGGAAGAGGTGAAGGTGATCATGCTAGATAATCTCTACAAGGCTGACGAGAGGTCAGGCAAGCTGGGAGAACTGGAGAACAGGGCCGATGAACTTTTGGAGAAGGTGATTGTTCTAAGTTTATGGCTGTGTCCCAAATGACGCCTTATTCCCAGAGAGCTCTGGTGAAAAATAGTGCTCTATATCGGGAATAAGGTGCCATTTGGGATGTACCCTATAATAAGAGACGTAATAAGAGACGTCTTTAATGGAACCAAATCATGACAATACAAAGCATTATTAATTTGAAGATACTGATTTTGCAGGTCTTACTTTGATGATTCCAATGCTATCATACTGGTAACATTCAAGGTGCATTTCAGAGAGACACAAATAGCACAATAGGGTTCTCCTTTGGAATTCTCCGGCTTTGGTGTCTCATGGAAGTGTTTTCCAATGTTCCACGGTTCAATACGAGTCCAGGGAATAGGCAGGAAATGTCATATTGGTGTCTAGAAATACACTTTAGTTGGAGTTGGAGGGGGAAAATAATGTACAATTTACATCCTGATTGTGGTTTAAGGTGATATTTTTAGAAAGGTATTTCCTATTGTTGTAAGATGAATGAAACCCACTGGTCTCCCTCAGTATAGAGAGAGGGGTGTCCAGGACGTGCCACAGGGTGCATGTCCGTCCTGGTCCATCCTGGGGTCAACCAACCAGGTCACAGCTTTCCCACATTTCTCCCCAGCCAGGCCGTTACATCACAACAACCACATAGTTCTCTGAGGACTCGCTAGGTTGCTGACTAGGGTTGCACCCCAAATGGCACCCTATTCCCTATATAGTGTACTACTTTTGACTAGGGCCCACAGGGCTCTGGTCAAACGTAGTGCACTATATAGGGAATAGGGTGCAATGTGGGACACAGCCATAGTTCTCTGAGGACTGGCTGGCTGACTGGGTTACTGAGAAAAACAAAACAGCAGTGTTAAGAAAAACAAAAACACCAGTCTAGATTCATTGGAAGATCATTGGGAAAGTAGCGTGCACTGTAACTAAAGCCTTCTGTCTATTGAATTGTCAGAAAATGGCAAGTTTCATGACAGAATAGTTTCTTTCTGGATTTTTAAATATGTACAATGCAGTGCAGCCTCAATTGCAGAGATAAAGTAGATCCCCCCTCCTCCATATTCTGACAGATATACAGTGGGGAGAACAAGTATTTGATACACTGACGATTTTGCAGGTGTTCCTACTTACAAAGCATGTAGAGGTCTGTAATTTTTATCATAGGTACACTTCAACTTTGAGAGACGGAATCTAAAACCAAAATCCTGAAAATCACATTGTATGATTTTTAAGTAATTAATTTGCTTTTTATTGCATGACATAAGTATTTGATACATCAGAAAAGCAGAACTTAATATTTGGTACAGAAACCTTTGTTTGCAATTACAGAGATCATATGTTTCCTGTAGGTCTTGACCAGGTTTGCACACACTGCAGCAGGGATTTTGGCCCACTCCTCCATACAGACCTTCTCCAGATCCTTCAGGTTTCGGGGCTGTCGCTGGGCAATACGGACTTTCAGCTCCCTCCAAAGATGTTCTATTGGGTTCAGGTCTGGAGACTGGCTAGGCCACTCCAGGACCTTGAGATGCTTCTTACGGAGCCACTCCTTAGTTACCCTGGCTCTGTATTTCAGGTTATTGTCATGCTGGAAGACCCAGCCACGACCCATCTTCAATGCTCTTACTGAGGGAAGGAGGTTGTTGGCCAAGATCTCGCGATACATGGCCCCTTCCATCCTCCCCTCAATACGGTGCAGTCGTCCTGTCCCCTTTGCAGAAAAGCATCCCCAAATAATGATGTTTCCATCTCCATGCTTCACTGTTGGGATGGTGTTCTTGGGGTTGTACTCATCCTTCTTCTTCCTCCAAACACAGCGAGTGGAGTTTAGACCAAAAAGCTAAATTTATGTCTCATCAGACCACATTACCTTCTCCCATTCCTCCTCTGGATCATCCAGATGGTCATTGGCAAACTTCAGACGGGCCTGGACATGCGCTGGCTTGAGCAGGGTGACCTTGCATGCGCTGCAGGATTTTAATCCATGACGGCGTAGTGTGTTACTAATGGTTTTCTTTGAGACTGTGGTCCCAGCTCTCTTCAGGTCATTGACCAGGTCCTGCCATGTAGTTCTGGGCTGATCCCTCACCTTCCTCATGATCATTGATGCCCCAACGAGGTGAGATCTTGCATGGAGCCCCAGACCGAGGGTGATTGACCGTCATCTTGAACTTCTTCCATTTTCAAATAATTGCGCCAACAGTTGTTGCCTTCTCACCAAGCTGCTTGCCTATTGTCCTGTAGCCCATCCCAGCCTTGTGCAGGTCTACAATTGTATCCCTGATGTCCTTACACAGCTCTCTGGTCTTGGCTCTCTGGACCTACTCACTGCCACAGTCATACTCTGGACCTAGTTTTGTCCCATGGAATAAATGTTGTAGATCTTAATGTTTTTCCACAAAATCCTGGACTATCGGACCACCATTTTATTACGTTTGCAATCGCAACAAATAATCTGCTCAGACCCCAACCAAGGAGCATCAAAAGTCGTGCTATAAATTCTCAGACAACACAAAAATTCATTGATGCCCTTCCAGACTCCTTCTGCCTACCCAAGGACGTCAGAGGACAAAAATCAGTTAACCACTTAACTGAGGAACTCAATTTAACCTTGCGCAATACCCTAGATGCAGTTGCACCCCTAAAAACGAAAAACATTTGTCATAAGAAACTAGCTCCCTGGTATACAGAAAATACCCGAGCTTTGAAGCAAGCTTCCAGGAAATTGGAACGGAAATGGCGCCACACCAAACTGGAAGTCTTCCGACTAGCTTGGAAAGACAGTACTGTGCAGTACCGAAGAGCCCTCACTGCTGCTCGATCATCCTACTTTTCCAACTTAATCGAGGAAAATAAGAACAATCCAAAATTTCTTTTTGATACTGTTGCAAAGCTAACTAAAAAGCAGCATTCCCCAAGAGAGGATGGCTTTCACTTCAGCAGTGATAAATTCATGAACTTCTTTGAGGAAAAGATCATGACCATTAGAAAGCAAATTACGGACTCCTCTTTGAATCTGCGTATTCCTCCAGGGCTTAGCTGTCCTGGATCTGCACAGCTCTGCGAGGGCCTGGGATCGGGAGAGACACTTAAGTGTTTTAGTACTATATCTCTTGACACAATGATGAAAATAATCATGGCCTCTAAACCTTCAAGCTGCATACTGGATCCTATTCCTACTAAACTGCTGAAGGAGCTGCTTCCTGTGCTTGGCCCTCCTATGTTGAACATAATAAACAGCTCTCTATCCACCGGATGTGTACCAAACTCACTAAAAGTGGCAGTGATAAAGCCTCTCTTGAAAAAGCCAAACCTTGACCCGGAAAATATAAAAAACTATCGGCCTATATCGAATCTTCCATTCCTCTCAAAAATTTTAGAAAAAGCTGTTGCGCAGCAACTCACTGCCTTTCTGAAGACAAACAATGTATACGAAATGCTTCAGTCTGGTTTTAGACCCCATCATAGCACTGAGACTGCACTTGTGAAGGTGGTAAATGACCTTTTAATGGCGTCAGACCGAGGCTCTGCATCTGTCCTCGTGCTACTAGACCTTAGTGCTGCCTTTGACACCATCGATCACCACATTCTTTTGGAGAGACTGGAAACCCAAATTGGTCTACACGGACAAGTTCTGGCCTGGTTTAGATCCTACCTGTCGGAAAGATATCAGTTTGTCTCTGTGAATGGTCTGTCCTCCGACAAATCAACTGTACATTTCGGTGTTCCTCAAGGTTCCGTTTTAGGACCACTATTGTTTTCACTATATATTTTACCTCTTGGGGATGTTATTCGAAAACATAATGTTAACTTTCACTGCTATGCGGATGACACACAGCTGTACATTTCAATGAAGCATGGTGAAGCCCCAAAATTGCCCTCGCTAGAAGCCTGTGTTTCAGACATAAGAAAGTGGATGGCTGAAAACTTTTTACTTTTAAACTCGGACAAAACAGAGATGCTTGTTCTAGGTCCCAAGAAACAAAGAGATCTTCTGTTAAATCTGACAATTCATCTTGATGGTTGTAAAGTCGTCTCAAATAAAACTGTGAAGGACCTAGGCGTTACTCTTGACCCTGATCTCTCTTTTGACGAACATATCAAGACTGTTTCAAGGACAGCTTTTTTCCATCTACGTAACATTGCAAAAATCAGAAATTTTCTGTCCAAAAATGATGCAGAAAAATTAATCCATGCATTTGTTACTTCTAGGTTAGACTACTGCAATGCTCTATTTTCCGGCTACCCGGATAAAGCACTAAATAAACTTCAGTTAGTGCTAAATACGGCTGCTAGAATCCTGACTAGAACCAAGAAATTTGATCATATTACTCCAGTGCTAGCTTCCCTACACTGGCTTCCTGTTAAGGCAAGGGCTGATTTCAAGGTTTTACTGTTAACCTATAAAGCGTTACATGGGCTTGCTCCTACCTATCTTTCCGAGTTGGTCCTGCCGTACATACCAATACGTACGCTACGGTCACAAGACGCAGGCCTCCTAATTGTCCCTAGAATTTCTAAGCAAACAGCGGGAGGCAGGGCTTTCTCCTATAGATCTCCATTTTTATGGAACAGTCTGCCTACCCATGTGAGAGACGCAGACTCGGTCTCAACCTTTAAGTCTTTACTGAAGACTTATCTCTTCAGTAGGTCATATGATTGAGTGTAGTCTGGCCCAGGAGTGTGAAGGTGAACGGAAAGGCTGGAGCAACGAACAGCCCTTGCTGTCTCTGCCAGGCCGGTTCCCCTCTCCACTGGGGTTCTCTGCCTCTAACCCTGTTGCAGGGGCTGAGTCACTGGCTTGCTGGTGCTCTTTCATGCCGTCCCTGGGAGGGGTGCGTCACTTGAGTGGGTTGAGTTACTGACGTGATCTTCCTGTCTGGGTTGGCGCCCCCCCCTTGGTTTGTGCTGTGGTGGAGACCTCTGTGGGCTATACTCGGCCTTGTCTCAGGATTGTAAGTTGGTGGTTGGGGATATCCCTCTAGTGGTGCGGGGGCTGTGCTTTGGCAGAGTGGGTGGGGTTATATCCTTCCTGTTTGGCCCTGTCCGGGGGTTTCTTCGGATGGGGCCACAGTGTCTCCGGACCGCTCCTGTCTCAGCCTCCAGTATTTATGCTGCAGTAGTTTATGTGTCGGGGGGCTGGGGTTAGTTGGTTATACCTGGAGTACTTCTCCTGTCTTATCCAGTGTCCTGTGTGAATTTAAGTATGCTCTCTCTAATTCTCTCGTTCTCTCTTTCTCTCTGAGAACCTGAGCCCTAGGACCATACGTCAGGACTACCGGGCATGATGACACCTTGCTGTCCCTAGTCCGCCTGGCCTTGCTGCTATTCCAGTTTCAACTGTTCTGCCTGCGGCTACGAAACCCCTACCTGTCCCAGACCTGCTGTTTTCAACTCTTAATGATCGGCTATGAAAAGCCAACTGAGAGACCTGAGCCCTAGGACCATACGTCGGGACTACCGGCCGTGGTGACTCCTTGCTGTCCCCAGTCCGCCTGGCCTTGCTGCTATTCCAGTTTAAACTGTTCTGCCTGCGGTTATGGAACCCCTACCTGTCCCAGACCTGCTGTTTTCAACTCTTAATGATCGGCTATGAAAAGCCAACTGAGATTTATTCCTGATTATTATTTGACCATGCTTGTCACTTATGAACATTTTTGAACATCTTGGCATGGTTCTGTTATAATCTCCACCCGGCACAGCCAGAAGAGGACTGGCCACCCCTCATAGCCTGGTTCCTCTCTAGGTTTCTTCCTAGGTTTTCGCCTTTCTAGGGAGTTTTTCCTAGCCACCGTGCTTCTACACCTGCATTACTAGCTGTTTGGGGTTTTAGGCTGGGTTTCTGTACAGCACTTCGAGATATTAGCTGATGTAAGAAGGGCTATATAAAATAAAATTGATTGATTGATTGATTGGCCATTGTGGAGAGGTTGGACTCTGTTTGATTGAGTGTGTGGACAGGTGTATTTTATACAGGTAACGAGTTCAAACAGGTGCAGTTAATACAGGTAATGAGTGGAGAACAGGAGGGCTTCTTAAAGAAAAACGAACAGGTCTGTGAGAGCCGGAATTCTTACTGGTTGGTAGGTGATCAAATACTTATGTCATGCAATAAAATGCAAATTAATTACTTAAAAATCATACAATGTGATTTTCTGGATTTTTGTTTTAGATTCCGTCTCTCACAGTTGAAGTGTACCTATGATACAAATTACAGACCTCTACATGCTTTGTAAGTAGGAAAACCTGCAAAATCGGCAGTGTATCAAATACTTGTTCTCCCCACTGTAGATGCATAGGGTCTTGGTATTAACATCCTTCTAACTTGATATTAACATCTTATAATTATGTGTTTTCAGAGTAAGGCTTTCTCAAAGTCTGCTGGGAAAGTGAAACAACAGAAATGGTGGGAACACATGAAAATTAAAGTGTTGCTGACTGGTATAGGGGTCATCGTGGCAGCCATCATCATTGGGATTATTGTATGGTCAGCGTCTGGATCTGACGACCGCAGCTCAAACAACAGCTCCCCTGCTGTAGAGCAACCCACCCCAGGGCCTTAGGACCATAGATTGTCTGTCAGAGCAAAGGACATGGAGGAAATTAAGATGGAAGATGGAGATGGAGACAGGGGCAGGTGAGACCTCCCCGGAAATAAAGAGTCAATCAGACAAGAATAGTGGATGTAGATGAAGATATAGGTTTATTAACCTGGTCCCAGATCTGTTTGTGCTCTTGCCAACTACAATGCTGTCATTGTCAAGCTAAACATTTGGCATGACATTGAGTGACAAGGACTTGGTATGATGATAGCACAAAAATGCTTTCCACCTGAGCTCAATATAGGTTTTATGGGTTGACTTTTCAGAACGTTTTAATCTGTGATATTGTTTATTTTTTTAGGCATTTTAGGCTCCGTGCTCAGTGTGTAGATCGTTGAATTAAATGGTACCATCAATAGCTCAGCTGCTTCCCCATTCAGTATCGTCTTCAACTGGCGGTAGTTGGTCAGGCTCACTGGTTTCACATTCATACTCAGAAATGCTTCAGCCTTACGATAGGATTTGGTATATGTGAATGTTTGGTCAATTCAAATAAAACAGATTGTGCCTTTGGTATGTAAAAAGCAAAAATCACCATTGGATGAATTGTGTGTCCGTTTTTTCAGTATTCCATGTAAGCTGTAAAAGGGACATGACAAAATTATAATTGTCATGAAATGTAATGAGTGAACCATTTATTTTCATAAATGTAATTCTTCCTTTTTTTCCTGGTCAAAAGAAACATAAGAAAAGGAACTTAATTGTTATTTGTATACAAAACACTTATGTTTCAGGCCAGCAATGCAGTGTGAGTATTTATGTTTCATGTGTCATTCATTAGCCTACAGGTAAGCAATGTGTACAGGATCAAAAACCGCTGCTGAGAAATCGCATCATATCTTCACTTATCTTCTTAACATATGAGTTTTTGTCATTTTGGTGTCCTCTATTTGTAACTTCTTCCCCAGGCTTGTTAGCCGGCTGGTGGATGAGATTACCCTATTTGTTACGGACTTTCCTTTCCCAATTGTTGTTTACCCTTGAGCTATTACCATCTCAAATACATGTAAAACTGTAGTGCACAATTTGTAAAATAAAAAATTAATTGGTAAGTTATCTCCGTGGAGCATTTTGATTGAGAGTGCATTCGGAAAGTATTCAGACCCGTTGACTTTTTCCACATTTTGTTATGTTATAGCCTTATTCTAAAATTGATTAAATTGTTCCCCCCCTCTTCAATCTGCACACAATACACCATAATGACAAAGCAAAAACAGTTGTATTTATAATACATACTAGAGATCCTGGTTCGAATCCAGGCTCTGTCGCAGCCGGCCGCGACCGGGAGACTCAT
The DNA here is from genome assembly GCF_964263955.1 of Coregonus lavaretus. Taxonomy (NCBI): domain Eukaryota; kingdom Metazoa; phylum Chordata; class Actinopteri; order Salmoniformes; family Salmonidae; genus Coregonus; species Coregonus lavaretus. The sequence goes on along the minus strand of NC_140001.1, from coordinate 35,319,778 downwards.
GGGCGGCGCACAATTGGCCCAGCGTCGTCCAGGGTAGGGGAGGGAATGGCCGGCAGGGATGTAGCTCAGTTGATAGAGCATGGTGTTTGCAATGCCAGGGTTGTGGGTTTGATTCCCACGGGGGGCCAGTATAAAAAAAAAAAAAAAAAAAAAAGATGTATTCACTAACTGTAAGTCGCTCTGGATAAGAGCGTCTGCTAAATGACTAAAAAAAAAAAAAAAAAAAAATATTTGCAAAAAGGTAAAAAATAATTTAAAAAAATGAAATGTTACATTCACATAAGTATTCAGACCCTTTACTCAGTACTTTGTTGAAGCACCTTTGGCAGCGATTACTGCCTCGAGTCTTCTTATTTATGACACTACAAGCTTGGCACACCTGTATTTGGGGAGTTTCTCCCATTCTTCTGTGCAGATCCTCTCAAGCTCTGTCAGGTTGGATGGGGAGCGTCGCTGCACGGCTATTTTCAGGTCTCTCCAGGGATGTGTCATGGACATTCTAATCAATAAATGAGGAGAGACAAGGTCAATCACCAATTAGGATATTACTTTATTCAAAACGTATTAATAAGGGAGCCGGTCACACCACACACACAAGTGAATAGAGTGAGTGCTCTGCAATAATGAGGCTGGTCGACCCAACACTCTTGAGTGTTGGGCCGAGAGCTCCAACATACAGAGAATACAGATATATTTTACATTTACATTTACGTCATTTAGCAGACGCTCTTATCCAGAGCCACTTACAGTTAGTGAATACATATATTTTTTTTATACTGGCCCCCTGTGGGAATCGAACCCACAACCCTGGCGTTGCAAACGCCATGCTCTATCAACTGAGCTACATCCCTGCCGGCCATTCCCTCCCCTACCCTGGACGACGCTGGGCCAATTGTGCGCCGCCCATGAGTCTCCCGGTCGCGGCCGGCTGCGACAGAGCCTGGATTCGAACCAGGATCTCTAGTGGCACAGTTAGCACTGTGATGCGGCGCCTTAGATCACTGTGCCACTTTTATAACATGACAAACAGCAGATGTGTGGAATGGGTCAAAAGGTGAGGCTTGATATATGAGAAAAAGAGTATCCCCAGCCAGATAGCATTTGCTGTGAAGACTGTCCTTGTTGTATAGAAACCAGAGTTTGGCCCCTAAGACAAGGTTCCTCTCATCATTATCCATATCCGAGCCATCTCCTCCCTGGTACCTCCCAGTACACAAACAACAACCCATTCCATGGAATGCAGGCTCACTCAGACCGGAGACATCTCCCTCACATGCACCATCATAGAATGGAATGTGGCTGTTGGTTTTATCACCTTTATCACCAAGCCATCATAAATCAATTGCCAGTGCCAAGCTTCAGAGGCCCAACTCAGTCCCACAGACACAGATGAGAGAGTACTGAGAACCCTATTCCATTGAATAAAACTACCATTCAATGCATAAACAGTATTAAACATAATCATGTAATTTCTCTACCATAGATGTTCGATCGGGTTCAAGTCTGGGCTCTGATTGGGCCACTCAAGGACATTCAGAGACTTGTCCCGAAGCCACTCCTGTGTTGTCTTGGCTGTGTGCTTAGGGTCGTTGTCCTGTTGGAAGGTGAATCTTCGCCCCAGTCTGAGGTCCTGAGCACTCTGGAGCAGGTTTTCATCAAGGATCACTCTGTACTTTGCTCCGTTCATCTATCCTGACTAGTCTTCCAGTCCCTGCCGCTGAAAAACATCCCCACAGCATGATGCTGCCACCATCATGCTTCACCGTAGGGATGGTGCCAGGTTTCCTCCAGACATGACACATGGCATTCAGGCCAAAGAGTTCAATCTTGGTTTCATCAGACCAGAGAATCTTGTTTCTCATGGTCTGAGAGTCCTTTAGGTGCCAAGTGGGCTGTCATGTGCCTTTTACTGATGAGTGGCTTCCTTCTGGCCACTCTACCATAAAGGCCTGATTGGTGGAGTGCTGCATAGATAATTGTCCTTCTGGAAGGTTCTCCCATCTCCACAGAGGAACTCTGGAGCTCTGTCAGTGTGATCATCGGGTTCTTGGTCACCTCCCTGACCAAGGCCCTTTTACCCCAATTGCTCAGTTTGGCCGGGCGGCCAGCTCTAGGAAGAGTCTTGGTGGTTCCAAACTTCTTCCATTTAAGAATGATGGAGGCCACTGTGTTCTTGGGGACCTTCAATGCTGCAGAAATGTTTTGGTACACTTCCCCAGATGCGTGCCTTGACACAATCCGGTCTCGGAGCCCAAGGACAATACCTTCGACCTCATGGCTTGTTTTTTGCTATGACATGCACGGTCAACTGTGGGACCTTATATAGGCAGGTGTGTGCCTTTCCAAATCATGTCCAGTCAATTGAATTTACCACAGGTGGACTCCAATCAAGTTGTAGAAACATCTCAAGGATGATCAACGGAAACGTGATGCACCTGAGCTCAATTTCGAGTCTCATAGCAAAGGGTCTGAATCCTTATGTAAATAAGGTATTTCTGTTTTTATTTGTAATACATTTGCAAACATTTCTAAAAACCTGTTTTGACTTTGTCATTATGGAATATTGTGTGTACAGTGGGGAGAACAAGTATTTGATACACTGCCGATTTTGCAGGTTTTCCTACTTACAAAGCATGTAGAGATCTGTGATTTTTATCATAGGTACACTTCAACTGTGAGAGACGGAATCTAAAACAAAAATCCAGAAAATCACATTGTATGATTTTTAAGTAATTAATTTGTATTTTATTGCATGACATAAGTATTTGATACATCAGAAAAGCAGAACTTAATATTTGGTACAGAAATCTTTGTCTGCAATTACAGAGATCATACGTTTCCTGTAGATTTTGACCAGGTTTGCACACACTGCAGCAGGGATTTTGGCCCACTCCTCCATACAGACCTTCTCCAGATCCTTCAGGTTTCGGGGCTGTCGCTGGGCAATACGGACTTTCAGCTCCCTCCAAAGATGTTCTATTGGGTTCAGGTCTGGAGACTGGCTAGGCCACTCCAGGACCTTGAGATGCTTCTTACGGAGCCACTCCTTAGTTGGCCTGGCTGTGTGTTTCGGGTCGTTGTCATGCTGGAAGACCCAGCCACAACCCATCTTCAATGCTCTTACTGAGGGAAGGAGGTTGTTGGCCAAGATCTCGTGATACATGGCCCCATCCATCCTCCCCTCAATACGGTGCAGTCGTCCTGTCCCCTTTGCAGAAAAGCATCCCCAATGAATGATGTTTCCACCTCCATGCTTCACGGTTGGGATGGTGTTCTTGGGGTTGTACTCATCCTTCTTCTTCCTCCAAACACAGCAAGTGGAGTTTAGACCAAAAAGCTCTATTTTTGTCTCATCAGACCACATGACCTTCTCCCATTCCTCCTCTGGATCATCCAGATGGTCATTGGCAAACTTCAGACGGGCCTGGACATGCTCTGGCTTGAGCAGGGGGACCTTGCGTGCGCTGCAGGATTTTAATCCATGACGGCGTAGTGTGTTACTAATGGTTTTCTTTGAGACTGTGGTCCCAGCTCTCTTCAGGTCATTGACCAGGTCCTGCTGTGTAGTTCTGGGCTGATCCCTCACCTTCCTCATGATCATTGATGTCCCACGAGGTGAGATCTTGCATGGAGCCCCAGACCGAGGGTGATTGACCGTCATCTTGAACTTCTTCCATTTTCTAATAATTGCGCCAACAGTTGTTGCCTTCTCACCAAGCTGCTTGCCTATTGTCCTGTAGCCCATCCCAGGCTTGTGCAGGTCTACAATTTTGTCCCTGATGTCCTTACACAGCTCTCTGGTCTTGGCCATTGTGGAGAGGTTGGAGTCTGTTTGATTGAGTGTGTGGACAGGTGTCTTTTATACAGGTAACGAGTTCAAACAGGTGCAGTTAATGGCTACTGCTAGAATAGAGTAGAATAGAATAGAAAGGTTCAGTTGAAGTATTCAGACTCTTTACTCAGTACTTTATTGAAGCACCTTAGGCAGTGATTACAGCCTCGAGTCTTCTTGCGTATGACGCTACAAGCTTGGCACACCTGTATTTCGGGAGTTTCTCCCATTCTTCTCTGCAGATCCTCTCAAGCTCTGTCAGGTTGGATGGGGAGCGTCGCTGCACAGCTATTTTCAGGTCTCTCCAGAGATGTTTGATCGGGTTGAAGTCCGGGCTCTGGCTGGGCCACTCAAGGACATTCAGAGACTTGTCCCTAAGCCACTCCTGCGTTGTCTTGGCTGTGTGTGCTTAGGGTCGTTGTCCTGTTGGAAGGTAAACCTTCGCCCCAGTCTGAGGTCCTGAGCGCTCTGGAGCAGGTTTTCATCAAGGATCTCTCTGTACTTTGGTCCGTTCATCTTTCCCTCTATCCTGACTAGTCTCCCAGTTCCTGGCGCATGATGCTGCCACCACCATGCTTCACCGTAGGGATGTTGCCAGGTTTCCTCCAGACGTAACACTTGGCATTCAAGCCAAAGGGTTCAATCTTGGTTTCATCAGACCAGAGAATCTTGTTTCTCATGGTCTGAGAGTCCTTTAGGTGCCTTTTGGCGAACTCCAAGTGGGCTGTAATGTGCCTTTTACTGAGGAGCAGCTTCCGTCTGGCCACTCTACCATAAAAGCCTGATTGGTGGAGTGCTGCAGAGATGGTTGTCTTTCTGGAAGGTTATCCCATCTCCACAGAGGAACTCTGGAGCTCTGTCAGAGTGACCATCGGGTTCTTGGTCACCTCCCTGACCAAGGCCCTTCTCCTCCGATTGCTCAGTTTGGCTGGGCGGCCAGCTCTAGGAAGAGTCTTGGTGGTTTCAAACATCTTCCGTTTAAGAATGATGGAGGCCACTGTGTTCTTGGGGACCTTCAATGCTGCAGAAATGTTTTGGTACCCTTCCCCAGATGTGTGCCTCGACACAGTCCTGTCTCGGAGCTCTACAGACAATTCCTTCGACCTCATGGCTTGGTTTTTGCTCCAACATGCACTGTCAACTGTGGAAGCTTATATAGACAGGTGTGTGCCTTTACAAATCATGTCCAATCAATTGAATTTACCACAGGTGGACTCTAATCAAGTTGTAGAAAGGTCTCAAGGATGATCAATGGAAACAGGATGCACCTGAGGTCAATTTCGAATCTCATAGCAAAGGGTCTGAATACTTATGTAAATAAGGAATTTCTGTTTTTGTTTTTCTTATCAATTAGCAAAAATTTCTACAAACCTGTTTTCGCTTTGTCATTATGGGGTATTGTGTGTAGATTGATGAGGAAAAAAATGCATTTCAACCATTTTAGACTAAGGCTGTAACATAATAAATGTGGAAAAAGTCAAGGGGTCTGAATACTTTCCGAATGCACTGTGTATATATATATATATATTTAAAAATATATATTTATTTTAAAAAATGTGGGATTGGAAATTATGCAGAAAATTACATTGATAGAAGCCGCAATCTATTTGCAATGTTGAAGCTGATTCACCCCATAAAAAAATAAAAATAAAAATAAAAATCAGTAGAACTGCATGCACGTAAACCTTGGAGTCTGCAAGTGTAGTCTATTGTCTGTGGATGTTTCAGACTCTGTTATTGAACTCTCTCTCCCCCATCATCTAGACAAAGGGCTGAAGTGTCCTGTGTGTCTGCTGGAGTTTGAGGAGCAGGAGACAGTGCGGGAGATGCCCTGCAAACACCTCTTTCACTCTGGTTGTATCCTGCCCTGGTTAGGGAAGGTGAGGGCCTGGCCACTGAATCGACACACATGGATCAATTCTGTCGGTTTTGATGTTATGTACTATATGAATGTACTATTTACCTGAACAACATATAACCCTTGGAGAATCCTAACCTTTGCTGTGTATCATCACAGACCAATTCTTGTCCGCTATGCCGACTCGAGCTACCAACCAACAATCCAGAGTATGAGGTTTAAGAAGGACAAGGTTGGTGTGGAACTCTGGTATGGGAAATCAAAGTGCTTGTCCTGTTTAGAGTTGAGACTTTGGATGTGTCCCAAATGGCACCCTATTTCCTATGTAGTGTCCTATGGGCCCTGGTCAAAACTGTATAGGGATTAGGGTGCCATTTGGGACACAGAATGGTCAGCGTCAGCCCGTTACTAAACCGAGTATTTGTGTGTTAAAGGAGAGGAGAAAACAGAGGGAACATAGACTGGAGGATCTACATGGAGCCATGTACACGTAACGGCTCAGAGCACACTTCTTACTGCTTATTTCACATTTCTTGCATTGGGTCGCAATAGAATTGACAAAAGCTGCAAATAATATTGTTTAGCTATTATGTTGTATTGTAAATATGTCCGTTTTAAATACAGTCAATTGTACAAATACCTGTTTTGTGATACAGATATAAATGATGGATGATCATTATATAATATGAAAGGAATACTGAGGCAGTTCAGTCAGTTTGAACTCTCTATACGTTCCCTGCCTAAACATGTCATAGCATGTCTCTTCCTTTTCTTTTTCCCCCAAGATGCAATATAATGACCAAAGCAGATTATTAAATGGCTTTAAATGGCATATGTTTTGCTGGCCTCACATTTGTCCGATTTGAAAAACAATCTGTTTATAATTTTGATTGCTTTGGCACCAGCATTAACTCCCTACTCTGGTATAGGATTTTGAAGAAAGTTCAAGGAACACCACTCAGTGCACAGAAAAAACATGTGAACATACAATGCCTTCAGAAAGTATTCATACCCCTTGACTTATTCCACATTTTGCTGTGTTACAGCTTGAATTCAAAATTGATTAAATATCAAAATACATATACACACAATACCCCATAATGCCAAAGTGTGAACATGTTTTTAGAAATGTTTGCAAATGTATTGAAAAATGAAATACAGAAATATCTAATTTACATAAGTAAACACCCCTGAGTCAATTATTTGTAGAAGTACGTTTGGTGGTGATTACAGCTGTAAGTCTCAAAGAGCTTTGCAGACTTGGATTGGACAATATCTGCCCATTATTCTTATAAAAATTCTTCAAGCTCTGTCAAGTTGATTTGTTGATCATTGCTAGACAGTCCTTTTTAAGTATTGCCATTGATTTTGAAGCCGAATTATGTCAAAACTGTAACTATGCCACTCAGGAACATTGAACGTCGTCATGGTAAGCAACTCCAGTGTAGATTTGGCTGTGTGTAATAGGTTATCGTCCTGCTGAAAGGTGAATTCATCTTCCAGTGTGTCACGGTTTCGGCCGAGGCTGCCTCTCCTCCTTGTTCGGGCAGGCTTCGGCGCTCGTCGTCTCCGGAATTCTAGCTGCCACCGATAGATGTTTCATGTTCGTTTGCTTTTGTCTGTTTGTGTCACACCTGTTTCTGTTTTACGTGATTAGTGTCCTATAAGTTTCTCGTTGTGTTTGTCATGTGTTGTGCTTGCTCGGTTGAGCATATTTCTCTCCACTGCGCTGGAGCTCGATTGCACTTGTTTCGTGCACTACTTCATTTTGTCGCACCTGTTTGTGCGCATTTTGCCTATACGCCTTGTGCGTAGTTTAGCTGTTGGGCTTAGTTGCCCTGTTGCCTGTGTTTGGGCCGGAATACAGCATTTGGAACCTACCGTCTGCGTCCTGCATCTGATTTCCTACACTACACCTACACACGCCCTGACAGAATCATACACCAACCATGGAATCAGCAGGAGCCGAAGCAGCCCAGACAAGACTGGAAGCCCAGGTTCGGGATCAGCAGGAGCAACTCCTGCAGATGGGGAACGCCCTGCAGGAGGTGATTACCACACTCCGAGGCTGGGGTTCGCCTCCACCACCGCCCGCCCTGCCAGCACCATCGGCCAGCCCGCCCGTTCCAGCACCGGAACCTCGAGGAGTCCGACTATCTCTCCCGAGGGCTTACGACGGGACAGCGGCTGGGTGTCAGGGATTCCTGCTCCAGGTCGAGCTATACCTGGCCACCGTGCACCCGGCACCTTCAGGGCACGAGAGCGTGTCCGCTCTGATCTCCTGCCTGGCCGGAAAAGCGTTGGAGTGGGCCAACGCGGAGTGGAGGAAGATAGACGCCACAACCATTACGTACACTGAGTTCTCCCGCCGCTTCAGGGCGGTGTTTGACCATCCCCCGGAGGGGAAAGCGGCGGGGGAGCGTCTGGTCTTCCTCCGACAGGGGAGGAGAAGTGCCCAGGAATTCGCACTCGAATTCCGTACTCTGGCGGCAGATGCAGGGTGGAATGATCGGGCCCTCATCGATCTATACCGATGCAGCCTACGAGAGGACGTCCGTCGGGAGCTGGCTTGCAGGGACGCCAGTCTCACCTTCGACCAGCTGGTGGATATGTCCATCAGGCTGGATACCCTGCTGGCTACCCGCGGACGTCTTGCGGAGGGTCCGTCCATTCCACCCTCCAGCGCCTCCGAGCCTTGTCCCATGGAGCTCGGGGGCGCTGGCGCTAGAGAGAGGAGGAGTCGGCAGGCTAGGGGGTCCATCCACTGCACCAACTGTGGCCGGGGAGGACACACCGCGGCTAGGTGCTGGGGATGGCCTCCTAGGGGAGATGACGACAGGCCCCGCACTGGGGATTCCCTCCAGGTGAGTAGGCGCCCCACTCACCCAGAGCTCTCTGTTGCCCATTTTTGTATGCCTGTACGTTTTCCACAGGTAGCACCTCATGCCCAGCATAAGGCGCTGGTAGATTCAGGCGCAGCTGGGAATTTTATTGATAAAAAGTTTTGTTTAGCGTTAGGGATTCCCCTCATTCCTGTTGATGTTCCTTTTCCCGTTCACGCCCTAGATAGTCGTCCGTTGGGTACGGGCTTGATCAGGGAGGTCACGGCGCCACTTAGGATGTGTGCGCAGGGGGGTCATCAGGAGATGATTCAGCTGTTCCTGATTGACTCTCCTGCGTATCCGGTGGTGCTGGGAATGCCCTGGTTGAGTACCCATAACCCAGTGATTTCGTGGCAGGAGAGGGCTCTGATGGAGTGGTCTGCTCAGTGTGTGGGTAGATGTTTGGGCGTTTCCGTAGGGGCTACCTCGGTGGAGAGTCCAAACCAGGTGCCCGCATTGCACATTCCACCTGAGTATGGGGATTTGGCTATTGCGTTTAGTAAGGCGAGGGCGACGCAGTTGCCACCCCATAGGCAGGGGGATTGTGCGATAAACCTCCAGGCAGGAGCTGCGCTCCCACGGAGCCATGTGTATCCTCTGTCTCAGGAGGAGAAGAAAGCTATGGAGATTTACATAGACGAATCACTGAGACAAGGATACATACGGCCGTCCACTTCCCCCGCGTCCTCGAGTTTCTTTTTCGTGAAGAAAAAGGATGGTGGTTTGCGCCCATGCATCGATTACCGTGGTCTCAATCAGATTACGGTGAAGTATAGTTATCCACTCCCGCTGATTGCGACCATGACTGAGTCGTTGCATGGGGCGCGTTTCTTCACGAAACTAGATCTCAGGAGCGCGTACAACTTGGTGCGCATCAGGGAGAACGATGAATGGAAAACAGCCTTTAGTACCACCTCGGGCCATTACGAGTATCTGGTCATGCCATACGGGTTGATGAACGCTCCATCAGTTTTCCAATCATTTGTGGATGAGATCTTCAGGGACATGCAGGGGCAGGGGGTGGTGGTGTACATTGATGACATTCTCGTGTACTCACCTACCCGTGTCGAGCATGTAGCCCTGGTGCGCAAGGTGTTGCGGAGGCTGGTGGAGCACGACCTGTATGTGAAGGCAGAGAAGTGTCTGTTTTTCCAGGAGTCGGTCTCCTTTTTGGGTTATCAGTTGTCTGCGTCAGGGGTGAGGATGGAGGTAGATCGAGCGTTGGCCGTGCGTAATTGGCAAACACCAACCACTGTGAAGGAGGTGCAGCAGTTCTTGGGGTTTGCAAATTACTACAGGAGGTTTATCCGGGGGTTTGGACAGGTGGCAGCTCCCATCACGTCTCTGTTGAAGGGGGGTCCGGTGCGTCTGCAGTGGTCGGCCGAGGCGGACAGGGCGTTTGGCAGGCTGAAGGACCTGTTTACCTCGGCCCCAGTGCTGGCGCACCCGGATCCCTCTTTGCCGTTCCAAGTAGAGGTGGACGCGTCGGAGGCCGGGTTAGGAGCCGTGCTTTCACAACGATCTGGCGCGCCACCTAAACTCCGCCCCTGTGCTTTTTACTCTAAGAAGCTCAGTCCGGCGGAGCGGAACTATGACGTAGGGGACAGGGAGCTGTTAGCCGTGGTACAGGCTCTAAAGGTGTGGAGGCACTGGCTTGAGGGGGCTCAACACCCTTTCCTCATTTTGACGGACCACCGTAACTTGGAGTACATCCGAGCGGCGAGGAGGCTGAACCCTCGCCAGGCAAGATGGAGTATGTTCTTGACCAGGTTTACGTTTAAGATCACGTACATCCCTGGGTCACAGAATGGCAAGGCAGATGCGCTGTCTCGGCGGTATGACGCGGAGGAGAGGTCCGTTGAGCCCACTCCCATACTGCCTGCGTCGTGTCTGGTGGCGCCGGTAGTGTGGGAGATCGATGCTGAACTCGAGCGGGCGTTACGCACCGACCCTAGTCCATCACAGTGCCCGGAGGGTCGGAAGTACGTTCCGCTCGAGGTTCGGGATCGATTGATTTATTGGGCTCACACGTCACCCTCCTCTGGACATCCGGGTATCGGCCGGACAGTGCACTGTCTTAGTGCCAAGTACTGGTGGCCCACGTTGGCTAGGGATGTGAGGGTTTATGTTTCCTCGTGCTCGGTGTGCGCCCAGTGTAAGGCGCCTAGACATTTACCTAGGGGTAAGTTGCTACCCCTGCCCGTTCCACAACGGCCATGGTCCCACCTCTCAGTGGACTTTATAACAGATCTTCCCCTCTCCCAAGGGAATACCACCATCCTGGTCGTTGTGGACCGGTTCTCTAAGGCCTGTCGTTTGCTCCCCATGCCGGGTCTTCCTACGGCCCTGCAAACCGCCGAGGCACTGTTTACCCATGTGTTCCGGCACTACGGGGTGCCCGAGGACATTGTGGCTGATCGGGGTCCCCAATTCACCTCCAGGGTCTGGAGAGCGTTTATGGAGCGGTTGGGGGTCTCGGTGAGTCTCACCTCGGGCTACCACCCGGAGAGCAATGGGCAGGTGGAACGCGTAAACCAGGATGTGGGTAGGTTTCTCAGAACATACTGCCAGGACCGGCCGGAGGAGTGGTCAAGGTACGTTCCCTGGGCCGAGATGGCCCAGAATTCCCTACGCCATTCCTCCACGAACCTAACCCCATTTCAATGTGTGTTAGGTTACCAGCCGGTTCTGGCACCCTGGCAGCAGAGCCAGATCGAGGCTCCTGCGGTGGATGAGTGGGCGCGGCGCTCGGAGGAGACTTGGAACGCTGCACACGTCCACCTGCAGCGGGCCCTCCGACGTCAGAAGGCGAGCGCTGATCTCCACCGCAGTGAGGCACCGGTGTACGCACCTGGTGATCGAGTCTGGCTCTCTACCAGAAACCTGCCCCTCCGCCTGCCCTGTCGGAAACTGGGTCGGCGGTTTGTAGGGCCATTTAAAGTCCTGAGGAGGTTGAACGAGGTTTGTTATAGATTACAGCTACCTGTGGAGTATAAGTGTATTAACCCCTCGTTCCATGTGTCCCTTCTCAGGCCGGTGGTAGCGGGCCCACTCCAAGACGATGAGATCTTGGAGACTCCTCCGCCCCCGTTGGACATCGAGGGGGCACCGGCGTACTCCGTGAGATCCATCTTGGATTCGAGACGTCGGATGGGGGGTCTCCAGTATCTAGTGGAGTGGGAGGGGTACGGTCCGGAGGAGCGGTGCTGGGTGCCGAGGAGAGACGTGTTGGACCCATCGCTTCTGACGGAGTTCCATCGGAGGCATCCGACGCGCCCTGCGCCGCGTCCCCCTGGCCGTCCCCGAGGCCGGAGTCGGCGCGCGTCTGGAGCCGCGCGTCAAGGGGGGGGTACTGTCACGGTTTCGGCCGAGGCTGCCTCTCCTCCTTGTTCGGGCAGGCTTCGGCGCTCGTCGTCTCCGGAATTCTAGCTGCCACCGATAGATGTTTCATGTTCGTTTGCTTTTGTCTGTTTGTGTCACACCTGTTTCTGTTTTACGTGATTAGTGTCCTATAAGTTTCTCGTTGTGTTTGTCATGTGTTGTGTATGATTGTTTTTCGTCAGTGTTGTGCTTGCTCGGTTGAGCATATTTCTCTCCACTGCGCTGGAGCTCGATTGCACTTGTTTCGTGCACTACTTCATTTTGTCGCACCTGTTTGTGCGCATTTTGCCTATACGCCTTGTGCGTAGTTTAGCTGTTGGGCTTAGTTGCCCTGTTGCCTGTGTTTGGGCCGGAATACAGCATTTGGAACCTACCGTCTGCGTCCTGCATCTGATTTCCTACACTACACCTACACACGCCCTGACACAGTGTCTGTTGGAAAGCAGACTGAACCAGGTAATCCTCTAGAATTTTGCCTGTGCTTATAGCTGTATTCCATTTCTTTTTATCCTAAAAAAACTCCCTAGTACTTGCCAATGACAAGCATACCCATAACATAATGCAGCCACCACGGCACTTTAAAATATAAAGAGTGGCACTCAGTTACAGTGGGGAGAACAAGTATTTGATACACTGCCGATTTTACAGGTTTTCCAACTTACAAAGCATGTAGAGGTCTGTAATTTTTATCATAGGTACACTTCAACTGTGAGAGACGGAATCTAAAACAAAAATCCAGAAAATCACATTGTATGATTTTTAAGTAATTAATTTGCATTTTATTGCATGACATAAGTATTTGATACATCAGAAAAGCAGAACTTAATATTTGGTACAGAAACCTTTGTTTGCAATTACAGAGATCATACGTTTCCTGTAGGTCTTGACCAGGTTTGCACACACTGCAGCAGGGATTTTGGCCCACTCCTCCATACAGACCTTCTCCAGATCCTTCAGGTTTCGGGGCTGTCGCTGGGCAATATGGACTTTCAGCTCCCTCCAAAGATTTTCTTTTGGGTTCAGGTCTGGAGACTGGCTAGGCCACTCCAGGACCTTGAGATGCTTCTTACGGAGCCACTCCTTAGTTGCCCTGGCTGTGTGTTTCGGGTCATTGTCATGCTGGAAGACCCAGCCATGACCCATCTTCAATGGTCTTGCTGAGGGAAGGAGGTTGTTGGCCAAGATCTCGTGATACATGGCCCCATCCATCCTCCCCTCAATACGGTGCAGTCGTCCTGTCCCCTTTGCAGAAAAACATCCCCAAAGAATGATGTTTCCACTGCCATGCTTCACGGTTGGGATGGTGTTCTTGGGGTTGTACTCATCCTTCTTCTTCCTCCAAACACGGCGAGTGGAGTTTAGACCAAAAAGCTCTATTTTTGTCTCATCAGACCACATGACCTTCTCCCATTCCTCCTCTGGATCATCCAGATGGTCATTGGCAAACTTCAGACGGGCCTGGACATGCGCTGGCTTGAGCAGGGGGACCTTGCGTGCACTGCAGGATTTTAATCCATGACGGCGTAGTGTGTTACTAATGGTTTTCTTTGAGACTGTGGTCCCAGCTCTCTTCAGGTCATTGACCAGGTCCTGCCGTGTAGTTCTGGGCTGATCGCTCACCTTCCTCATGATCATTGATGCCCCACAGGGTGAGATCTTGCATGGAGCCCCAGACCGAGGGTGATTGACCGTCATCTTGAACTTCTTCCATTTTCTAATAATTGCGCCAACAGCTGTTGCCTTCTCACCAAGCTGCTTGCCTATTGTCCTGTAGCCCATCCCAGCCTTGTGCAGGTCTACAATTTTATCCCTGATGTCCTTACACAGCTCTCTGGTCTTGGCCATTGTGGAGAGGTTGGAGTCTGTTTGATTGAGTGTGTGGACAGGTGTCTTTTATACAGGTAACGAGTTCAAACAGGTGCAGTTAATTCAGGTAATGAGTGGAGAACAGGAGGGCTTCTTAAAGAAAAACTAACAGGTCTGTGAGAGCTGGAATTCTTACTGGTTGGTAGGTGATCAAATACTTATGTCATGCAATAAAATGCAAATTAATTACTTAAAAATCATACAATGTGATTTTCTGGATTTTTGTTTTAGATTCCGTCTCTCACAGTTGAAGTGTAGCTATGATAAAAATTACAGACCTCTACATGCTTTGTAAGTAGGAAAACCTGCAAAATCGGCAGTGTATCAAATACTTGTTCTCCCCACTGTATGTTGGATTTGCCCCAAACATAACGCTTTTGTATTCAGGACAAAAAGTTAATTTCTTTGCCACATTTTTGCTGTATTATTTAAGTGCTTTGTTGCAATCAGGATGCATGTTTTGGAATATTTTTATTCTGTACAGGCATCTTTTCACTTTATCATTTAGGTTAGTATTCTGGAGTAACTACAGTGTTGTTGATCCATCCTCAGTTTTCTCATATCACAACCATTAATCTCTGTAACTGTTTTAAAATCACCATTGGCCTCATGGTGAAATCCCTGAACATTTTCCTTCCTCTCCCGCAACTAAGTTAGGAAGTACGCCTGTATGTTTGTAGTGACTCGGTGTATTGATACACCATCCAAAGCCTCATTAATAACTTCACCATGCTTAAAGGGATATTCAGTGTCTGCTTTTTTAAATGTATACACCTACCAATCGGTGCCCTTCTTTGCAAGGCATGAAAAACCTCCCTGGTCTTTGTGGTTTAATTTGTGCTTGAAATTCACTACTCGATTGAGGGACCTTACAATTATCTGTATGTGTGAGGTACAGAGATGAGGTAATTATTTTTTAAAATCATGTTAACAACTATTATTGAACATGAGTCCATGCAAATTATTATGCGATTTGTTTAGCACATTTTACTCCTGAATTTATTTAGGCTTGCCATAACAAAGGTGTTGAATACTTATTGACTCGAGACATTTCAGCTTTAAAATTTTTATTAATTCAGAAAAAAATCTACTAACGAAATTCCACTTTGACATTATGTGGTATTGTGTGTAGATCAATGACATAGAAATCTCAATTTAAACTATTTATTGCATTGTAGATACCAAGGGGTGTGAATATTTTTTGAAGGCACTGTAGATTAAGGACCAATCTCACAACTGTTGTTTTTCTCACGTCCTCTTGAACTGTAAACCACTCAATCGCATTTCCTCAAATATTAAGTAGTTTGTTGAATGACCCAGCATTGTAAACACAAAGACTAAGTCCCATGGGTGGTTATAAAGCATGTATAGCATTCACTTGTTGGTCTGGCTGGCATAACTGGTTTGTGCTTCATGTTAATGAGTGTATCTCAGTAGGCATATGACAAAATAAACTCCAACTTCTGAGTCCTGTGAGTGAATCCTTAAAATAAACAGCTGCTGTGAAATGCGGACAGTACTGAACAGACACTCTATTTCAAGGCAGTGATAACTGTTCTGCCATATTTCTCTCTGTCTACAACGAAGGGCTGTCTTGTAGAGAGGAACATGATACGTTCAATTATAGTAAAGTCCTCATGAAACCTAAATAATCTTGCAATATCTCACATTGCAGTTGGTGTGGTTTCACAAGGCTAGAGCAGAGGAGCAGATGAGAGGAGTTGATGTTCTGGGCTCACAGGTAGGTCTAATGTTGATTTGCCAGACCCAGACTCTCCAGCCATACCAAGTGGTCTGGCGCACGAGAGTAACCCTTGGGAGCTACAATGCAATAATAAAGATTTGTGAGTCAACCTAATGCATTATTGATGAAATATCATTTTAGTGGGTATGCTAATGTCTGCCAAGTCAATGTCTGCCAAGCCAGCCTACTCCCTTCTCTGAGGGGATGCAGCTGAGACTCATCCCAGATCAGTCATGTTGAAACAAACACTCAGCTTGTGTAATAAAACATAATTTACCCAACTTCTGCCTATGAATAAAAAGTACGAAGAGCAAAGAATTTGCTTATAATTCATCCATTTTATTTCATATTTGAATATAAATCTTTGACAAAAGAAAATAGCTAAATGATAGATACGTCACACATTTAGAGAAGTAATTTATAAAAGAACACAATCGACTTTCCTCCCACACCATCCGTTTTACATAGTTTAAAAAAAGTATAAAATGACTATTACATCTTTCAAGACATTTGATGTGCATTGCTGTTATTTAGAATTCAAGACATTTAACATTATTCTGTTAAATGTCTTTAACATTCTTCTGCAACTGGAATTGTTATTCTCTCACACTCACATAAAAAGCACAGCTACAAGATTTAATATAAGTGCATGATTATTTATTTTTTAAAATAACAAAAACAATCATAAGTATAGAAATGCCATTTTGTCATGTTTTGGCCATGTCCACTAAGAGTTCCAATCCCATGTAGGTACATTTTCATCAAAGCTGCCTGTTGAAGTCTAACCGTGATACTAAGTTACAGTCTGGTGAAATGCATCAGAAAATAAGGTCATTTTAAATCAAATATTTGAACAAACTTTTTGGCTGGTACAGGATAAGGGGGAAAAGGCCAAAAGATGGAACAGCGTGAACATACACAGGAGCTACATAATTTTAGCATCAGAAACCACCAGTTTGCTTTCATTTTCTTGTATTTTCTGTGTGGCCTGGCTGTTTTATAGCAACAGAGCCAACCCATCAAATTCCAGTGTAGATTTCCGTCTTTTCCGGCCATAGGAATAGGAAATACCATCTACGCATCTGCATCTGCTTTGGAATAACATCAAGTCCACTCGCAATCACAGAGGTAGCTGACATGAAGAAAACTATAAAACACGGTTTAAAATAGTTTTGTTGGCTGGAAAACCATCCAGTGACTGTACTGTACAGTTGAATATATACTGTACCAGGAACACAATGACCCAATAGAGAATACTGTGGTAGTGATAATATCATAGATCACTAATGTTATAAGTGCCAACCAGGAGCGGACTTAAATTGACATTTTTCCATGGAAAATGACCCTATATGATTATTATCCCACAATTAAAAATATTTATTTCATGGAATATATAGGCCATATAAAGTTGTTTTTAACACATTTACGTTAAATAACAGTCAGTGGGGCCAGTTTCAATTAATTAAAACCCCTTAAACATAGCAAAGTCCACCCCTGGGGCCTACTAAAGAAGAGCCAGAGAGAGAGCATAGCATACAAACTGCTGACTTGCATTTGATTTCTCCATGTGGAGACAATTGGCCTCAAGGTGGCGCTGGTTGGTTACAGATATGCATTTTTTTCCTGGTGACTGTCACCTGGGGCATATTTGGTTGGTAGTCAGTCACAAAGTTGAGCGGTTTATTCTGAACCATTTCAGTTATAGATGTTTGGCAATGAGAAAGACAATTTAATAAGTCATTCATTGGTCTACATATCATGATACACATCTATTTCAGTCTAACAATTTTGCACCACATCGCCCATACAGTACATGCATGCAGCATCTTTAAACGACAAATATCCTCATGCATTTCCACATCAGAGGCATGACAGAAAGGATTTCAACAATACTCACAACCTGTTGACACGCGTCAGACACTCGTCATTATCAGGTTAACGGCACAAGGTCTATATAGGCATCATCCTCTTTAGTCCCTACCATCGATACAACTGGGCCTGTATTCATAAAGCATCTCAGAGTAGGAGTGCTGATCTAGGATCCCTTTGTGATCATAAAGAATAAGGTTACATGGACAGGGGGGACTAAACAGCACTCCTACTCCGAGATGCTTTATTAATACGAGCCCTGTTCTCAACACAGTATCTCACTCAGAACATTAATGACAGGCTTTGAAGATACGTTTCTTACAGAGATTGTGTTGCCCACAGTATCCAAATAAGGCTTCCAAGGAACCAGCCTGGAATCCAAATAGTAGATACCCCTATATTTTTTCAGATAAGACAGCTGTTGTTCAATTAGTCATATTTATAACCATATATTTCATTAAATGTTGTACTATGATATACAACAAAGAGCAATGTGTTCAAAACTCTCCAAAGCAAGGCTTCAAACACCTACTCTGTAGTGTACTTTACTTTTGGCAGATGAAATGGCCATTATTTCACCAAACAAAGACAGAAAACAATAAGGTGACCTCATGAAAACAACACAATAAGCCATGTTACCAGTGGCTAACAGGTGAGGGAAATTCAGTGGCAACATCAATGGTAAATATAAAACAAATCAAGCAAGAGTGATTGCGACGCAGAGGTTTCCCCAGTAACAGAGGGGCTGAACAGACCAGCAGGTTTGTGTGAGCATTCTATGCTCATATCATGTCAGCTAGATGTATAGCATTTCATACAATTATAAAATGGTATCTAGGGAATAACAAATGTAATGACTAAACATACAGAGATATCATTTTAAACAATTTTTAAAAACAAAGTCGTTTATATCGCTTGCCCTCGAAGCAGCTATTCAAGATATTGTGCAGATTTTGTGTACAGAATGTGTAAATTGTCTTGTCAATTTATGTTTCTGATTTCACAAATCGTTTTACAGGTAATTTATACTTGATTGATAAATAAAAAGGCGTGTGCATACAACCTGTCATGTACATAACAGTATACTATCTATAGTTCCACTTCTCAAACATTCAATATTTTCTACTACGATGCTTTAACATTGGCAGAGTATACACAAAATTAAAACTCAAACCAAGTCCGATCAATCCAACAACGTTCTCTACTCTTTAATTCGCCAGGTAGAGGAAGTCCGTAAAATGTGGCACAAAAAAAAACATTGTGTTGGTATATAAAATAAACCTTTTGTGTCTGCCATCCCGACATGACAAGAATGAACACTGGCAAAGCCTCAGTGACCGGTCGAACAACACTGATCTTTAAGAAAGAAAAAAGGCATAATCGTATCAGTGTGCTGGGAGGCTCATGTGCCAGCAGCCATCTTGGAAACATTCACAGCATCATCATCCCTCATCATCCCACATATTTACCCTTCCTGTAAGTCTTCCTTCCTGCTGATGAAGCAAAGAAAATTAGACCGTAGTGGAGAAACGGACGGCTTATTACAACACGAAAACCCAATACGTCAATACCGGCCCGGTGACTCGGTGTGTCAATCATATCTTGTGATTTTCAACGTCTTGTCTTTTCTCCTTCCCCTGGCGGCCAGTACTATCATTGAGCCCTAACCTCTGCTGCCTGTGTGGTGGTTCCTCTCTGCAGCAGCGTGGTGACCTCCTGTGACCCCCACAAAGCTACAACATGGCTATACTCTCTGGGGTGCAGTTGAGATGGGTGGATGTGCTGCTTCCTCCAGGGGACTTGAGGCCCTTGGCTCCCATGCCCAGCGTCATGGCCCCGGCCGCGCCGCCCATCATGACCTCCGAGTGGTGGTGGGTCTGCTGCAGGCCAACCATCATGGTGTCGTTGGTGACCGTGCCGAACTCATAGGTGAAAGTGCCATAAAAGACCAGGATGTCCACGGTGAAGACCCACTCGCAGATGGCCGCCGCATGCTGGAGGACAAAGCTCTCGTGGATGAAGAAGATACCACCTGGGGAAACACCGTTAAGGAGAAGCAACAGCCACATCGATGGAGGAGGAAGGGCAACATCAAGAAATATATGGATGCGTCCAAAATGGCACTCTATTCCCTATATAGTGCACTACTATAAAGGGAATAGGATGCCATTTGGGACGCATCCTATGCTATGGTCAATAACGAGTGCGCTGTTCACAGAGTGCAGTACTGTTGCTGTTGAAATATTTAGGCAGGGATATATCAATATGCTTCTTCATCCATCGATATATTAATGAGGGCTTCAGAGTATGGCTGTACCTGCCAGGCAGATAGGACAACATCTGTTCCTAGTCTTCACCCCTACTTGTTCCAGCAGGAGGAAGACCCTGAGAACTTCTCACAATACTGAGGATAGTCATCATGTTTTAAGAACCCTAGCTAGTAGCTACTGGTCATGGCTATAAGGGATCCAGCTTTTGTCAAATTAACGTCAGATTTGACTTTTTGTAGCAGGTTAGTAGAACTTATGCAGCAGATTAAGAGAATTAACTTAGCAGGTTAGGATAATTAACATAGCAGGTTAGGAGAATTAGGTTACGGTTAGGAAAAGGGTTAGCTGAAACGCAAAATAAATTCAACTTTTGACGTTAATTTGACAAAAGCTGGATCCCTTCTAGCCATGACTGTAGCTCCCCATCTAGCCCAACAACCGGTCACACTCACAACCGTCCCCCAACAGCCTCCCTGTACAGACACATATGTATTAGCTAGCTAACCAAAGAACCCTAGCTACCTATCCCCACAACCGTCCCCCAACAGCCTCCCTGGCCTCTTCAGACCCTCCTTTCCTACAGCCACTATAAATATGCCTATTTATCCCAGACCACTGAAAGGAATTAGACTTACCGCTTCCAAATATATATGAGGCACATATGTCCTACTAGTGGTTTGGTGGTATCACAGACTAGCCATTGCAAGGTTTCATTACCGAAGAGAAATGACACATTACATCCCACATTAACGCTGGAATCCTTAATGTTGAAACTGCCACGTCCGTTTTTGATATTACAACAACTAAAGAAGCTACTGCAAACAACAAAAACGTTTTTTTCCCCCTTCAGACATCATTGCACGTGCGATAGAAGAGCACATTATGTACTGCAAATTTTTTTCCGCTCCTCAACTCGGCAACAGAAACAATATGAACTGTGGTGGGGCGGCCAGTGGCGCTGTTTCCCCCTACTGCAGATGCCATCTTTAACTGTGCCTGATGGGACTTAAATGACGCTATGGAGAAATTATCCGTCACCTTTTACTAACTGATGGAGCCCATCATGACCAATAACACGACCCCTACATGACCAGTCTAATGCCCAGCCCCCACCCCTTCCCTCAACCAATCCCAGCCGCCCAACTCTTCCCTCAACCAATCCCAGTGAGTCAGGAAGGATACTGAGGACCAGTGAGACGAGGGCTCCTGCGGCCAGCGCCACACGTACGTGTGCCATCCAGTAGTCAAGGGCGGTGACGGCTAACCGGTAGGTGAGCACACACTGCAGGCACACAAAGAGCAGACCGGCGGGGAACGTCACGCCCGCGCCAACGTAGTGGAGAGACTTGGCATGGTCAACCTGCCCAAGGAGGGAAACATCTTATTTATCCATTCATGTATTTTTTACTGTGATTGAAAACATACATTTAATGCACAAGTGAACCCACTCCGAATACCCAAATCCCATTGACGTTCCCCTGAACCCTCCCACTCCAATGCACATGGCCACCCACATCCGCCCATACCCCTTGTTTTGAATTTATAGAGACATGTTAGACAACACAGGGAATCATTACAAGGGAAACACCAAGTGGAGATAACAAATGAGGAAAATATTGAATATAGCCCACCACCACTTAGTAATTGTCGCTCTAGCTAAGAGTGACAGATAGGGGGCCATTAGGGACACACACATGGAATCAACCTTTACGTATAGAAGAGTAATGAAGTGAGAAGAATCACCTGGAAGTTGCCCACCATGACCAGTCCTAGAGCGTTGGTGCAGCCAGACACAAGAGCGCTGGTGTTAATCCAGCAACTGTGGCTGTGCTCAATCACCTGGGCATAGCGCAGAAGGCACACCATCACCACTGGAGGGAGGGAGAGGGGGAGAGAGAGAGAGAGAGAGAGAGAGAGAGAGAGAGAGAGAGAGAGAGAGAGAGAGAGAGAGAGAGAGAGAGAGAGAGAGAGAGAGAGAGAGAGAGAGAGAGAGTAGGGGGAATGAGTAGATGGTGAGAGAGAGGAGGGCAGAGACATGGGATGAAGAAGAGCACAGGGAAAAGGGGGCAGAGTGAGTGGTGATAAATAAGACAGGAAAGCAAGTAATGGAGGAAGGTGATGGATGATGAGGGGGGAGGAGTGGAGGAAAGGCCACATCCATTATTGATCGCAGAGCCTATTTAAAGCTCTTCTGCACGTGGTGCTAACTAGTGGCTAACATATACACCAGTATATATAGCTGAGACAAGGTGTACAATATCAGTTGTATAGGAAATTCTGTAAAATATTCAGATGAACTCAGCACACTATTGACTACAGTACTGAAAAGGAGATTCTGTGAGGTGATATATTCTTGAGACCAATGAGCAAAAAGCTGATAGAATCTATCTTTACAGGTATTTTCACCACCTTCAGATCATTATCAATAGTATTATTTGCAACCAGGAATTTAGTGATAAAAATAGATGTGTAAACCCTGAGCGCTGAGTGATTACAAAATGACATATTGGTTTCCTTAACCTGTAAGCAGTCTATGGACAAGGTATGACACCAATCCATGCTTTGGTTTAGTTTTTGTAGCACAAAAATTGCATTTAGCATTTGTGGCACAAATCCCATTCAAGTCATGGTACCGATTTTAGCATTTTTCGTACATCATGTTCAAATAATCTATGTGACTTTGTTGAGCTTCACAATAAATTGTAGACACTTCAGGATTATTCAGACATGATGAACGGAAAATGCTAATATCGGTACCAGGACTTGAATGGGATTTATGCCACGAATTCTAAAATGTTAGCAATTGGAAACAGTGCCAGGGAAATAAAATCAAAGCATGGATTACTGTCATACCTTGTCCATAGACTGCTTACAGGTCAAGGAAACCAATGTGTCATTTTGTAATTTGGTTGAACTATCCCTTTAAAGATGGAATCCGCAGTAGGGGAAACAGCACCACTGTCCACCAAACGGCCATTGTTATTGTTTTGTTTTGTTGACGAAGCAGAGGTGAGGAGCATCTGCCAATGTGGTAAAAATGTTTTACAGAATCTGCTGTTCATGCAATGATGTCCGAGGGAGAAAAAAAAAGTTTGTTGTTTGCAGTAATGTCTTTGTTGTTGTAATATCGCAAACGGACGTGGCAGTTTCAACATTAAGGATTCCAGCTTTAAACACCAATACAAAAAAAGACTAGCATAATGGCTGGGTAAACCCTTTTCACAAAACAAAAATAAACTGAGTTTACCCTTCACTACATTAGTGATGAGTGAGGCAAAGGGCACAGCTTATGGTCAGTGTGAGTGAGTGGGCTGTGGAGTGATGAGAGAAGAGGTCAGCGAGAAGAGGTTACTTACCCATGAAGGCTCCGACATTCCCGATCAGACTGAACAGGCAGCTCTCAGGGGGGAAGGAGCCACACTTACTGTAGGAGTCACAAGAGCGATGAGGGGGAGGAAACAACATGTCACCCAAAACGAATAAGAAATCCACTCACTAGCCTTCATTCATTGAATGACGTTGAATAGGCCTATATATGCCCATGATTCAAATGTTAGGAAAAGGCCTTCATGTCACTGGTATATTACAAGGTTGTTACTATCTCTCTTCTGGTCTGGTTATGAGGCTAAGACTTTGCAGATGAATGAATCAGTCATCATCAGTCATTTTATGAATGACACCCACAATATACCATCACATGTTTGTGTTGTAACCGATTCACAGCAGTCAGGCTCATTTGCAGATTTGACAAAGGCAGTGCACTGCAGAGTGCGGTTTAATCATTGTCAACGCTCCCACCGCCATAAAACAAGGTGCTACTGTAATTCACCCTGTCAGGCTTTCAATGAGAGACAATCACTTCCTGCGTAGCAGATGCAGAGATAGGCATGTAGAAATATTGAGAGAGAGAGAGACAGACCTGGCTCTCAAGAGAAGACAGGCTATGTGCACACTACCCACAAAATTAGATGGAAACTGAGCTGCACTTCCTAACCTCCTGCCAAATGTATGACCATATTAGAGACACATATTTCCCTCAGATAACACAGACCCACAAAGATTTAGAAAACAAACCCAATTTTGATAAACTCCCATATCTGTTGGGTGAAATACCACAGTGTGCAATCACAGCAGCGAGATTTGTTGTTGCTACAAGAAAAGGGCAACCAGTGAAGAACAAACACCATTGTAAATACAACCTATATTATGTTTATTTAGTTTCCCTTTTGTACTTTAACTATTTGCACATATGACTTTTGAGATGTCTTTATTATTTTGGAACTTTTGTGAGTGTAATGTTTACTGTTAATTTTTCTATTATTTATTTCACTTTTGTTTATTATCCATTTCACTTGCTTTGGCAATGTAAACATATGTTTCCCATGCCAATAAAGCCCTTCAATTGAAATTGAATTGCGAGACAGAGGGGGCAAAGAGAGAGAGAGAGACCCCAGCCTCACCCTGCTATAATCTGAAGTCAAATGTCTACTGTTTGCTGATGATCTGGTGCTTCTGTCCCCAACCAAGGAGGGCCTACAGCAGCACCTAGATCTTCGTGCACAGATTATGTCAGACCTGGGCCCTGACAGTAAATCTCAGTAAGACAAAAATAATGGTGTTCCAAAAAAGGTCCAGTTGCCAGGACCATGAATAGAAATTCCATCTAGACACCGTTGCCCTAGAGCACACAAAAAACGATACATACCTCGGCCTAAACATCAGCGCCACTGGTAACTTCCACAAAGCTGTGAAGGATCTGAGAGACAAGGCAAGAAGGGCCTTCTATGCCATCAAAAGGAACATAAAATTCGACATACCAATTAGGATCTGGCTAAAAATACTTGAATAAGTTATAGAACTATTGCCCTTTATGGTTGTGAGGTCTGGGGTCCGCTCACCAACCAAGAATTCACAAAATTGGACAAACACCAAATTGAGACTCTGCATGCAGAATTCTGCAAAAATATCCTCAGTGTACAACGTAAAACACCAAATAATGCATGCAGAGCATAATTAGGCTGATACCCGCTAATTATCAAAATCCAGAAAAGAGCCGTTAAATTCTACAACCACCTAAAAGGAAGCGATTCCCAAATCTTCCATAACAAAGCCATCACCTATAGAGAAATCAACCTGGAGAAGAGCCCCCTAAGCAAACTGGTCCTGGGGCTCTGTTCACAAACACAAACAGACCCCACAGAGCCCCAGGACAGCAACACAATTAGACTCATCCAAATCATAAGAAAACACAAAGATAATTACTTGACACATTGGAAAGAATTTACAAAAAAGCAGAGCAAACTATAATTATATTTGGCCCTAAACAGAGAGTACACAGTGGTAGAATACCTGACCACTGTGACTGACCCAAAATTAAGGAAATCTTTGACTATGTACAGACTCAGTGAGCATAGCTTTGCTATTGAGAAAGGCCGCCGAAGGCAAACCTGGCTCTCAAGAGAAGACAGACTATGTACACACTGCCCACAAAATGAGGTGGAAACTGAGCTGCACTTCCTAATCTCCTGCCAAATGTATGACCATATTAGAGACACATATTTCCCTCAGATTACATAGACCCACAAAGAATTTGAAAACAAATCCAATTTTGATAAAGTCCCATATCTATTGGGTGAAATACCACAGTGCGCAATCACAGCAGCAAGATTTGTGACCTGTTGCCACAAGAAAAGGGCAACCAGTGAAGAACAAACACCATTGTAAATACAACCTATATTATGTTTATTTATTTTCCCGTTTGTACTTGAACTATTTGCACATCATTACAACACTGTATATAGACATTATATGACATTTGAAATGTCTTTATGCTTTTGGAACTTTTGTGAGTGTTTTTTTCACTATTGTTTATTATCAATTTCACTTGCTTTGGCAATGTAAACATATGTTTCCCATGCCAATAAAGCCACTTAAATTGAAATTGAATTGAGAAAGAGAGAATATAAATGAATGAGAGAGAGAGTATAAATTAATGTAAGACCTGATGAGGGGGATGTCCTGTATGGTGCAGCATGTCTTTGGGAAGCCTGGCCTGGCCATCTCCTCTGTACATGTAACATTGTAGGACCTGCAGATAAGACAAAAAAACAATTCAATTAGCTATTATTATTATTATTATTATTATTATTATTCTTTTCAAGCAGGAGATATACTGTTGTACCAAGTTAATCTAGGCTATAAATTCAAAGACAAAACTGAGTCTTCTTTACTACCACAATGTTTTTAATGAAACTCTCAGTGAAGCACTCACCAGTTCTCCACCGGACAAACATGATGGTTCATCACAGCCATGGCGTAGCTGCAGGGGAAAACAAACACAAATCAACAATGATTCAAAACCACAATCATGAATTTACTATGAATATTTATCTTTCAATCACTTTGTGATACATGCTTGGCCATCAAGACAAATGGTACTGGACCCTGGTGTTTGAGAACTCACACTATCCATATCCCTGTGATGGAGAAGGCAGAGAGGCTGACAGGCAGGACGATCCAGGCAGTCATTGGGCTGGCAGTGTGCCGGCTTTGTCCAAAGCATGAGGGAAAGGAGGGCTTCAGGCTGGAGAAGGCAGCGAGACAATGAGGGGACCAGATGGGGACACTAACAGGCAGGGAAGACATACATGGGGGGGGGGGGACATGAGAGTAGGACAGGGCAATGTCACACTGCTTCTGTTGCACCACTCGGTGCCTGCAACCAGCAGCCGTCTTTACCACAGAGCAGGGAGGAAGAGAGCTGAACAAAAGGCAAAATGTGAGGTGGAGGGGAGCAGAGAGAGCGGGAGGAAAGAAAGAGACAAAGATTTGCATTTTGAGTTTTATTTTTCAGTAGGGTGACTTGACTTTTTGTGATTCCTTAATTAAAATAAATAAAATCCGGCACCTCAGGAATTCTAAAATCAGATATCCTAGGCCTACAAACAAACTCAATAAAATAAGCCTTTTTCAAAGGTTGGCCTACCTACAGAAGACAAAGAATAGGTAATTGGTAAAATAAGTGTGTTGAATGAGGTTAATTCAATGGCCAAAAGCAGAGGCCATCATAAACTGGTGATTTTGCACAGTGTGCAGTTTAGAACTGACCTTTGCTCAGACTAGAATTAACTAAGAATGACCTTTTCCAAGGAAATACCACTGTAACCCTCCAACTAAAACAAGCTCTTGTTTTCCATGACCACATTGAGAAATAACAACAGGTTAAAAGGTATGCAGTAGGTTTTCCTACAATGTTGGGGGCTGTGCAGCCATCTCAAATGAGAGACAATTGTTTCCTGATACAATTACACAGGGAACAGATACAGGGAGAGGTTGATGATACTAAGCCAGTATAGGCCTATTTCCTGTCTACGCTTTATCAATTTCCCCATTTAGCTGGCTAGCTCTTCTCAAGTCTCACAATTATCAACCCCCCACTGCAGCATCTGTCTTGGTAAGGCTAGGGCGGGGGTCTCATTCTATCACGCTAACTAATGGCAGTTTATTTGAGATCCACCTGCAGCAAGCAAAAAGGTTTGGGGTACCTAACGTTAGCTGACTTAAGTAAAAAAAATGATGTATGATGCATTGTTGAACTGTGGCTTGCATGGATTATCAGCTCACCATCAGCACCCGGCTGTGTTGGCCAGTTTGCAAGCCAACGTTAGCTAACCAATTCCGCTAGCTAATTAAAGTTATATTCAAAAAAAAAATTAAATTTTAGTACACCTTGCAAGTGTGACAGGTAAACTAGCTAGCTAATACATTTTATTCCACTGCGTCTTTCCTCCTAGCAAACGACATAGCAAACACATTGTGTATGGACTAACACAAGCTAGCTAAACTAAACAACGCCGGCTAAGTAGTTGTTAGCTAGCCAACACTGCTGCTAACCAGACACCAGTACACTTAGCGGCAGTACAGGTAAAATGTGTTCACTGACAGCCAGATTGTTTCAGCTGACCCAACGGTTAGGTGGCAATTATTTCTCAAATTTCCACACAGTAATTAGCTAGTTAGACCGCTAGCTGGCTACAGGCTGACAATCGAACAAAAGAGGGGCTAGTGCCTGGCTGGCTAGTTTTGACCCCCCAAGCTATTTTATGCTAGCTAGCTTTTGAAAAGAACAGGACGTTTACACATGCTCGTTAAACGTCCACAACAGCGTATCTGTAAAAAGATATAATGAAAATCACTATGTACATACCCCAGATCTTGCTATTCCCACCACGAACCTCAACAACCTTGGTTTCCCTTCAAAACTACACTCTTTCGGGCCCCACACGACTGTGCGTGCCCCTCAAGCACCGACACTGTAACTGTAGTTTTTTTGCGAGACAATGGGTGAAGGACAATAGAGTAATGGACTACATTACCCATCAACATAATAACTATCAAAGGCCGGGCCTGGGCCATAGATAGTAATGAGAAGGAGTCGCCATTCATTTTCTGTATTCAGGGTCACTCAAACATCGTTTTAATAATAATAAATAATATGCCATTTAGCAGACGCTTTTATCCAAAGCGACTTACAGTCATGCGTGCATACATTTTTGTGTATGGGTGGTCCCGGGGATCGAACCCACTACCTTGGCGTTACAAGCGCCGTGCTCTACCAGCTGAGCTACAGAGGACCACTTTTAAGCTTAGTCTTACTATCGACGGTTACAGCTGATTTCGGGATTTTATATCGATTTGCCGTCCTTAAACATAATTAATCTGATTTATTCGTTTCAGTCTCTGAATTGTTTAATCAAACTTTTCGCCGCCAGCTCCTGATATCAGGGCATAAGAACTACAATATGTCTCCTGAGCTCGTTTTCTCCGGTTAAACCTAAACAAGTTGGCTAGTCCTCATTGCCAAACTAAATACAGCACCCACAACTTCAAAACTCCTTTGCTAGTTATACAATCATTCAACTAAGAAATTCGCTGGAAAGAAACTTAAAGTATGTATTGTTTTGTTGAATACTCCTGGTTCGAGATGTCTGTCATAAGACCACGGTGGCGAATGATATAATTTGCCGCGTTCAAAACAACTGGGAACTCGGAAATCTCCGACCTCTGTGCGTTCAATTGAACTGGAAACTCGGAAAAAACTATTTGAACGGCCATCCAACTCGGAATGCCAACATCGGGCGTCTTTCACTGACGTCATGATTTAACCTCGTATTTTTCCGAGTTCCCAGTTGTTCTGAATGCGGCATCAGCTCCACCGGCGTAGGGTTATGCCGCGTTCATGTTCTAGTCGGAACAAAGAAACTCGGACTTTGTAGACTTGCTACTGGTTGTAGTTATACACGTGCTGCGTTCAACCAGTTAGCAAGTTTCGTAGTTCCGACTAGTACGTGAACGCGGAATTAGCTGGACGTTTCTGACTGGTCTTGGAACTGTGACAACGGGCTTGGCTCGATGGGATATGTAGGGATTTTGCCAACACAGGCAGATATGTACACTGAATCACAGGAGGCTGCTGAGGGGAGAACGGCTCATAATAATGGCCGGAATTGAGCAAATGGAATGGCATCAAACACCTGGAAACCAAGTGTTTGATGTATTTCATACCATTACACTAATTCCGTTCCAGTCATTACCACGAGCCCGTTCTCCCCAATTAAGGTGTCACCAACCTCCTGTGACACTGTTGTACCGTTGACATTTTTTCAACTTCCTATCGTATTTGTTGATTAAATCGGAGTTTATTAATATAATGAGTAACCCAGAAATATTACGAGTTAATTGACACGATAACTCGAGAAAATAGCAACTCTACAGATCGCAACGGCAACAATGAATGGCAAAATAACTTCAGGTCTTCGGAGCTCGTCCTCGCCACTCACTGTATCGGCCAGGACGACTGTGCATACACCTGACCAATGAAAAGTTCATTTCCCTAGACATGACATGCTAAAAGAGAACTTATTCAATGATAATACCCAAAATAAAATGTAATACCTATGTAATACCTTAAACACACACACACACACACACACACACACACACACATTATCTTACCTCTGATATTGAACCCTGCATTGTTGAGGAAGAGCTTGTAAGTAAACGTTTCACTGTATGGTTTGCACCCGTTGTATTCTGCCATGTGACAAATAAACTTTCATTTAATTTCGATTTGACTTGACACACACAAACTATTTTTCTCTCTCCCCCACCTTACCGTTTATTGGAGGGAAGATCACCTACATCACCCCCATATCTGCACCTGTGGTCATTTATCGTCTAAGCATTCCATGCTGTTGATGTACAGTGCTTGTAGAGGGGATTTCCAGGTGAACAAAAAGGAGAGCAGTCAGTGATAATATCAATTACAAGTTGCAACAGGAAGACACCTCCAGAACAGAAGCAGAGAAAATGTCAAAGGAACCTTCTATGAGAAGGCATTATATCCTAATTACACAAATTATGTGTGTTACAAACCAAGTTTCCATCTGACCTTTTTATGCGGGTAAAGTACGTCGGATAAAAATGTTTTATGACAAGCCTGGTGGAAACAGAACACTTGTCGGTCAAATTTACACATTTTGACAAAAAAACAATACACTAGACAAGGTGGGATCTTTTTGTGTCAGTAAAATTACTAATTATGAGAGAAATGTCGGTGGAAACGTTTTTATGCGCAAATATTGATGTAAGCCTAATAACCATCATATCGACCTCCCACTACCACTCATCGGGAAAGCATGCATTTTATTAGGCTGCAGGTGGTGGTGAAAGTGCAAGGGGGATCGATGAGCTTGATCCAATAAATATCGAGGGTCTTATTCCGGTGACATGATCATCGATGCATAGGCCACCTACACGGTACAGTGAGGGAAAAAAGTATTTGATCCCCTGCTGATTTTGTACGTTTGCCCACTGACAAAGAAATTATCAGTCTATAATTTTAATGGTTGGTTTATTTGAACAGTGAGAGACAGAATAACAACAAAAAAATCCAGAAAAACGCATGTCAAAAATGTTATAAATTAATTTGCATTTCAATGAGGGAAATAAGTATTTGACCCCCTCTCAATCAGAAAGATTTCTGGCTCCCAGTTGTCTTTTATACAGGTAACGAGCTTAGATTAGGAGCACACTCTTAAAGGGAGTGCTCCTAATCTCAGCTTGTTACCTGTATAAAAGACACCTGTCCACAGAAGCAATCAATCAATCAGATTCCAAACTCTCCACCATGGCCAAGACCAAAGAGCTCTCCAAGGATGTCAGGGACAAGATTGTAGACCTACATAAGGCTGGAATGGGCTACAAGACCATCGCCAAGCAGTTTGGGCTTTGTCGAGTAAGGCTTAAACTATGTATTTAGATTGTAGTTAGGTATTGTAGGTAGTTATCGTGGGTTGTTGTATGTAATTATTGTAGGTTAGTATTGTATTCGACTGAGCCCGGTGTAGCACGAAGCTAGCTGGCTAATCCACTACCTAGCGGGTAGCTACTGGCAACTATTAGCAACGGTATAGTTGTTTCACGCCTGAGAGTGCCTGTAATTACGCCAGCTGGCTGCCTACAATAATTACATACAATATTTGCCTACCATTCAGCTGTTTTCTAACCTCATTGTCTGAACCGTTAACGTTAGGTAGTAAGTGGCTACTGTGCTTGAAATTTAGCTAGCTTATTGCTACCTGGATAGCAACTAGTAAACAATAGCTGGAACGACCTGGCGAACAGACGCGAACTGGCTGAGTCAATTCAGTGGCTAGCTTTGCACTTGGCTAGCTAACAGTAGCTGCTAGGGGTAAGTCATAACCTACATTTGTGTTTTATTTTTACATATTGGTAGCTAGAGTCGTTCAAGGAATTCGGGACATGGGTGACTAGTTAATGTTAGTTTTGCTCTCTCTATGTGTTCGTGCCGTGAAAGGAGGGGTTTCTTCTTTGTCTGAAGGCAATGGCTAGCTAGTATGCTAACTATTCTAGCTAACTAACTGGCTGAATAAGTTGACGACGGCCTCGCTCAAGCTGTCGGGACTAACACACAACGTTAGACACGGACACGAACGATCTGCTTGGCGTGTTGACACACTGGTGGTTTGTTGTGGCCGAGTATTGGTGCTAAACCGTGTTGTTGGAGTCTGGCATGCTAGCTGGCTGTGGCATCTTATGACTATGCCCTGGACGATTTTCACGGAAGAATACTGTACCTAGTTAGCTAGCTGAATAAACTAAGTTAGTCTATTCCTAGAAAACATTGAACCGCTGTAGTTTACAACAATGATAGTTTCTAAGGTGGAAGTTGGGAGAGTTATATTTGGGTGTTGTGGTGAGGGAGGCCCCGCTCTCTCCTTTCCCAGATGTTTAGTTTATTTCATTCCGATCTCCTTTGCATTATTGTAGCCATTCTCTGCAGCCTGTCAACTATGCCTCTGCTTATCCCTGTTCTCTCCTCTCCGCACAGGCTATACAAACGCCTCACACCGCGTGGCTGCTGCCTCTCTAACCTGGTGGTCCCTGCACGCACCACCCACGTGGAGTTCCAGGTCTCAGGCAGCCTCTGGAACTGCCGTTCTGCTGCCAACAAGGCAGAGTTCATCTCAGCCTATGCTACCCTCCAGTCCCTCGACTTCTTGGCGCTGACGGAAACATGGATTACCACTGAAAACACTGCTACTCCTACTGCTCTCTCCTCGTCTGACCATGTGTTCTCGCATACCCCGAGAGCATCTGGTCAGCGGGGTGGTGGCACAGGAATCCTCATCTCTCCCAAATTGACATTCTCTATTTTTCCCCTGACCCATCTGTCTATCTCCTCATTTGAATTCCATGCTGTCACAGTCACTAGCCCATTTAAGCTTAATATCCTTGTCATCTATCGCCCTCCAGGTTCCCTTGGAGAGTTCATCAATGAGCTTGACGCCTTGATAAGTTCCTTTCCTGAGGATGGCTCACCCCTCACAGTTCTGGGGGACTTCAACCTCCCTACGTCTACCTTTGACTCATTTCTCTCTGCCTCCTTCTTTCCACTCCTCTCCTCTTTTGACCTCACCCTCTCACCACCCCCCCCTACTCACAAGGCAGGCAATACGCTTGACCTCATCTTTACTAGATGCTGTTCTTCTACTAATCTCACTGCAACTCCCCTCCATGTCTCCGACCACTACTTTGTATCCTTTTCTCTCTCGCTCTCCTCCAACACTACTCACTCTGCCCCTACTCAGATGGTAATGCGCCGTCGCAACCTTCGCTCTCTCTCTCCCGCTACTCTCTCCTCTTCCATCCTATCATCTCTTCCCTCTGCTCAATCCTTCTCCCTCCAATCTCCTGATTCTGCCTCCTCAACCCTCCTCTCCTCCCTTTCTGCATCCTTTGACTCTCTATGTCCCCTATCCTCCCGGCCGGCTTAGTCCTCCCCTCCAGCTCCGTGGCTTGATGACTCATTGCGAGCTCACAGAACAGGGCTCCGGGCAGCCGAGCGGAAATGGAGGAAAACTAGACTCCCTGCGGACCTGGCATCTTTTCACTCCCTCCTCTCTACATTTTCTTCATCTGTTTCTGCTGCTAAGGCCACTTTCTACCACTCTAAATTCCAAGCATCTGCCTCTAACCCTAGGAAGCTCTTTGCCACCTTCTCCTCCCTGCTGAATCCTCCTCCCCCTCCCCCCCCCCTCCTCCCTCTCTGTGGATGACTTCGTCAACCATTTTGAAAAGAAGGTTGACGACATCCGATCCTCGTTTGTTAAGTCAAATGACACTGCTGGTCCTGCTCACACTGCCCTACCCTATGCTTTGACTTCTTTCTCCCCTCTCTCTCCAGATAAAATCTTGCGACTTGTGACGGCCGGCCGCCCAACAACCTGCCCGCTTGACCCTATCCCCTCCTCTCTTCTCCAGACCATCTCCGGTGACCTTCTCCCTTACCTCACCTCGCTGATCAACTCATCCTTGACCGCTGGCTATGTCCCTTCCATCTTCAAGAGAGCGAGAGTTGCACCCCTTCTCAAAAAACCAACACTCGATCCCTCTGATGTCAACAACTACAGACCAGTATCCCTTCTTTCTTTTCTCTCCAAAACTATTGAGCGTGCCGTCTTTAGCCAACTCTCTTGCTATCTCTCTCAGAATGACCTTCTTGATCCAAACCAGTCAGGTTTCAAGAATGGTCATTCAACTGAGACTGCTCTTCTCTGTGTCACGGAGGCTCTCCGCACTGCTAAAGCTAACTCTCTCTCCTCTGCTCTTGTCCTTCTAGACCTGTCTGCTGCCTTTGATACTGTGAACCATCAGATCCTCCTCTCCACCCTCTCCGAGCTGGGCATCTCCGGCGCGGCTCACTCTTGGATTGCGTCCTACCTGACCGGTTGCTCCTACCAAGTGGCGTGGCGAGAAGCTGTCTCCGCACCACGTGCTCTCACCACTGGTGTCCCCCAGGGCTCAGTTCTAGGCCCTCTCCTATTCTCGCTATACACCAAGTCACTTGGCTCTGTCATATCCTCACATGGCCTCTCCTATCATTGCTACGCAGACGACACACAACTAATCTTCTCCTTCCCCCTTCTGATAACCAGGTGCGAATCGCATCTCTGCATGTCTGGCAGACATATCAGTATGGATGACGGATCACCACCTCAAGCTGAACCTTGGCAAGACGGAGCTGCTCTTCCTCCCGGGGAAGGACTGCCCGTTCCATGATCTCGCCATCACGGTTGACAACTCCGTTGTGTCCTCCTCCCAGAGTGCGAAGAGCCTTGGCGTGACCCTGGACAACACCCTGTCGTTCTCCGCTAACATCAAGGCGGTGACCCGATCCTGTAGGTTCATGCTCTACAACATTCGGAGAGTACGACCCTGCCTTACACAGGAAGCGGCACAGGTCCTAATCCAGGCACTTGTCATCTCCCGTCTGGATTACTGCAACTCGCTGTTGGCTGGGCTCCCTGCCTGTGCCATTAAACCCCTACAACTCATCCAGAATGCCGCAGCCCGTCTGGTGTTCAACCTTCCCAAGTTCTCTCACGTCACCCCGCTCCTCCGCACACTACACTGGCTTCCAGTTGAAGCTCGCATCTGCTACAAGACCATGGTGCTTGCCTACGGAGCTGTGAGGGGAACGGCACCCCCGTACCTTCAGGCTCTGATCAGTCCCTACACCCAAACGAGGGCATTGCGTTCATCCACCTCTGGCCTGCTGGCTCCCCTACCTCTGCTGAAGCACAGTTCCCACTCAGCCCAGTCAAAACTGTTCGCTGCTCTGGCACCCCAATGGTGGAACAAGCTCCCTCACGACGCCAGGACAGCGGAGTCACTCACCACCTTCCGGAGACATTTGAAACCCCACCTCTTTAAGGAACACCTGGGATAGGATAAAGTAATCCTTCTAAACCCCCCCCTTACCCCACCCCACCCCCCCCAAAAAATAAAAAATAAAATAATAATTTGTAAAGTGGTTATCCCACTGGCTATAAGGTGAATGCACCAATTTGTAAGTCGCTCTGGATAAGAGCGTCTGCTAACTGACGTAAATGTAAATGTAAATGTGACAACAGTTGGTGCGATTATTCGCAAATGGAAGAAACACAAAATAACTGTCAATCTCCCTCGGCCTGGGGCTCCATACAATATCTCACCTCGTTGAGTTGCAATGATCATGAGAACGTTGAGGAATCAGCCCAGAACTACACGGGAGGATCTTGTCAATGATCTCAAGGTAGCTGGGACCATAGTAAAAATTATAACAATTGGTAACACACTACGCCGTGAAGGACTGATATCCTGCAGCGCCCGCAAGGTCCCCCTGCTCAAGAAAGCACATATACAGGCCTTCTGAAGTTTGCCACTGAACATCTGAATGATTCAGAGGAGAACTGGGTGAAAGTGTTGTGGTCAGATGAGACCAAAATCGAGCTCTTTGGCATCAACTCAACTCGCCGTGTTTGGAGGAGGAGGAATGCTGCCTATGACCCGAAGAACACCATCCCCACCGTCAAACATGGAGGTGGAAACATTATGCTTTGGGGGTGTTTTTCTGCTAAGGGGACAGGACAACTTCACCGCATCAAAGGGACGATGGACGGGGCCATGTACCGTCAAATCTTGGGTGAGAACCTCCTTCCCTCAGCCAGGGCATTGAAAGGCTATGGTGTCATAGTTGGCTAGCTGAATAAAGTGGGTTGAGTCTATTCCTTTAAACATTGAACCGCTGTGGTTCACAACAATTCTGATTTCTAAAGGCGGAAGTTGGGAGAGTTTTTGTTCGGGTGGTTCAGTGAAACAATTTTAGTTTCTGAGGTAGAAGTTTTTGGTGAGGGAGGCCCTGCTCTCTCCGCTCCCAGATGCTTAGCCCATTTCATTCCGATCTCCTCTGCATTTTTGTAGCCATTTGCTACAGCCTGTCAACTATGCCTCTGCCTATCCCTGTTCTCTCCTCTCTGCACAGGCTACACAAACGCACCACACCGCGTGGCTGCTGCCTCTCTAACCTGGTGGTCCCTGCACGCACCACCCACGTGGAGTTCCAGGTCGCAGGCAGCCTCTGGAACTGCCGTTCTGCTGCCAACAAAGCTGACTTCATCCCAGCCTATGCCAACCTCCAGTCCCTCGACTTCCTGGCGCTGACGGAAACATGGATCACCACTGAAAACACTGCTACTCCTACTGCTCTCTCCTCGTCTGACCATGTGTTCTCGCATACCCCGAGAGCATCTGGTCAGAGGGGTGGTGGTACAGGAATCCTCATCTCTCCCAAGTGGACATTCTCAATTTTTCCCCTAACCCATCTGTCTATCTCCTCATTTGAATTCCATGCTGTCACAGTCACTAGCCCATTTAAGCTTAATATCCTTGTCATCTATCGCCCTCCAGGTTCCCTTGGAGAGTTCATCAATGAGCTTGACGCCTTGATAAGTTCCTTCCCTGAGGATGGCTCACCCCTCACAGTTTTGGGGGATTTCAACCTCCCTATGTCCACATTTGACTCATTTCTCTCTGCCTCCTTCTTTCCACTCCT
This sequence comes from Coregonus lavaretus, assembly GCF_964263955.1. Taxonomy (NCBI): domain Eukaryota; kingdom Metazoa; phylum Chordata; class Actinopteri; order Salmoniformes; family Salmonidae; genus Coregonus; species Coregonus lavaretus. Next base: position 35,283,119 of record NC_140001.1, on the reverse strand, counting down.
CTCCTCTTTTGACCTCACCCTCTCACCGTCCCCCCCTACTCACAAGGCAGGCAATACGCTTGACCTCATCTTCACTAGATGCTGCTCCTCTACTAATCTCACTGCAACTCCCCTCCATGTCTCCGACCACTACTTTGTTTCCTTTTCTCTCTCACTCTCCTCCCACACTACTCACTCTGCCCCTACACAGATGGTAATGCGCCGCCGCAACCTTCGCTCTCTCTCTCCCACTACTCTCTCCTCTTCCATCCTATCATCTCTTCCCTCTGCTCAATCCTTCTCCCTCCAATCTCCTGATTCTGCCTCCTCAACCCTCCTCTCCTCCCTTTCTGCATCCTTTGACTCTCTGTGTCCCCTATCCTCCCGGCCGGCTCGGTCCTCCCCTCCAGCTCCGTGGCTTGATGACTCATTGCGAGCTCACAGAACAGAGCTCCGGGCAGCGGAGCGGAAATGGAAGAAAACTAAACTCCCTGCCGACCTGGCATCTTTTCACTCCCTCCTCTCTACATTTTCTTCATCTGTTTCTGCTGCTAAGGCCACCTTCTACCACTCTAAATTCCAAGCATCTGCCTCTAACCCTAGGAAGCTCTTTGCCACATTTTCCTCCCTCCTGAATCCTCCCCCCCCCCCCCCCCCCCTCCTCTCTCTCTGTGGATGACTTCGTCAACCACTTTGAAAAGAAGGTTGACGACATCCGATCCTCGTTTGTTAAGTCTAATGACACTGCTGGTCCTGCTCACACTGCCCTACCCTATGCTTTGACTTCTTTCTCCCCTCTCTCTCCAGATAAAATCCTGCGACTTGTGACTGCAGGCCGCCCAACAACCTGCCCGCTTGACCCCATCCCCTCCTCCCTTCTCCAGACCATCTCCGGTGACCTTCTCCCCTACCTCACCTCGCTGATCAACTCATCCTTGACCGCTGGCCATGTCCCTTCCGTCTTCAAGAGAGCGAGAGTTGCTCCCCTTCTCAAAAAACCAACACTCGACCCCACTGATGTCAACAACTACAGACCAGTATCCCTTCTTTCTTTTCTTTCCAAAACTATTGAGCGTGCCGTCTTTAGCCAACTCTCTTGCTATCTCTCTCAGAATGACCTTCTTGATCCAAACCAATCAGGTTTCAGGACTGGTCATTCAACTGAGACTGCTCTTCTCTGTGTCACGGAGACTCTCCGCACTGCTAAAGCTAACTCTCTCTCCTCTGCTCTTGTCCTTCTAGACCTGTCTGCTGCCTTTGATACTGTGAACCATCAGATCCTCCTCTCCACCCTCTCCGAGCTGGGCATCTCCGGCGCGGCTCACTCCTGGATTGCGTCCTACCTGACCGGTCGCTCCTACCAAGTGGCGTGGCGGGAAGCTGTCTCCGCACCACGTGCTCTCACCACTGGTGTCCCCCAGGGCTCGGTTCTAGGCCCTCTCCTTTTCTCCCTATACACCAAGTCACTTGGCTCTGTCATATCCTCACATGGCCTTTCCTATCATTGCTACGCTGACGATACACAACTAATCTTCTCCTTTCCCCCTTCTGATAACCAGGTGGCGAATCGCATCTCTGCATGTCTGGCAGACATATCAGTATGGATGACGGATCACCACCTCAAGCTGAACCCTGGCAAGACGGAGCTGCTCTTCCTCCCGGGGAAGGACTGCCCGTTCCATGATCTCGCCATCACGGTTGACAACTCCGCTGTGTCCTCCTCCCAGAGTGCGAAGAGCCTAGGCGTGACCCTGGACAACACCCTGTCGTTCTCCGCCAACATCAAGGCGGTGACCCGCTCCTGCAGGTTCATGCTCTACAACATTCGGAGAGTGCGACCCTGCCTTACACAGGAAGCGGCGCAGGTCCTGGTCCAGGCACTTGTCATCTCCCGTCTGGACTACTGCAACTCGCTGTTGGCTGGCCTCCCTGCCTGTGCCATTAAACCCCTACAACTCATCCAGAATGCCGCAGCCCGTCTGGTGTTCAACCTTCCCAAGTTCTCTCACGTCACCCCCCTCCTCCGCACACTCCACTGGCTTCCAGTTGAAGCTCGCATCCGCTACAAGACCATGGTGCTTGCCTATGGAGCAGTGAGGGGAACGGCACCTCTGTACCTTCAGGCTCTGATCAGTCCCTACACCCAAACGAGGGCATTGCGTTCATCCACCTCTGGCCTGCTGGCTCCCCTTCCTCTGCGGAAGCATAGCTCCCGCTCAGCCCAGTCAAAACTGTTCGCTGCTCTGGCACCCCAATGGTGGAACAAGCTCCCTCACGACGCCAGGACAGCGGAGTCACTCACCACCTTCCGGAGACATTTGAAACCCCACCTCTTTAAGGAATACCTGGGATAGGATAAAGTATTCCTTCTAACCCCCCCCCCCCCCAAATTGTAAAGTGGTTATCCCACTGGCTATAGGGTGAACGCACCAATTTGTGAGTCGCTCTGGCTAAGAGCGTCTGCTAAATGACGTTAATGTGCCCTTGAGCAAGGCACTTAACCCTAATTGCTCCTGTAAGTCGCTCTGGATAAGAGCGTCTGCTAAATGACTAAAATGTAATGTAAAATGTAAAAATGAAAGTGGGTCATGGATGGGTATTCCAGCATGACAATGACCCAAAACACACAGCCAAGGCAACAAAGGAGTGGCTCAAGAAGAAGCACATTAAGGTCCTGGAGTGGCCTAGCCAGTCTCCAGACCTTAATCCCATAGAAAATCTGTGGAGGGACCTGAAGGTTCGAGTTGCCAAACGTCAGCCTCGAAACCTTAATGACTTGGAGAAGATCTGCAAAGAGGAGTGGGACAAAATCCCTCCTGAGATGTGTGCAAACCTGGTGGCCAACTACAAGCAACGTCTGACCTCTGTGATTGCCAACAAGGGTTTTGCCACCAAGTACTAAGCCATGTTTTGCAGAGGGGTCAAATACTTATTTCCCTCATTAAAACGCAAATCAAGTTATAACATTTTTGACATGCGTTTTTCTGGATTTTGTTGTTGTTATTCTGTCTCTCACTGTTCAAATAAACCTACCATTAAAATTATAGACTGATCATGTCTTTGTCAGTGGGCAAACGTACAAAATCAGCAGGGGATCAAATACTTTTTTCCCTCACTGTATGTGCGAGCTGTTGCCTAGAGTGCACGTACGGATATGAGAGTGGGCAGACTCACTATATAACGCTATTTTTTGGGGGTGAGAAAACCATCAGAAGAGTTGAAAATGGGATGGAAACCCATTTTATTTTATTTTATTCGGTACATGGGAATTTTAACGCGAAAGGTATTTTTATATGCACTACGTCATGGAAACACATCTCTGGTGGGAAAATGCTCATATTGTTTGTATGCGGATTTTAGAATACTATCATGACAATCTGTCGCCATTTGGATGGAAACCTAGCTACAGACGGGGAAAATATATAAATATGCTAAGCATTGTGTTAATCACTCTAAACTGAATAGGACATTTCCCTATTACAATACTTTATTTTAACGTCTATGAATAAATTGGCCCAATTAATCAACTCAGATGTTGCATGGAACAAACAGATATAACCCTGTATAACTGGTTCTCAATCCCCTCCTATAGAAAGTATGTTTTAATGTGAGATTCTTTGGACAAACAATGACACTAGTATGATATGATTTCTATTTTCAGTATCATATCTACAGCTTTAAAGACTGAACAATTAGACATTCCACAAGAATGTGCTTGTGTTTCTCATGGAGATAAAATAGTCTGTCTCCATGATGTTCCCTTGCCCACAGATATATTGATTCATATGTTGCTGTTATACTCATTATACCCATTGAGTCCAATTGCATGACATCCCTTTTGTAGGGACTGATGTGCCCCAGTCATTGGATGCAGACAGTTAGAGACATACAGTTCTTAACTGGTAACTGTTCAGTCAGTGTCAAGGATACATGAAGACAAATTGACGGCTTTTACAATGATATCAGCTCAACAGATAATTTCATAACCTCTGTCCCACACTGGTAACATTGGGGGTAACAGTATGCAACGCATGCTTTTCAAAGCGGTGACCCTGTCTCCCCTGACTCTAAGGGATCATTCTTTCCTCATTCACATTTTCATCAATTGATAAAACCAGTCTGACCATTATGAAGTATTAGCTATTTGAAATGTGCATTGGTTATGATGTAATTTTGCTGGTTTTGTTCTGGAAAACTAATTTATTTCCTCTCAACAGCTGTTTCGGTATGAGGCTGGATACATAGTGTGTTTGCTCTTGGCTGTACTTTACCTGCTCGTGATGCCAATTCCAGCTTGGAGGCATTTATATAGAAGGAAGATAGAGGTGAACAACGCACAGTCATCAACATCATCATCACTCTACCATCAGGACATCAGTGTGGCCTTGTTCTTGTCACCATTTTACTCCTGTAAGAAAGTATACACACGCACATACGTGTGCATCCACGCACACCCGCGCCCACACATCCACACATACAGACACATATTCATTGGCATATTCACATGCCAAATGTATTGCTGAAATTATATTATCACACTGTTTGTCTGTGTATAGGTGTATAATGTGTGTGATGTGTGAGCACGTGTTTGTGTCTTTTGTGTGTCAAGGACAGGTTGATCCTGGCTTTCAGCACCAGGATCATTGAAGACTCTCTAACCTCAATTCCTCAGGTCTAGCCCACCAAAACACTCTATCTTCCTGGGATGTTATTCTAGGAAATTGCAATTTGTGACATGTACAGTTGTATGCCTATTGCACTCTCTCTACTTATGCATCAGAGCATGAGATACAGAACTTTATTCTTTCCTTTACAGAAAATAAAGGTAATTATGGAACAGTACTCCATTCCCTAAGCAGAAATCTCAATGGAAATAAATGGTAAAGTAAAGTTGTTGTGATTTGGTTGTTTGTTTGAGGAGTTTCCTTAATTAGTTTTTGCAGTAAAATGTTGCCTCACTTTTGAAAAACATTAGTAAATGGGAAATACATATTACCGTACACTCCGTACTTACAGATGCTGATGACACCATTGGTGCAACAATCAAGTCATCTTTCAGCACTGATGAAAACAAAAGCTCTCACAGACTTGTCTGCCTCCATTGAAGGTGTTTCCCCATAGTCTGTTTTGTCTTTCTCTACAATACACCTTGTCCACTATTGTGACAAATATGATTGGTTGATGAACATTCATATCACAAGTAAACCTGTGAGACATTTTCTAATAATTAGATATTTAGTACAATGCACTATGGAATACTTTAGCTGCTATGATCACAATCAGACAGGGTTTCCAATTCCTCTGGCAAATATATACACTCCCAGTCAAAAGTTTGGACACACCTACTCATTCAAGGGGTTTTCTTTATTTTTACTATTTTTTACATTGTAGAATAATAGTGAAGACATCAGATGACCTGCATCAGATGACCTGGCCTCCACAATCCCCCGACCTCAACCAAATTGAGATGGTTTGGGATGAGTTGGACCGCAGAGTGAAGGAAAAGCAGCCAACAAGTGCTCAATATATGTTGGAGCTCCTTCAAGACTGTTGGAAAAGCATTCCAGGTGAAGCTGGTTGAGAGAATGCCAAGAGTGTGCAAAGCTGTCATCAAGGCAAAGGGTGGCTATTTGAAGAATCTCAAATATAAAGTATATTTTGATTTATTTGTTTAACACTTTTTTGGTTACATGATTCCACGTGTTATTTCATAGTTTTGATGTCTTCACTATTATTCTACAATGTAGAAAATAGTAAAAATAAAGAAAAACCCTTGAGTGAGTAGGCGTGTCCAAACTTTTGACTGGTACTGTATGTCTGGTATCCATTTGTGTTTTATATTGTAGATCCCCAGTGTGGATGACAAGGTGAATGATATGCCACCTGTATCCAGCCTTGCAGGCCTTGTTGAACAGGTGAGCACCAGTGGCGGCTGGCCGATAGAGGGCGCTAGGGCGCCGCCCCCTTAAATAAAATTATTTAAAAAAAAAAAAAAAAAAAAAAATAATAATAATAATAATAATAAAAACATCAGTATGTCAATATTTGTGTGTTTGAAATATGGAATGCACACAGTAATATGTGTAAGATATGATAGAAAATCATATTCGCAACCTTTCCTCTGCCTGTCAAACGCCTCGTCAGCTCTGGGCGATACAGAAAGTGCCCCGAGGAGGCGGGTCTACGTAGCAGTTAAGCCAATTGCTAATTTAAGATATGAATGTATGACATAAAATGTAGCTAATCAGCGATTTTAATTCGAATCCAAGGAGGGCGATTATTTTATCGCCCCAAGCTCGCCCCTGATAAAATAAGGACCGGGCTCCAGTGGCACCATTTTTACTAGACGACAATGGCGAGCGCAAACGTTACTCCTCCAAGACCCAACCCTAACTCGGTGAAATCTCTCCTCCAAGATCCGTTTGAGAGGAGAACTTTGTCAGAGAAAGTTCGGGTGAAAGAGCTGGGCCCAGATCAACCTGACCTCTCAATCAGACAGCAGGCTAGCGAGAAAGGGAAGCAGTATATGCGCGGCTTCTCCCGTAGCTGGTACACCAGGAAGGCTTGGCTAGCTGGGTGCACTGATGCTAATGCTTTATTTTGCTTTCCGTGCTTGCTTTTTAAAACGACGGGGTCAGATTCAGCATGGACAGGTACCGGAGTGAGGGATATGAAGCACCTGTCAGAGAAGGTAAAGAAACATGAGAACACCAGGGCACACATGGACAACTCTGTAAAGCTAGCTGTATTAGGAAGGGTGAACATTGCTACGCAGCTGGATGACGGCCACAGGATTGCGGTGAGGAAACACAATGAGGAGGTGGATAAAAACAGGCACATTCTATCCAAAATTATCGATTGTGTGAAGTTCTGTGGGGCTTTTGAGTTGGCCTTGCGTGGGCACGAGGAGACTGACTCCTCGGACAACCCCGGCATTTTCCGGGGCTTAGTGGATTTTGTTGCCTCCCTCGACAGTGTGCTGGAGGAGCACCTGAAGACAGCTACCGTTTTTAAGGGCACGTCAAAGACGATACAGAACGAGCTGTTGGACTGTATGCTGTCAGTGCTTAAGGATTACATCCTGGAGGAAGTAAAGAGTAACTGATTTTATCGCCATTCAAGCTGACAAGACGACTGACGTTTCCACCCACTGCCAGTTGGTGCTTGTGATACGCTACATCGATGCTAAAAGTAACGTCCAAGAGCGTTTTTTCGAGTTCATTTTGATCGAGAACGCAACCGCCGACACCATCGCTACAGCGCTGCTGGAGAGGCTCAGCACCATACTCTCACATGGACAAAAGGCCAAACTTATTGCCCAGGCTTACGACGGAGCAAGTGTGATGAGGGGAGCCACCGGCGGAGTGCAGCGTAAAATAGTGGATGTGTACGAAAATGCGCACTACGTCCACTGCTATGCACATCAGCTGAACCTCATCATGCAGCAGGCTACTTCATGCATCCCCAGGATCGGCACTTTCTTTTCCGACCTTGCAGGATTTTCTGCTTTCTTCTCCAGGTCTCCCAAGCGAACCACCGTGCTTGACGAAGTGGTTGGGCATAGACTCCCCAGAGCCTCTACAACACGGTGGAACTTCCACAGTCGCGCTGTAAACACTGTGTACGAGTACAGGGATGACCTGCTAACGTGTTTCCAGACCATCAGAGACTCTGGGAACTTTGATGCCCCGACTGTCAGAGAGGCGGGGGGCTTTGTGAGGATGCTCGAAGACGAGGCTTTCTGTTTTTTCCTGGCACTGTTCCACAAGATCATGCCAAATGTGGACATGCTTTTCAGCCAGCTGCAGAAGAGGAACATCGACCCTGTCTTCATTAAAGCACTTGTCCAGAGGTTCACAGACAGCATGCTAACAATCAGGTAAATAACTATATTTACTATTGGCTGATAAAGATGTTGTTAGAAAGATGAATAGTTCACTTACAACAGTTTAAAAGCCTAAATGTGTCTGGTCATCAAAGTGAGTGATTATCATAGAGCCGTCACAATTATATTTGTTTTAGTATTTTAAAAGGAAAGAGAAGACACAATCAGACGTTGATAATAATGCAGGAAAGTACTACACAGTTTGTAATAATTATTCAGGTGTCCACCAGGTCAATTTCTAGAAGAGGCCTAGTTGTTATTGAAGATTAACTTTATTGCTAAGTGCACAGCAGAACAAAATGATGTTGCATCCCTCTCACAAATGTAATAGAAAAAGGCTTTAAAACGTAATAACATCAGTTAATTATGTACATCACAGGTTAAAAGCAGTTACTAGACATAGTTTGTGTGTATATACACACTATCTGTCTGTCTGTCTGTCTGTCTATATATATATATATATATATATATATATATATATATATATATATATATATATATATATATATATATATAAAAGTCACTGGTTGTGTGTTGAGGGGGAATTACAGTGAGTTAAGAAGTCTGATTGCAAGTTATCAAATTAAACTTTATTTTTTGGACCCAGGGCCTCAATTCCCTCTTTGTGTGGGGACAGCGCATCTGACGAGCAGCAACAGCCCATCAAGCGACGGAGGATGCTGGGACCAGGAGAACAACAGAGGTTGGCTATAGAGGTAAGTTGTGATGTAATTGTCAGTGTTTCCCCCTAGAACTATTTTCAGGCCTGGTAGTATGTAGCCAAAACCCTGAACAATCAGCACCTTGGTAATCATATACTTGAGTTGGACATAGGCATGTGTCAGTCAGGATCACTTGCATCAAAATAGCTTAATTGCAAATTAAAGCTGATGATGTATCTTTTACAGGTATGTGATACCATCCTGAGTCATGCCAAAGAGAGGTTCTCCTTCACCCAGCACCTCATCAGCGCAACACTATTGCACGGAGAGTTGTTCCCACAACACAGTGTGAAGTTCCCCGATACAGCGCTTGAAACAACCGTGGAGGCGTACCCCATGTTGAACAAGGCCAAGCTCAAAACCGAACTGTCCCTCATCTATGAGAACAGTGAGTTCAAGGCTTGTAGTGGTGCAGTGCCCCTGTACCAGTTCTTCATGGAGAACAACCTTCAGAGCACTTTCACAGAGACTGCCAGCCTCCTCAAGATCCTCATCACCACACCCATGACAACTGCTGAGTCAGAAAGGTGCTTCTCTACACTGAAAAGGATCAAGACCTTCCTGAGAAACAGCATGACACAGGATCGCCTGAACGCTCTGGCCATGCTCTCCATGGAGAAGAAACTTGTCAGGGACATTCCTGACTTTAATCAAAGGGTCATTGAGAGGTTTGCCACTCAGAAGGACAGACGGGCAAAATTCCTGTACAAATAAGATGACAGACACACACACACAGAGCAGCTCTGGCCGCATGTTTCTTTGTATATAGTTGACCTTAGCATAAAAAATCCAGTTATATATGGTACTCTAGAAAGTCTTAATAGTGTCTTTGCTAATATTACTGTATATATGTTGTTTGTATCAATTAATTGTTGCAGTTCTGGAGCACATTAACAATTAGTCACATTTAGTATGATCATAAAATACTGTATGCTATTCTTCCAGTCAAAGGTTTGAGTTCATCCACTTGATATCCATTTCTATATTATACATCCTTTTATACAGTGTAAGATTTCCTATAAACTTTATAATAATTTCATGTTATTGTCCACTTTCCACTCTGTTCTGACAGCATGCCTGTTGCGTTGCCTGTTTACTACCAATGGTGAAAAGTTCACTTTAAATGCAAATGAAAGGCTTGGGTTTGTGTAATATGTTTTTGTGTAAGAATGCCTCAACTTTTTAATATTGGCATTAAATAATTACTGAATGTTTCACTGAGCACTGCTGTCCTGCAGTTTGTGTTAAAATATATTGCGATGGTTACAGGAAAAAAAAAGTATGGCACAGCCCCACCGAGAATATTTTTCACCAGCCGCCACTGGTGAGCACACAGACAGGATTAGTTTTAACCATACCAGAATTGAAATGTTTGCAAAACTCTTCTTGATAGGTTGTGACATTGGACTGGATGAAATCAAACTGAAATCATGTTTATCGGCTGCCCACTGGGCACACACTGGTTGAATCAACGTTGTTTCCGCGTCATTTCAATTAAATTACGTTGAACCAATGTGGAATAGACATTGAATTGACGTCTTTGCCCAGTGGGTGTCTTCTAATCTAGGGGAACCTAACCTTCCGTACCGTTCCACAAAAGTGCTCAGAGCAAGTGGCTTCCTCTTCTTCATCATTATTTGCTATATTTAATTAATGATGTCTTCAAACCAATAACCAAGTAAATGGTTGCAAGGCATGACTGTGCAATTATTAATACAGATTAACAATGACCTCTCTCTCTAAAATAGAGGCCGGAACAGGGATGAAAATTAAGGATGATGATTCCATTGACTTTCACATTTTCAGCAAGTATGAGATACAAGCAATGTAACCTAATGTAGCAAGTGTAAAAGAAACGCCTGAGCTGCCTTTCTTTCTTTCTGTTCCTGACAAGAGGAAAAAACTGTTGGGGGAGGTTCTCTTCTGCACTCTTCAACCAATACAGTAAATGTGGAGGAGGAGTTAAGATGGAGTGTCGCCTTGTTAACGTTCTTAATCGGAAGACGCGTCACAGGCTCTCTTTCCATTTCCCCTGAAAACGGGATGCATCCAGTTGTTACAGAGCCCGCTGAGGGTGCAAGCAATGTGGCTTGTTTTAAATACATCTACCAAAGTCGTTTTCTCCCTCTTGTAAAGCCATTTTCTCCCTCTTGTCATTACTTATTACCCCCCTGCCCTGTGTGTTTGGTTGACGTAGCTCTCATGTCAGAGCTGAATGAAACACGAGAGCCGGAGGCAGAATGGCGCCGGAGGAGATGGCTGTCGTTTTATGGGCTCCTTACCAATTGTGCTATCGTGTGTGTTTTTTTTTGCGTTATTTGTAACTTATTTTGTACATAATGTTTCTGGCAATTATTTGTTATTTGTTATAATTTAGTTATCCATTTTTTTACTTAACACTTATTTTTCTTAAAACTGCATTGTTGGTTAAGGGCTTGTAAGTAAGCATTTCACTGTAAGGTGAAACATCTGTTGTATTCAGCGCATGTGACAAATATAATTGGATTTGATTTGATTTGGAGTCTCACTGAGGCTTTGTCTGACTGTAGAACCACTGTAAGACACTTTGCAGAGCATATAGAGTACTATGACTATGTCAGGTAACATTAATTCTCCGTCCCAAATGGCACCCTATTCGCTATATAATTAATTACTTTTGACCAGGGCCTATAGAGAATAGGGTGTCATTTGGGATGCAACCTAGGATTATGTGTGAATGTTTATCATAAAATCAAATCAATGCAGTAGCACCGGAGGCCATAGTTTATGACTGCTGTCAGTTGTTAATGTTAAGATGTCATGCCATACAGATACCTGTCTAGCATGATTACATGCATGGCTCCCTTAGCAGTCAGGTGCTCAGGCATATATCAGTGTCCTGTACATTGTGCATACACACCTTCGCATGTGACTAATAAGTTATTCTGATTACCCTTATGAAAGTTTTGTGTTAAGCCTAGCTGTTTGCTAGTCCCATTGAAATGTATACTGAACAAAAATATAAATGCAGCATGCAACAATTTCAAAGATTTGACGGAGTTACAGTTCATATAAGGAAATCAGTCAATTTAAATAAATAAATTAGGCCCTAATCTATGGATTTCACATGACTGGGAATACAGATATGCAACTGTTGGTCACAGACACCTTAAAAAAAAAGTAGGGTTGTGGATCAGAAAACCAGTCAGGATCTGGTGTGACCACAATTTGCCTCATGCAGCGCAACACATCTCCTTCGCATAGAGTTGATCAGGCTGTTTATTGTGGCCTGTGGAATGTTGTCCCACTCCTCTTCAATGGCTGTGCAAAGTTTCTGGATATTGGCGGGAACTGGAACACGCTGTCGTACACGTCGATCCAGAGCATCCCAAACATGCTCAATGGGTGACATGTCTGGTGAGTATGCAGGCCATGGAAGAACTGGGACATTTTCAGCTTCCAGGAATTGTGTACAGATCCTTGTGACATGGGGCCATGCATTATCATGCTGAAACATGAGGTGATGGCGGCGGATGAGTGGCACGACAATGGTCCTCAGGATCTCGTCATGGTATCTCTGCATTCAAATTGCCATCAATAAAATACAATTGTGTTCATTGTCCGTAGCTTATGCCTTCCCATACCATAACCCCACCGCCACCATGGGGCACTCTGTTCACAGCATTGACATCAGCAAACCGCTTGCCCACACAACGCCATACACGTGGTCTGTGGTTGTGAGGCCGGTTGGACTTACTGCCAAATTCTCTAAATCGACGTTGGAGGCAGCTTACGGTAGAGAAATGAACATTAAATTATCTGGCAACAGCTCTGATGGACATTCCTGCAGTCAGCATGTCAATTGCACACTCCCTCAAAACTTGAGACATCTGTGGCATTGTGTTATGTGACAAAACTGCACATTTTAGAGCGGCCTTTTCTTGTCCCCAGCACAAGGTGCGCCTGTGTATTGATCATGCTGTTTAATCAGCTTCTTGCTATTCCACACTTGTCAGGTGGATGGATTATCTTGGCAAAGGAGAAATGCTCATTAACAGGGATGTAAACAAATTTGTGCACAGAAGCTTTATTTGCGTATGGAACATTTCGGGGATCTTTTATTTCAGCTCATGAAACATGGGACTAACACTTTACATGTAGTGTTTATATTTTTGTTCAGTATAGCTATGTAGCCTCTTTTTTCGTCATGCTAGCTAATGTGTGTTTGCATGCAAATTGTTAATCTGAAGGATCTGAAAATAGTTAAGTCAAAGCTGAATGAAGACCTCAAAGGGATTAACAAAAAAGTTTAGATATGTCATTTAATGTCATTAATAAAATAAAATACAAATGGCAATTAAGTTTGTATAAGCTTATTATTTATTGTTTGTTGATATAACTACAGTTAGAAAACATGAGGAAATAACATGTGCACTAGTCTAGTAGTGACACAGTATTGAAACGAAGAAACAAAGAAGATAGATGTCAATAGTGATTTTTGAGTCGGCAAACAGTAGTAAGTCAGTTTTCAATAGTAATTCAAAAGGGTTTATGTATGAAATAAAAAAGGACAAGGAGCAATTCAGTAGTGATCAGTAGTGACACAACACTACAGTAGTTATTCAATAGGGATTGAGTAGGCATACAGTAGTAATGTGTAGGCATTGTGTAGTAATTCAATAGTGAACATGTAGGAATTGTGTAGGCATGTAGGTTTTAAGTAGTAGATACCCAAAAGCTCAGTAGGTACACAGTAGTCATTAATGGAGAATTATGTAGTGATTTGAATAGGAAATATGTAGTGTTCACCAGAAGTGAAGTGTCCCAATTTATTACTCATTACTACTTAAATTAGTACATAAATCAATATTGGGTTACTACACATCTGAAAAGCAATCAAGTAGTAAAACCAACAGGTTTTGTGTAGATCTTGTTTAGTAGTGATGAGTAGCCTAGTAATTCAGTAGTACTTTTTCATGAGTGTATCTCTGGTGTTCACCCACAGACTTCAGTCCCCTATAGGGGCACACATATTTTTCCATCATTTATAAAATAATTACGTTGACATACTTTTTGCTATATGTCGACGATGTGGATTGATGTCTATGTGCTCTCCGGCGACCTCTGCAGGTGAGCAGTGGTGGTGACACTGCATGGTGATGCTGGTCATAGTGCTTCTGATGGTGGCTGCTCTCTCTGGGACTGCCTCTTCTACCCTACCATTTACTCCCCCACAGGAGGTTGGTGGCACCTTAATTGGGGAGGACGGGCTCGTGGTAATGGCTGGAGCGGAATCAGTGGAATGGTATCAAATACATCAAACACATGGTTTCCATGCTCAACTGGAACACACAGCAATTGGCTTGTTCAAAGCATAAGTGAAGTATACATGATTTAGAAAATCAGGGCACGTATTCATAAAGCGCTAAAGAGCAGGAGTGCTGATCTAGGATCAAGTCCCCCCTGTCCATATAATCATATTCATTGTGATGTAAAATGAAAAACTAATACAAGATCAGCCTTCCTAATATGAGATGCTTTATGAATACGGGCCCTGTTCTGCATCTTCTCACAGGTAACAGATCCAGTCTTGTCCTCTTCTGACATGGACCTGTTTTCATTACATCTCCTGACAGTATTGACTGTGTTTTTCTTTAATGATGTTGCTTTTCACAGTGCTGTCGTGGTGAGCTTCGTGTTCTGCTGGCCCTTCATCATCCTGGTTTTTGTTAACTTGTTTTATGGGGGGAATGCCCAACCCTGGGCTGCCGGAGCTGGACCCATGGACAGATCTTTGAGGTGAGTGAGGGCGAATGGGAAATATCTGTGCATAGGGAATAAATACCTATTTAACAATAGGTAAATTAATAAATACACAACCCAACTATTTCAAATTATTCTGTCCCACGCCGTTTTTTCTATCATAGTTCTTAGACCAGCAGAAGGATATTTTCAGCAGCCTCAACAATAGCAGTCAAAGCTTCAACACCAGTCAAAGCTTCAACAGCAGTCAAGAGACCAACTCTAATACCCACCAAATTCAGCCTAGCACCTCAGCAATATACCAGTGAGCTCTCCATTGCTCCATATACTGTATGTGACAGTTATTTATGTGCCTATGTGCTTCTCCTCTCATTTGTTGTAGTACTTGGATGGATTCAATCAGACTGCTCAGAATCTGTCATTGTCAGGTAGCTTGAAATGCAACCTGACAATGGCAGACAGGGCCTGCTGAACTTCAAACATTGTGGGATCAAAAAAAATAAACTATGATGGGCAATTACTGCTGGTATATACTGTATAGGAGCAGCAAATCTGTGTGTGTGTGTGTGTATTTATATTTATTTATTTGTAACCTTAATTTAATCAGGAAAATACCGTTTGAGGTTAGAAAACTATTTTGGGAGAGGGACCGAGGTCAGCAGGAAGTAGTCAGCGTGTACAGTGCATACAAAGAGCACAATACAATACATTAAAAACAATCACAATGGTCAAAAACATTTTCCTCTATCAGAGCTTTAAACTCAACAAGCGATACCCTCTTCTCCAGTTTTAAAGTATTTTGCAGCTCGTTCCAAGACCAAGGAGTATTATAGGAAAATTATATTTCTCACATTTCAGTTCTGGCCTTAGGAACCGTGAATGATTGTAGCAGCTGGAAAGGGAGACTATATGTTTATGATGACCTTGTAAGTGAGGATCACAGATAAGTAGGCAATAGTCAAAGCACTGCTTTGTACACAAAGATGTAGCTACCAATGCTTCAGATTTCTCGTAGGAAGGGAGGGCCACTTCACCATGTCATATAGATCACAGTGATGGGTGACTGGTCTTACATCAGTTATAAATCTAAGCACACTGTGTGTGTGTGATGAATGGTACATGCTGTTGAGTTCATCAATGTGTTCTTTGCACATGCCTGTCAGAAAGCTGTATATTAATATTGTCAATGTATTGTCTCTATAGCTGAGCTCACCAGTTGTGAAGATGGACTTTGGAGCATTTGACGATTAACTGGATAAGAAGGCAGAACTTACAGTAAGTCTCTATTGAAGAACCATAGCACAATGAACCATATACTGTACGTTATTTTATTTTATTTTATTTAACCTTTATTTTATCAGGGAGCCATCAGTTGCAATGCATGGAATAAAGTTATATTTATATATTTGTTGTTTGTTGTCACTTATTAAGCATCCTAAGTTTGTAATATTTTTTGTGGTCCACTTGATCGTAAGTTATTTTAGTTTTTTTCCTATTGCTATTATTATTTATTTTTTTCATGTTAATTTTACTTCCTGACATTTTTGAGTATTCTGAAAATATTTTTAGCAAAGGGGGCATTGAGTTTTCAATATTGGTCAGGTACAGTGCCTTCAGAAAGTATTCACACCCCTTTACTTTTTCCACATTTTTTTGTGTTACAACCTGAATTTAAAATCAATTAAATTGAGATGTTGTGTCACTGATCTACACACAATACCCCATAATGTCAAAGTGGGATTTTGTTTGTAGACATTTTTTGAAATTAAGAAAAAAATGTACAGCTGAAATGTCTTTAGTCAATACATATTCAACCCCTTTGTTAGGTCAAGCCTACATTTATTTTCACACAGGCCAACATGAGCCAAAATGTGAATGCCTTGAGGATCAGCAAAACCTACAGGTAGGGTATTGTCACTGTCTGAAGATTATCCTTTTGAGATAACCACTGAGTACTGCCAGTGTGTGTGTGTGTGTGTGTGTGTGTGTGTATTAGAGTGCCACTATTAAATTGCATTAAAAACTGTTTTTAGCAGACTTAAATGTGATTATTTGAGTATGATGATCCATCTCTTAACAGCTCATAGACAAAACCCTGAAAGGTTTGAGCCAGACTGAAGTCACACTCCACAACCAAATCCCTTACATTGTGGGAAACGTAAGACTAACCAATTTACATTATTTTCCTTTGTACTCTCACTGTTCTCTACTATGTACTTGGTCAGGGACTACCTTACAATTAGGATGCATCCCAAATGGCACCCTATTTCCTTTATAGTCACAAATGTTGATGGGCTTTGGTCAAAAGTAGTGCACAATATAGGGAATAGGGTGCGTTTGGGATGGAGGCTTAATTGTATAGAGGAGTTGAACGTAGGTCTACTCTACTAGTTCTGATGAATGACACTGCCAATACCTTTTGGGGGGTCATAGTGATAATGGTTTTAGACTGAGGTGGGGGGTTTTCTCTGGCAAGTGTCTCAGTGTACCTTGGTGTACCACTTTGCGGCTATGCCATTGTTGCTCCTAGACGTTTCCACTTCACAATAACAGCACTTACAGTTGACCGGGGCAGCTCTAGCAAGGCAGAAATTTGACGAACTGACTTGTTAGAAAGGTGGCTGTCACGTCTCCTCCCGTTGCTCCCCTCCGGCGCTCTGATTCGCCGGTCTACTGAGCCACCGGTCTAAGCGCACCCTAATCAACTCCAGCGCACCTGCACTTCATCATCTCATCACTACCCCTATTTAGCCCTGGACTGTTCTGTAGGATGTTGTGTGTGATTGTTTAGCTTCGTGTCATGTACTCAATCTTTGTGATTCTCTTTGTCATTGTTTAAGTAAACTTTGACCTTGTTAATTCCTGCGTCCTGCCTCTTCGTATACTCATCACAGAATCACACACCAAACGAAAATGGATGAGGCAGCAGCTTGCCCAGTTGAACGTTGCATTGCAGGAAGTGCTCCAAACTCTGCATAATCTGCCCAGCGCTCCAGTTCTACCTCAGGGAGCGGCGAGTGCCTCCAATCCACCTGTCCCCGGGCTATCACCCACTTCTGCGGGAACCCTCGCCCTACCGGAGCGCTTTGACGGTAAAACTACTAAATGTAGAGGCTTCCTGCTACACGTTTCACTTTATCTGGCGCGTCAGCCTGGGGCATATCCATCTGACCAAGCCAGGATTTCGCTACTTAAGGGGAAGGCGCTGGATTGGGTCATGGCAGTCTGGGAAGGAGAGGAGGCAGTGGCACTACCCGACCCCACCTTCCTCGCTCGGTGTTTGATCACCCCATCTAAGCTATGGAAGCCGCCCTGATTCCGAGTCCTCACCCATGGAGGTGGGCAGCACCCCCTACACCCCCACAGCCCACAGATCTCCTGGCGGCTCCCTATCTAGGCGGTATGACTCCCGTCGCCGCTCCGTGAGTGTGACGTCATCTCCCATCACAAAACCATTGTTTTTACAGTAGTTCCCATAACGGTGACTGGTTATTCCTTATCTTCTATTTCTACTGCAATGATAGATTCCGGATCAGCGGGGAACCTTATAGATAGGGAGCTGGTTTCTGAATGGGGGTTGCCCACCGTGCCACTGCCATCTCCGCTATACGTCACCTCATTGGACAATAAACCCCTTGGGTCAGGCACCATTACGCAAGTCACTCTCCCCATCACCATCACCATTCCCACACTACCGGAGCACCACGAGGAGCTGTCATTCCACATCGTCACGTCACCCCTTCACCGGATCGTCTTGGGATTGCCCTGGCTCAGACTACACAACCCCACCATCAATTGGATCACCAAGAGGATCACAGCCTGGTCCACCTCATGCCGGAAGACCTGCCTGCCGGTGGTTTGTTGTTCCACGTCAGTGGAGAGTCCGGAGTCCGCCCTCCAGCCCAACATTCCACGTGAGTACACAGATCTCTCCGATGTCTTCTCTTCATCAAAGGCTACGTGTCTCCCTCCTCACAGGCCCTGGGACAGCGCCATTGACCTGCTGGAGGGACAACACCCCCCATTCAGTACTACCTCAGGCCACTATGAATACTGCGTCATGCCCTATGGCCTCGCCAACGCACCATTTGTGTTCCAGTCCTTCGTCAATGACGTGTTCCGGGACATGCTGAGTAGACAGGTGGTGGTGTACATCCACGATATCCTAATCTACTCGGATACGTCCGAGGAGCACGTCAGGGACGTCCGAGCTGTCCTACTCCGCCTCCGGGAACACAGCCTGTTGGTGAAGGGGGAGAAATGTGAATTCCACCAACAGGCCATCTCCTTCCTAGGATACAGGATCAGTCCTCAGGGGGTGTGTGGAAGGCTTTCCTGGAGAAGATCGGGGCCACGGCCAGCCTCACTTCCGGGTATAGGCCTCAGTCGAATGGGCAGGTGGAGCGCATGAACCAGGAGCTGGGGAGGTTTCTTCGTTGCCACTGTCAGGACAGGCAGGGTGAGTGGGCGAGGTTTCTTCCCTGGGCAGAATATGCCCAGAACTCCCTTGTTCACTTCGCCACGGGGCTCACTCCCTTCCAGTGTGTCCTGGGGTATCAGCCGGCTCTGGCCCCTTGGACACCCAGCCAGAACGATGTGCCCGCTGTCGACGAGTGGTTGCACAGGGCCGGCCAGGTCTGGGACGCCGCCCATGTCCATCTCCAGAGGGCCATTCGTCGGCAGAAGGACCAAGCCGACCACCACCGCAGTGAGGCCCCTGTATTCCAGCCTGGGGTTCGTGTTTGGCTGTCCACAAAAAACCTCCCTCTCCGCCTGCCCTGCCAGAAACTGAGCCCCCGGTTCGTGGGGCCGTTTAAGGTCCTCCGGCAGATAAATGAGGTATCGTACTGGCTGCTCCTTCCCCCACACTACCGGGTCTCACCCACGTTTCATGTGTCTCTCCTCAGACCAGTGGTTCCTGGTCGTCCCCCGGGGTACGCCTCCTCCGCCCCTGGACATTGACGGGAGTTTCTTCAAGTGCAGTTGCAAAAACCAGATTGTTTCTAGCATTGAAGGGGGACCAAAAGCGCTGTTATAGATCACTTTATATAATCAGATCAGTTTTATTTTCTTCAACATCTTAAGCTAACAAGAGGTAGGCAGGCCTGTGCTTTTTGCCATTTTCTTTAATAAAAGTTAGGCCTATGGCATACCCTCTCATACCCCCTCAATTTGAGTCTTGGTTTTAACTTAAGAGGTAGGCTATTTAAAGAGTGCATGGTGTGTGGAGGAATTGATAGACACATTTATAGATATACAGTATCAGCCTATAGCCTAATTTCTTCTGTCAAACAGGTAGGCCTACCTCTTATTTCTTAAATAGGAAGAAATAGGCTCCGAAACAAAGCCCTCTTGTTGTTAGTAACGTCTAATTAAAATGAAGATGTTGAAATGAATTATGCCTACTCGAATTTGCCTACTTTCAGCACCATGAGCTGTCCATTTCCGACTGATTGTGCCGAGGCTGCTGCTTTTCAGCACCACAATGTAAATTACTTGAACCTGGCTTGTTGTGAGGTCAATAACTCTGATAAATACATATTGGGCAAGAAACATATTGTTTAATATATATATATATATATATATATATATATCTATCTTAGTAGCAAGTTATCAATGTTGACCTCAGGTCCTCCTTCTCATCTTCACACTTTCCTTCTCAAACTGAACAGAACAGAACATAGGCTATAGGCTAGTCCGTGCGCAAGATTTTTTGGACTAGGCCTAATTCAAAATTATTTTCGTAAGAAGCCCTTGACTCTCTTCTTGAACGGCCACCGTAGGCCTACACAGCACAGCCATTGGATAGGCAGTACACAAAAAAAGTTTTGATCAGCAAGAGCAGAGCAGACCGGGGTTGGAATATCCATTGCAGTGTGTAATGCAGCCTAGTTTTATTTACACCATCCCAGCAGCTATCTTAGAAATATAACTTTAGAGGTCAAAGGCACTGCATCGCAGTGCTTGAGACGTCACTACAGACCCGGGTTCGATCCCAGGCTGTGTCACAGCCGGCCATGACTGGGAGACCCATGAGGCGGCGCACAATTGGCCCAGCGTCGTCCGGGTTAGGGGAGGGTTTGGCCGGCCGGGATTTCCTTGTCCCATCGCGAGCAGTGTGTCAAGAAGCAGTGTGGCTTGGCAGGGTCGTGTTTCAGAGGACGCATGGCTCTCGACCTTCGCCTCTCCCTAGTCAGTAGGGGAGTTTCAGGGATGGGACAAAACTGTAACTACCACCTGGAAATCACGAAATTGGGGAGAAAACGGGGTACAAGTACAAAAATATATATAAATAACTTTGCTCTGTGCTTCTCCGAGCATGCACTTCGTAGCCTATAGGCTATGGACAATTTGATTGAGACCATCCTAAATAGCCTATAGGCTCACTTGATATTGAGTGCCCAGCTGCCTCTGATATGGCGGACTCACTAAACACAAATGTTTCGTTTGTAAATTATGTCGGAGTGTTGGAGTGTGCCCCTGGCGATCTGTAAATAAAAAACAATAAAATGGTGCCATCTGGTTTGCTTAATATAAGGAATTTGAAATAATTTATACTTAAGTATATTTTAGCAATTACATTTACTTTTGATACTTAAGTATATTTAAAACCAAATACTATTAGACTTTTACTAAAGTAGTATTTTACTGGGTGACTTACATTTTTACTTGAGTCATTTTCTATTAAGGTATCTTTACTTTTACTCAAGTATGACAATTGCGTACTTTTTCCACCACTGCTAATAAGCAACTCATTCTAACACTGAGAAAAATTGAAATGTCATCAATTATAAATTACATGACCTCCCCTGGACTTGATTGACTGAAATTTAAAAAGCATGACCCTCCAGGTAACCATTCTGTAAATTTCGATCCATAATACTGTAACTTTAGAGTTGTGCTGGTCTGTCTCTATCCTTATTTTATATGGGTTAGGCATATTTATTCTGATGCATAGGCTTATGCCTTCCTATTAGTTTTTTCTACAATGTTTTACAATGAATAAAAGCTCAAATTCAACAAAACGCATGTGTAATAATTCGAATTATGAAATCATATATCTCATCATTATATGACTTGGATTTCCTCCTCGTATTGTAGGCGCCGCTGGTGTAATGGTATCATGGAAGATTCCCATTCTTTCGACCCGGGTTCGATTCCCGGGCGGCGCACATTTTTTTCTCTCCTTGTTTTCGCCAAATTCCCTATCAAAATCATTGTGAAAAAGGTATGGATTGAGTAATTTGTCAACCGTCACCTATGTGTTTGCCTTTATCCTGCACGAAAGCAAAGCAAAGATTTCCAAAGGTCCAAGCTACAGTGTTGCCAGTTGTGATCAGTCACGTGGGTTTCCCAGACGTGTGTTCTTCTTTGTTAATCACAAGTTTATGGATGCTTATGTATCTGAAAATGTCGTCATTATTCTAAAACTAAAGGTTTTGAAATATTATTATTATTAGTGGTTTACTGACGCCTGCTGCTGCTGAAGCGCGAAACAAATGATTTAATTATGGTCCATTCATTGCGCATGCGACGGTGGTGGATATCCCCTTGATTTTCCGCCATCTTCCTCTTCGGTTGTGCAACCATTGTTCATACAGGCTAATCACAGCTGGTTTGCGGTCAGCGACTGGGTTACGTTGTGCGCCTTTTTATAACAACTTCTTGAAGTCTACATGAACATTATCCAAAAGTCACATATTTAGAAAGTGTGTATTCCTCAAAATACCATAGCTACACGGATTACTCATTCGGGGCAGTACCTACGAAAACATGATGATGATGGACGACGAACAGCCCAAAACCCTGTAAGTAGCTAACGCGGGCTAGCTAGCCAGATATCAATTCGGTAACGTTAGCTAGCTACTTCAAATTGGGCTACAAAAAAGTATGCTCCAGCATTTATAAACGCCCATGTACTCATGTCTTGTAGACTGTCACCGTGTAGCCATTAGCTAAGACAGAAAGTTGATGGTGCAAATCAATCAGGCCAGTCCATGGCTCGAGCCTTCTCAGAACACATAACTAGGCTAACTAGCTAGGAAACGTTAGCTACTAGCTAGCTCTTTAACTAACTTAACTAACGAGCTAGCTAACGTTACGTTGTCTCACCAAATACATTAGTTAGCTAGATATCGTTTTAACTAGCTAGTTAATTACTTGATCATAAAAATCTACTTGGTAGTGATTTAAATGTAGCCGTGGTTCACTTGTCCATTTCAGAAATTCTAGCTAGCTACTACTGTACTGTTTAGCTAAATGTACCGGTTTGGCAGAGAAGCAGGCACCATTGTTGGCTAACGGAGTGGCAAATTACAAGTATGCAGAGACATAGGTGTCATCCTCTAACTTGTGCCCTGACGTTGGTCAATTTTCCCAGTATTACATTTTATCCGTATGTTATGGACTGGTTATTAGTTTAATATGATAGCTAGGTGGCCTAACTAGTGAAGTGTTTCCCCTATATGCATTTAGCAGTGGTGCACCGCCGTTGCTAAATCGTGGCCGCTACTGTAAAAATAAATAAAATGCATGCCTTTTCTACCAGGGTGAAGTAAGCTTGCTGGAAGTTGTAACTTCCTGGTCACAAGTACTTGTCTTTTCCCTTCTACTCCAGGTATGTAGGGAACCTGTCCAGGGATGTCACTGAGCCCCTCATCCTACAGGTTTTCACACAGATCGGCCCCTGCAAGAGCTGTAAAATGATTGTTGATGTGAGTATCCCTGGGTCCTGGACCCAAGTTTGAGATTGAGATTTGTATGATTTTGATATTAGGGATGTGACATGTAAATGTTTTCTTAACATTTTAAACTGCATTTTTTTTAAACAATTTGTTTTTCTGTTCAAACTGTAAGAAAAATGCATACTTTCATGTGAATTAACAATGCAAAATATGGTCCGATTGCGTCCTATACCACATGACCGCTAGGGGGGCCAGGCGGATCCAGTATCTCAGAAACTGACGCCCTCCTGGGCTTTTCACGCACGACAGTGTCTATGGTTTACTGAGAATGGTGTGACAAATAAAAAACATTGTCAGCGGCAGTCCTGTGGGCGAAAACAACTTGTTGATGAGGTCGCTGGAGAATGGCAAGAATCGTGCGAGCTAACAGGTGGGCCACAAACAGACAAATAACAGTGCAGAAAAGCATCTTGGAATGCACAACTCGTCAATCCTTGTCACTGATGGGCTATTGCAGCAGACGACCACAACGGGTTACACTCCTATCAGCTAAAAACAAGAAGCAGCAGCTCCAGACACGCGATCACAAACACTGGACAATTGAGGAGCGAAAATACATTGCTTGGAACATGACAGCAAGTTCAGTTTACTTGAGGGGCCTGCACAGTCCTCAGACTCGGATGAGACGGAACGGGCTGTTTGCAGTACGAATGTACCGCCGCACAATCTGCCGCAACTGCGTGATGCTATCGCTTCAGCATGGACCAACATCCCTGTGGAACATTTACGACACATTGTAGAATATGCCGAAGATTTCAGACTGTTCTGGAGACAAAGGGGGGTCTGACCGGTACTAATGGGTGTACCTAATAAACTGACCAGTGAGTGTATGTCCATTATGCAGGATTGGAATGCATGATTTGTCACCAGTACTTGAAAACGTGAAATAAAACAGAAAAATAAATTAATACAAATGGCCTGTGCCAGTATTATGATAGTGGTGATTTGTTGCCACATATGATTTGTTTACGTTTCTGCCATTGTTGCTAGATTGAGTACCTAGGCCTACAACAGCGCTATCTAGTGGTCACGTCGGGGGCAGCAGTTGTTGACAACTGTAACTAACCCTTTCCCTAACCTTAACCTAATTCTCTTAACTTTCTACGTTAATTCACCTAACCTGCTGTGTTAGTTCTCCTAACCTGCCACGTTAATCATCCTAACCCTGTTATGTAAACAAACAATCTGTGGAGACAAATCATCAGTTTCACCCCACTGGCAGCCAATCATGTCACTCACGACACTCACGTGGAGCCATTCAGTATTGTTGTTTATGTATGTACCCAGTAAGCTGTAGCATTATCAATGCTTTTCAAAAGGAGACAACTCACAAATGTGGAAATTCAGGAGATTTTTGTAAATTCTGATTTTTTTTCTGAAGAATCAGATTGTGACAGTGAGGAGCTGTCCCTCAACCTTGTGGCCAATGAGAACCCTGACCACCAACAAAGGCCCAGGTCCCTCTGAAGATACTGGTAGTGGTGAAGTACAGGAGGTCTGCGGTAGCTGGAAGGCCGCCAGCCATTTCACCCCTCCTGTCCCTGCTGTTGGCATTAAGTCCCAGTCTGGAGTGCAATGCCCCTTGCCATCTCCCTCTGAGGCAAAGTGTTTTAAGCTGTTTCTGACAGGGACATAGTGGAGGACACCAATCGCTATGCCTTAGAGCTATAGGAGATTAGGGAGCCACAGGGAAGGTGGACCACCTGACGGGAGAGAGAAAGATCAAACCAGACGGTGTGCTTGACTATAATCGCAAAATGGGGGCAGTGAATAAGGCGGACATGATAAACAGCTTTGTGGCATGTGCTTTGAAAACCACCAAGTGGTAAAATATATTTTCAGTCTGATTGACACTGCTATCCTCAATGGCCACATAGTTCACCACCAGCTAACAAGTGAGATGATTACTGAACAAGGTTTTTTGTAATTAGACATACAGTTCACATATAAATCAAATACAGTTCCATTATGCAATTATATTGAAAATATCCCGCCCACCTCCCCCCACTCCCTCCTCATCCTCTACTCCCTCATCCTCCCTACTCACTCTCCAAACAGTATGTTGCTAGCATACAAAATATGTCCTCAATCTTCGGCAAGACAGATTTCCAGTTATGTTTGCAAGTTATGTTCAATACTGTGTGTGTGGTTTCTAAAAGTACAGAATAAAGAGGAGTTATTAGCAATTAGAATACAATATCAGGATATAGCAATAAAACAATATTACAAGTAAGTAGCATAACACTGCTATAAAAATAAGTTGCATTGACAATCACAATTATGAATGATATAACTGTAAAACTCTAACTGAAAAGCTCCAAGGGGGCAGGACAGAACAGAGCTATGCTGAACAGGCCAAATGACAACCCAGGCCATGGTCATAAGGCCAGGGCAGCTTCAAAGGATACAACACAAACTAATACTTATCTGATGCAATTAGCATTGTTTTACAGAGCTTAAAGAAGAATGTCGCTAGCTACATGAGCACAATTGAGTATAACACCATAACGGTTATGAAATTAGTACCTTGTGTGTACGCAGTTATAAAGGAATACACACAGAATACGTTATGCTCCATACATATGGTTTGCTACAGTAGAAACGACAACACAATATACATAAAATATTATGATAGCATAGTTAGGCACTTACTTTCATAGGAACGCACATAAACTCAGCAAAAAAAAAAACGTCCCTTTTTCAGGACCCTGTCTTTCAAAGATAATTTGTACAAATCCAAATAACTTCACAGATCTTCATTGTGAAGGGTTTAAACACTGTTTCCCATGCTTGTTCAATGAACCATAAACAATTAATGAACATGCACCTGTTGAACGGTCGTTAAGACACTAACAGCTTACAGACGTTAGGCAATTAAGGTCACAGTTATAGAAACTAAAGAGGCCTTTCTACTGACTCTGAAAAACACCAAAAGAAAGATGCTCAGGGTCCCTGCTCATCTGTGTGAACGTGCCTTAGGCATGCTGCAAGGAGGCATGAGGACTGCAGATGTGGCCAGGGCAATAAATTGCAATGTCCGTACTGTGAGACGCCTAAGATGGTGCTACAGGGAGACAGGATGGAGAGCTGATCGTCCTCGCAGTGGCAGACCACGTGTAACAACACCTGCACAGGATCGGTACATCCGAACATCACACCTGAGGGACCGGTACAGGATGGCAAGAACTGCCCGAGTTACACCAGGAAAGCACAATCCCTCCATCAGTGCTCAGACTGTCCGCAATAGGCTGAGAGAGGCTGGACTGAGGGCTTGTAGGCCTGTTGTAAGGCAGGTCCTCACCAGACATCACAGGCAACAACATCGCCTATGGCCACAAACCACCGTCGCTGGACCAGACAGGACTGGCAAAAAGTGCTCTTCACTGACGAGTCGCGGTTTTGTCTCTCCAGGGGTGATGGTCGGTTTCGCGTTTATCATCGAAGGAATGAGCGTTACACAGAGGCCTGTACTCTGGAGCAGGACCGAGGTGGATGGTCTGGGATGGTGTATCACAGCATCATCAGACTGAGCTTGTTGTAATTGCAGGCAATCTCAACGCTGTGCGTTACAGGGAAGACATCCTCCTCCCTCGTGTTATTAGTAAGGAAAACGACAATGAAGGCAATGTGGGCACCAACCGGAAAATGCGCCGGGGGGGGGGGAGTTTGTGCAGGTTCTGTTCTGACTGGAGATGCGCAAATGTCTGCATACTTGACCAGGGGAAGTGCTTGGGCTCACATCGAAGAGAGAAGTTTGTCCTGCTAATCGTAATGCCTCCAACGTAAATTGTCCACCACAGTGAAATGGGCTACTTCTATGTGAATTGTTGAGGTGGAACACACCTCAATTCAAACGGTTGTTAAATAAAACTAAATAATTAGAAATTGACAAGTTGAAACAGCCTATAGATAATTAGCAGGCAGCGTGTCTTGGTTTGAGGGCAGCGTGGGTTAACTGTCCTGTTGCGTAACAATCACATTTTGGAACAGAGTGCATTCTGACATCACGTGCATAAAAAAACTCAAGCTGGGGGGACCGTTAAAGATATTTGGAACTCGCGCGTTAAACGTTTTATGCTGTTTTTAGGTTCTCTGCTGTGTGCACAGAGAATGATAGAGGCCTCTTGGCCAAAAGGCTGTTTTAGCATGGACAGCGCCATAGAGTACCACAGTATGAGTCATAATACCCATAAAACCTAGCAGTCAAACAGGGAAATGATTCCAATCGTTTTTCCACCATTAATTTTTCCCATTGGGAATTTTAGAAAAACTTAAAAGAGCTGTGTTTTGTTCAGGCTTACCATGGCGTGATGATTTGATAACTGTGTAAATCTTTCTTGGACAAGGTGACTTTTATCAATATAGTCACCTGTATTTACCTCCAACAAATGAAAGGCTAATTAGCTGCTAATGTGGCTATCATAAAGAACTATAAATGCCATGATGATATGGACGAGACTTCCGAATCGAGGCAAAGGTAAGAATCTCTGTACTAACTGTCTGATGTTATTATCTATGCATAGTCACTTTACATGTACATATTACCTCGACTAACCTGTACCCCCGCACATTGACTCTGTACTGGTACCCCCTGTATATAGCCTCGCTACTGTTATGTTACTGCTGCTCTTTAATTATTTGTAAATTGTTTTACTTATACATTTTTTACTTAACACTTATTTTTCTTAACTACATTGTTGGTTAAGGGCTTGTAAGTAAGCATTTCACTGTAAGGTCTACTACACCTGTTGTATTTGGCGCATGTGACAACGTTTGATTTGAAATGTAGTAATTAATACACTTGCTACATTTCTTTAAATGTACCTGTTAGCAAAGGTGCCAGCTAGAGATGACATGCAGGAGCTTGCTGGGATTTGTAGTCTTGCATGATGTCTACTTTGATGCTAATTAGCATTTTCGAATCAGCGTAAATAGAGCCAAAATATATTGATAAGTCACCTTGTCCGAGAGATTTACACGGTTATCAAAACGTCACGCCAGGGTAAGCCTACACGAAACACAGCACTTATTTTAAGTGTTTCTCAAATCCTCTATGGGGAAAAATGAGTGGTGGAAAAATGATTGGAACTATTTCCCTTTTTGACCACTAGGTTTTATGGGTATTATGACACCTCCACTGTGGGGCTCTATGGAAAATAACATCATTTGAGGGACAGAATAGTAATAGTAATATGCCATTTAGCAGACGCTTTTATCCAAAGCGACTTACAGTCATGCATGCATACATTTTTGTGTATGGGTGGTCCCGGGGATCGAACCCAATCAAACAATAGTGTGATCTATACTGTTCCGGAACAGAACTGTTATTATTATTTTTTTAAGCATTACAACCGGTTAATAACGTTATTTTACGGTTTAGGGCATTTTCTTCTCCCAGTCCCACAAAAATCACAACAAAGCACCTATGCAAAGCCCTCACTCCGTCACTCAAACTTATTCCAGCGTCTGCCTGCCAGCTTGAAATCTCTGTGTGTGTGTGTAGCCTACTTGCCCTACTGACGACATTACAAGCGTGATTCAGAAATTAAGGACAGATGTTTAATTGGAGAATGCATTAACATTTTCAATGCTAGTTAAGGATACTATATCACTTTTCACATTGGATTTATTAACTACAAAAAGGTATGATGTGTTTTTAACTTGTGTTGCTCTTCACACACAGGTTTGTTAGCTAGCTAACGTTTGCTCTGGTCCAACGTTAAGCCATCAGACATTCAAAGCTCCTACATAGAAGCCACTCCTCCGTAGGTATAATACTGTGGGCCTAATTCAGATAGTGCATCTCATAACAAGACGCCCAGCTCTTCAAGCCAAGCTTCCTCCACCCTCTCGCTCTCTCCCCACCTGCAAAATGTCAGTCTCATCTCTCGCCCTACACTGATCTGGCCATAGTGACTGGCAGCACAGTGCATTTGTCTTTCATTATGATTAAACCATACTGTTATGGCAAAATACAATTAGCTTTTAATGACTTTACTACACAAATAAAATAGCTTACCCGCTCTATAGCAAGCTGTTCTATCCTCACTGATTGGTGAAGTAATTTAATGTCGAGCTAAATGTAAAAAATGACTGAAAAGTAGTGAACTGGGTGGGGTTTCCTATGGGCTATAGCCTCAATGGCGCTGCCCATGCTGTCAGACGCTATAATGAAACAGATTAGTCCTTTATCTCTATGGCTGTGTGCCTCTCCATGTTGTCAGAGGTCAGTACTCTTGCAGAGCAACCATTATACAATTTCTCCACCCGGGCCGTCACGGTTTTTCGACATGGCATGTTGTAGTCTGGTTCTAGATATGCCATCGGGTATTGAAGCCTACATCCTCAACTATTGACAATGGCTGCATATCAACTGCAATCATTTCTGTAGTCAGTGCTGTGATTTTTCTCACTCATTTACATTTACGTCATTTAGCAGACGCTCTTATCCAGAGCGACTTCACTCCGTCCCTTATCACACTTATTTAGTGTGAAGATGTCTGTTGGGGGCCTGTGCTGCTGCCAGCAACGGTTTGGCTCTCACCCTTTCAGATGGTTAAATATTGCACCTGTACTACCATTACTGTACTTCAATTCCACCTCACAAAGTTTACATTTCACCACCTTCTCAGTGTATGTATTGCCATACAGCACTTTTTGTTGTTGCCATTTTTCCAATTTATAATCTGACGTGCAGAGTGCTTTAT
This sequence comes from Coregonus lavaretus, assembly GCF_964263955.1. Lineage (NCBI taxonomy): Eukaryota > Metazoa > Chordata > Actinopteri > Salmoniformes > Salmonidae > Coregonus > Coregonus lavaretus. The sequence goes on along the minus strand of NC_140001.1, from coordinate 35,253,340 downwards.
ATCCGTGGCAAATAATTTGAAAGATTCATATCTCCTAATGTTACAGCATTTGTTTTTCGGTTAGGGATTTTTTGTTAACGATCCCAAATTCATTTAAACGTTAATTAATTAATTACAGTTAGTTAGAGTGCATACATTTTTTGTCATACTGGCCCCCCGTGGGAATCGAACCCACAACCCTGGCGTTGCAAGCGCCATGCTCTACCAACTGAGCTACACAGGATCTAATCGACAGATGTTTATGGTGATGGTAACTGTCTGATAAGTACATGTGGCTAATATGGTTGACACAATGCTTTGGACTCTTTGTAGCCTAACTCTTGTTGTCCTCTTACAGACTGCAGGCAATGACCCATACTGCTTTGTGGAGTTCTATGAACACAGGCATGCTGCCGCGTCACTGGCTGCCATGAATGGACGTAAAATTATGGGTAAGGTAAGCTATCGTATCTACAGGGTGAGTTGGGATGGGTGGGTTGTTGTTGAAGAAGTTTGACCAACCAGTAGGCCTAAATTATGAGAGCACTATCTGAGTCGGGCAACGAATATCTCACCGAAGTTGAAATGGCAAAGTTATGAATTGCGTTGTAAAGTGAGAATGGCTTATTCCGATTTCCCGTCCAACAGTAAGTACATCCCCAGAGTAAATGAGACTAATAGATGTGTGATCTGATTCAAAGTAATGGCCTAACCACCATAGTTGGTTCCAATGCTGACTACCAGGCATGTCCATGTATAATATGTCTGATCCCATTTCTTCAGATATGGAGTACGCTAGGTCTGTTGTATGGAAATCGAGTGCATTCTCACTTAGTGGTTGATTGCATAGTCACTTTACCCTTACCTATATGTACAAATTACCTTGACTAACCTGTACCCCCGCACATTGACTCGGTACCGGTACCCCCTGTATGTAGCCTCGTTATTGTTATTTTATTGTTACTTTTTGTTTTTTTTACTTTAGTTTATTTAGTAAATATTTTCTTAACTCCATTTCTTGAACTGCATTGTTGGTGAAGGGCTTGTAAGTAAGCATTTCACGGTAAGGTCTACAACTGTTTTATTCGGCGCATGTGACAAATTAAATATATGTTCTTGACCGATCACTGTTTTCTTTTGCAAAACCACTCCCTATGCTAATAACCCCTAAAGCTATATTTAAGGGAAATGGGCCCTTTCCTTATCCAAAGTAATCCACAGTAGCTGTGCATTACATTGTCCTTGGCAATAGCCAACTAAAACAATTTCTGTACCTTTTCCAGACCCACAGCTTCACAACAAATATAGGTCCTAACCTCAGCAGAAATATATTCAGTGCAAATTATGTTATCCTCAACAGGTAATGAAGGACCATTTGAAGAGTAATACAAGTTGATAATGTCACTGGTTTGTAAGTCCTTTGTTACTTGGACCTTTTATTCAGTTTATGTTCCAGTTGTTTAGAGTGCTCAGGTGTTCTGTTCTCTGCTCATCACTGCATTCAGAGATTCACACTGTGTTTGGTCATGGCTGGCTCATTTCTTTCACACAGAAAGCACCACACAAACTGAGGTAGTAAAATAGCCTATTGTATCTAAATGACATAAAACATACCCCACCTGGCCTGTTTTCTATCTTCCCTTCTCTCTCTAGGAGGTTAAAGTCAACTGGGCCACAACGCCAAGCAGTCAGAAAAAAGACACAAGCAGTAAGTGCCTAGCTACCTTTTCAGTCAGTTCCATAGAAAACCTTATTGAGGGTTCCTCTGAGAATGTGGTCATTTTAAATTTACATTTTAGTCAATTAGCTGTTATCCAGAGACTTCTATAAACAACAACAAGGCAATTCTTGATTTCTTCAAAGTGCTGCATCTAGCAAGTTGTCACAGTAGTTGTCTCTCCTGTCCTCCAACAGATCATTTCCATGTCTTTGTCGGAGACCTCAGCCCCGAAATCACCACAGACGATGTAAAAGCGGCCTTTGGTCCATTTGGGAGGATATCGTAAGTACCTCACAAACATTCATGTCTATCTGCTCTGTCCATCTCAAGATTAATAAGTCACTCGTGAGTTAATAATAATACTTTGGATGGCTTGAAATCACACATTACTATTTAGGACATATCAGACAGCAGTTTGTTTTTTTATGGTCACATTATTCCTTCCTCATATTGAGTAAATAGTGTTTCTCCTCAGGGATGCTCGTGTAGTCAAAGATGTGGCGACAGGGAAGTCTAAAGGCTATGGCTTTGTCTCTTTCTTCAACAAGTGGGTAAGTGTTATGGATGGATGAAATCACTTACATAGGGGATTTAGTCATAACTCAAAACTGAACGGGTTCCTGTATATGTAGTCATAACATTATCCTTTGGTATTTGGGTGTGTAGATGGGTCATGTGATTTAATATATATGTTGCTACCCACAGGATGCAGAGAATGCCATTCAGCAGATGGGTGGCCAATGGCTAGGTGGCAGACAGATCAGGACCAACTGGGCCACTAGAAAGCCCCCAGCCCCTAAAACCACCTATGAAAGTGAGTCCAGGCAAGATAGGCTTTCCAGGGCGTTTGCCATTGAGCAGAAATGGTTGGTTATATCTTACCATTATTTGTTTATCTATTTTGTCCTCTAAGATTGGTTAAGTGCAGAGTAAAATGTAATAACTTTAATAAATGTTACTATATTTTGTGTTCCTCGGATCCTCTTATTTTGTTGAATGGCAATGCATTTATTCATTCTAAATTCCCCTGTGTCTAATAGCCAACACGAAGCACCTGTCCTTTGATGAGGTTGTGAACCAGTCCAGCCCCAGTAACTGCACTGTGTACTGTGGAGGAGTCGGCACCGGTCTAACAGGTCAGTAGTCTGTTATTGAAGTGGTCACTTTCTAGTGTGAGAGAGAGTTGGTGAGAGAGAAACGGGTCTTTGACATGTCTCCCTCCTGTTTTCTAGAACAATTGATGAGACAGACCTTCTCCCCCTTTGGACAAATCATGGAAATCCGTGTGTTCCCAGACAAAGGATACTCTTTTGTGCGGTATGTCATGAGATCAAATCACTAAACAGACCTCTGACAAACATTTAGTATCCTTGAAATATAATTTTCTGCGGATGTTTCTCAGTACCTTGCACTCAGTATTTTGACTCCTCTCCTTTGTCCAGGTTTAACTCTCACGAGGGAGCAGCCCATGCCATTGTGTCTGTGAATGGGACTTCGATAGAGGGCCATATGGTGAAGTGTTACTGGGGTAAAGAGACCCCAGACATGATGAGTCCTATGCAGCAGGTGCAACAAGTTCCCCAGGTATGAAACCACAGCCAGAGGCTTCCCCTCATCGACACCGCTTAAACACACACTCTCTTACACGGTTGTCCTCTCTCCCCTACGACAGAATAAGGTGGGCTTTGCAGCCCAGCCCTACGGCCAGTATGCCCAGTGGTACGGCAATGCCCAGCAGATTGGCCAGTACGTCCCCAACGGGTGGCAGGTACCCACCTATGGGGTTTACGGCCAGGCCCAGGCCTGGAACCAGCAGGGTTTTAAGTAAGTACATAAGGACATCTGCAGGGCTCCCCTCCCTTCTCCTCCAGCAACCAGGGCTGTAGCTGCGTGTTTTGAGTTTCCTCGGTTGGGCTTCCCCAAGGGCAGCTAGGCTCCAGCTCAGTTTCCTGCAGCTCTAGCCAGGAGAAGGAAGGAGCCATAATGTCCTTCAACCTCCCCTCTCCACCATATCCAGCTCACGAGGACAAAGACAAAACACTTAAAATATATTTTCAAAGATTTAAGTTGATTTATTGGTCAAGATAACAGCATTTTCATTCTTTTTTTTTTTTTTAATAAAAAGAGCACTAATTAATGCCCTTTTTGGCCTTTCAAAATGGCCACCGTTCTGGGTCTAATTGGACTTGTCCCCGATGTGAGTGTCAACTCAATGAGGACAGTGAGGAAATTGGGATTGTTGAAACACACTGAAGGGGACCTGCTGCCCTGCCCTCTGAAGCTTCTCCCAGTGCAGAGGGATAAATCATTTTATTGTGCACGTGTCACATCCACTTTATTCATTTTTTTTTGAGTGCCATGTCATCTTTTGTTACTTCATTATTTTTTTGAATATAATTTTTCTCCTGAAGAGTTTAAGGACATTGCTACTTGAAATGGGGTGTTGTATGAATTTGTTTAGATTATAGCCACATTTTGAAATATTACTAGTCATTTTCTTGTCTCAAATTGATAATGGGGTTTGAGTGCTGCATAACACAATCCTGTTTTAACTGCTCGTATAGCAGCAGAAACAGAGTATACCACAGCAGTTACGTAATATTATTTTTTTGTTCTTGTTTTTTGCTCTAATCTAACGAACCAAAGAATGCAGTAACTTGTAATCATTTGTTGAAAGTTTCAGTTTTGGAAATAGAAGTCAGTGTATAGAAATTGCAGAGTTATACATTGCCTTCAGAAAGTATTCATACCCCTTGACTTATTACACATTGTGTTACAGCCTGAATTCAAAATGGAATAAATAAAAAAATAAAAAATATATATATATATATATATATATATTACCGTTCAAAAGTTTGTGGTCCTTGTTTTTGAAAGAAAAGCATTTTTTTTTTGTCCATTTTAAAATAACATCAAATTGATCAGAAATACAGTGTAGACATTGTTAATGGTGTAAATGGCTATTGTAGCTGGAAACGGCTGATTTTTAAGGGAGTATCTACATGGGCGTACAGATTCATTATCAGCAACCATCAGTCCTGCATTCCAATGGCACGTTGTGTTTGCTAATCATTTTAAAAGGCTAATTGATCATTAGAAAACCATTTTTTGCAATTATGTTAGCACAGCTGAAAACTGTTGTGCTGATTTTAAAGAATCAATAAAACTGTCCTTGAAACTAGTTGAGTATCTGGAGCATCAGCAATTGTGGGTTCAACTGGCAGCTTCATTAAATAGTACCCGCAAAACACAAGTCTCAACGTCAACAGTGAAGAGGCGACTCCGGGATGCTGACCTTCTAGGCAGAGTTGCAAAGAAAAAGCCATATCTCAGACTGCCCATCTTAATCTTTTATTTTTATTGGCCAGTCTGAGATATGGCTTTTTCTTTGCAACTCTGCCTAGAAGGTCAGCATCCCGGAGTCGCCTCTTCACTGTTCACTATTTAATGAAGCTGCCAGGTGAGGACCTGTGAGGCGCTTGTTTCTCAAACTAGACACTAATGTATTTGTCCTCTTGCTCAGTTGTGCACCGGGGCCTCCCACTCTTTCTATTCTGGTTAGAGCCAGTTTGCGCTGTTCTGTGAAGGGAGTAGTACACAGCGTTGTACGAGATCTTCAGTTTCTTGGCAATTTCATGCATGGAATAGCCTTCATTTCTCAGAACAAGAATAGAGTTCCAGAAGAAAGTTATTTGTTTCTGGCCATTTTGAGCCTGTAATCGAACCCACAATTGCTGATGCTCCAGATACTCAACTAGTCTCAAGAAGGCCAGTTTTATTGCTTCTTTAATCAGCACAACAGTTTTCAGCTGTGCTAACATAATTGCAAAAGGGTTTTCTAATGATCAATTAGCATTTTAAAATGATTAGCAAACACAGCGTGCCATTGGAACACAGGACTGATGGTTGCTGATAATGGGCCTCTGTACGCCTATGTAGATATTCCATAAAAAATCAGCCGTTTCCAGCTACAATAGCCATTTACAACATTAACAATATCTACACTGTATTTCTGATCAATTTGATATTTTAATGGACAATTTTTTTTATTTTCTTTCGAAAACAAGGACATTTCTAAGTGACCCCAAACTTTTGAAAGATAGTGTATATATTTCACCCATCTACACACCATACCCCATAATGATGTTTGTAAAAAATGTTGGCTAATTCATTGAAAATGAAATACAAAATTCTAATTTACATAAGTGTTCACACCTCTGAGTCAATACTTTGTAGAAGCAGCTTTGGCATCGATTACAGCTGAGTCGTCTTGGGTATGTCTATCACCTTTGCACATCTGGATTTTGGGATTTTTGCCCATTCTTCCTTGCAGATTTTCTCAAGCGCTTAAGTTAGATGGGGAGTGGCGGTGAACAGCAATCTTCAAGTCTTAAGATTTTCAATGGGATTCAAGTCTGGGCTTTGGCTGGGCCACTCAATAACGTTCACGTTCTTGTTCTAAAGCCATTCCAGCGGTACTTTGGCTGTATGCATAGGGTCATTGTCCTGTTGGAACGTAAATCTTCACCCCAGTTAAAGGTTGTTTGCACTCTGAAGCGGGTTCTCATCGATGAGTTGCCTGTATATGGCTCCATTAATTGTTCCCTCTATCCTTACCAGTCTCTAAGTCAATGTTCCCTCTAAGCTGCGCACGCAGCTCCCCCGGGACTGCCGCACAGAATAAATATCAGACCGCGCAGAGAAGCACGAGATTAAACTTCACTCAACTTTCAAGAGTTGTCCCCGTTAACAGTATCAGCGTTTCCCTTTACTGTGGGAATTGTGATCGAATCAACACTGTAAGCCACTTTCATTGCAACATACCGAAACAAAACGAACTATGCAAGATATTTTGTTGTAGGCAGAATGCATCGGAGTATGATTCTATTGCATTGACAGGTACAACTCAGGCCTGTACTCTACATAGACTGCTGCGCCATAACCAATCAGAGCTGCAGTAGGCCTAAATGCAGATAGACCATTGCCATATATGGATCTGTGCCATTCACTTTGAACTGTACTGTTTACAGCATGAGCGGTCGTGAGTAAATGCTCTTGTTTTGAAATCAAAGCGAGAGCTACATGTAGTCATGTTTGTTCATATCCTTTGCTAGTTAGTGAGTTATTAGCCAAGTTATAGATCATTTTTAGTCCGCAACGGGGGAGTGATTGCTTCCTACAAGAGCACAAAACGTGTGCATTTCTAGCCATCTTTGAAAAGCGAGTCAGGTAAAGGGCTTTTTGTCTTAAATGGGCAGTGTTGTATTTTGAGACTGGCTTGAATAAACTAAGTTGCCAATAGGCAGAGGAGAGCATAATTTGTCTGATTCTGTGTAATAATGGTATGGTGATAATGATGCATTTTATTTTGTAAAGTGGTTTCTTGCATCAAACACATTTTCAGTCACCTTGTCTGAAGGACAAGTGGATAAACAGGTTAATGTCAAGCCCTGCAAGGTTTTTTCAAAAATGTCATGGAATGTAGGCCTACATTGAACACCACACATTGGCTGCTACTGTAGGCTGAACGATAGAAACGCTATTTCCATGTCAAAATGTTATGGGATGCATTTTCTTCATTGTTTATGGTAGGCCTACATTATGATCAAATAGCCACAGTAGCCTACTTGACCACTATTAAAATTAACTTAAAGCGGGTTCAGCCTCAGTGTTCACAGTAAACGTGAGCCAGAATTTTCACAACATTCAAGTTTGCGCTCCGCAGACCTGAAATTTGCTCAGTGCCTAAATGTTTGAGGGAACATTGCTCCCAGTTCCTGCCGCTGAAAAGCGTCTCCATAGCATGATGCTGCCACCACCATGCTTCACTGTAGGGATGGTGTAAGACAGGTAATGAGCTGTGCCTGGTTTTCTTCAGACGTAGCGCTTTGCATTCAGGCCAAAGAGTTCAATTTTTGTCTCATCAGACCACAGAATATTTTGCCTTATCTCTTTTCACATGCCTTTTTGCAAACTCCAGGTGTGCTGTCGTGCCTTTTTCTCAGGACTGGCTTCTGTCGGGCTATTCCCATAAAGCCCAGATTGGTGAAGTGCTGTAGAGACCGTTGTCTTGTCAGGTTTTCCCATCTCAGCCAAGGAGCTCTGTAGTTCTGTCAGAATGGTTCTTGGTCATCTCCCGGACCAAGGTCCTTCTTGCCCGTTTGGTCGGACGGCCAGCTCTAGGCAGAGTCTGTGTAGTTCCATATTTTTTCCATTTCCCAATGATTGAGAACACTGCTCTTGGAAACTTTCAACACTAGAAATGGTTTTATACCCTTCCCCATATATATGCCTCATCACAATTATATCTAGGGACAGTTCCTTCATGGTATAGTTTCTGCTCTGCCATGCACTGTCAACTGTGGGACCTGTATATAGATAGCTGTGTTTCTTTCTAAATCATGTCCAAACAATTGAATTGGCCACAGGTGGACTCCAATCAAGTTGAAGCGACATCTCAAGGATAATCAAAGGAAATTGGATGCGCCTGAGCTCAATTTGCAGTGTCATTGCAAAGGGAGTGAATATTTATGTAAATGCAATATTTCTGTATTTCCTTTGCTCTACATTTGTGTGTAGATGGGTAAAAAAATAATCAATTGAATCCATTTTGAAATCAGGCTGTAACTACAAATGTGGAGTAAGTCAAGGGATGTGAATACTTTACGAAGGCACTGTACTTACATTCCATTTTTATGTAAACGTCCAATTTGTTTGACTGTAAGTCGCTTTGGATAAAAGCGTCTGCTAAATGGCATTTAAATTTATGAAAATATTATGAGGATATAGTAGTCTACCTAGAAAGATAGTTGAAGTTTAATCTTAAAATAAATCTCAGCCTGAGCTACATGTTCTCCTACTTCTTACTATATTGAGCTTATCTGTGACTGTCACCAATACCCGATGATGTGCTGACTGTTCAAACGTTAACGTTTCCATCCAGGTATTTGTTGCATAATGGATGTTGCTAAAGATTTGATTAGGACTAACAAAAGTAATGAATGGGGTTTAGGTATGAAAACGATCAACAACAAAAAAAATCCCCCTTTTGTAGTGGTACAGGATTCAGGAAAAAGTGTGAAATTCAACTCCACAGCCAAATTTAAATGCAGCTGGTCCTGCTTCAGCTGCTCTGCAACATTGACCAATTTCAGCAGCTTTGGGTGGGATGTGAGGAGTCAAAATACACATTATTTTATGTAAATCTACACCGCAGTGGATCGTGACAAATGTTATACACTGAGCCTATGCTCTGTCCGCATACCCACTCCCACAAAGACCATCTCTTCGCCCTGTTACCATTTTCAATTCCTACCATATTCTCTGCTGTCTTAGATTTTGGCTTATCCTCTGACACACCCTGACCCTTGTGTTCTCTCATCCTCTCCTCAGCTGACTCTTGCTCAGTTTGGTGTGTGCGCTCTCTGGCAGCGTCCCAAATGGCACCATATTCCCATTATATATAAGTCCACTACTTTTTACCAGGGCCCTGGACAAAAGTAGTGCACTGTAAAGGGAATAGGGTGCCATTTGAGAGGCTTCGTCTGTCTTGCCCCTGTCGCTTCCTCTTTTCTAACCTGCTGGCGTTTTTGTCTCTCTTTCCCCTGTTTGCAGTCACTTACCGGCCAGTGCTGGGTGGACAGGCGTGAGTGCCCTCAGTAACGGTGGGGTTATGGAAGCTACACAGGGATTGAATGGGAGTATGCTAGCAAACCAGGCCGGTATGGGAGCCACTGGATACCCCACACACTGATGGGGGGGATAGTCAACTCTTTACTGGCTACGGGAGCATCACAGGGATCTGTATTATATCCCCTCCACTTGTGGCAGACTAAGACTTGTTGGTACATGGAATTTGAAGTGGAAGTTGACCTCTACTAAAGCCAATGAAACTGATTTCATTGGAAGTTAAGGGGAGCCATGGAGGACTTTATAACTACACAGGTATTATGCTGCCCTTGTGTTAGACAGACTACATGGGCAGGACTGTACCATTTTAAGTGAACTGTAAATTAATATAATTGTTAAGGAGACACTTGGATTTGCGCCTTTTTTGGTTTGTTTAGTGTCTCGAACTGCTACCATTTTCATAAGGACTCTTGAACAGTCAACATAACGTCGTTGTGATTTTTTAAAAAGATGAATCATCCATTTTGAGTTTGATGCATGAATCATGTAAAAAGTCATGAAGTAATAAAATTGATCTGTTTTTTTTCTCTAATTTTGCTTTCAATTAAACCAATTGCAGGGATAGATGCCACTGCTTTTTTTCTGTAAGGGCAGACATATTGCACAGTATTCTCTTGTTTGTTTTGTTTCCAAGAGGATTTATTTTTGCATTCCATTTTCCCCCTTTAAGCAATTTTTTTCCATCTCCAAAAGAAATAATGTGTAAATAACCATACATTCATTTCGAACTGTATAAAGGAGAATGCAAATGTTCACGATGGGAGTTTGCTTGCTTTCTTTTTTTTTTGATAACTGAAGAAATTAAACATTGTTAGTAGCAACACTATCAAGTGCATATCCATGGTAACTGGCACAGTGATACATCTACTTCCAGGAAGGGAAAAGAGCATTGCTATGCAGTGCATAAATTAACTCAATTTTGACTTTGAATACTAATTATGTGCATAAATTGAGTTTTCTGCCATTTTCTATGAAGTAAGATCAGTATTTTTTATGGGAAAAACTGAATGAATCAGACATGTGAACTGTTGCCCCTTGGACATGTTTTAGTACCAGAGAGATGGACCAGACCCATTGTGTTGCCTTATAGGGTTGTTTGCTTCGAACGGACACAATATCAATAAGATTAGGCAGTGTCTACAGACCTTTATTTTTTTTAAATGCTATCCTCTGGGGGTTTGATAATGTTTCTGCTACTATAATGTGTTCTTGCTTTGTCCAATTAAAATGCTGATGTGCATAATAAAGCATTTTCTGTGTCCTGTGTGATTTAGTGAAGATTGGAAAATATTCAAACAAGTATTCCAAGTGCCTATGGAAGTTTGATATTGTATTAGGTATTGAAGTGAGATACAAACCCAATCACACATTGATGGGTAAAAGGGGCATAGGGAACAAACAACTTGAATATTTGCCATTTAGATTGCTTTTAATGAAAGAAGTTGAACAACATTGGCTGTACACTTTTTGTTGTTATTGATGTGGTTGTACCACAGATAACGATGAGCCAGATGTATAAATCTGAAGCATCGGGTTGGCATTTCCACTTGCCACCAAATATGATGAGAGGAGGGTCAAAACTACTTACCACAGCCACAGGTCATAACCCCCGCCTATTTCTACACTTTATCTTCTTAAAATGTGATTTTAAACCTTACCTTAACCACACTGTTAATCTTATGGCTGACCCGAAGACCAAACAGCTCATTTTTGTTTTCATTAAGTTTTATGATATAGCGATACAGACTTTGGGTGCGTTTGTAAATTCACTCTGGCTATCTACTCTGATTTCAGGGCACTCTCATCTGAGTGTCCCAGAGCGCAGAATAACTAATGAATATACAAATGCACAACACCTGTCGAATATGACCAGTGTCAGTAAACGTCGGCAAAAAAATCTTAATTAAATTGTTGCCAGCAGCACACTTACAGTCACCAACGCTCTAGATAACATGACAACAGCCTAACCAGCTCTGCTAGGGCGAGTAAAATGACCAAAGTGAGGTGTTCTCTCATGTGTCTGGAAGTATCTAACAAGCTAGCCAACTTTAGCCAGTTAGCTTGGGTGCTTGACTGCCGTTGTGAGGGCAGAACGCTCGGATCAACCCTACTCCTCGGCCAGAGCGTCCAGTGTGCGCTCCGAGAGCGAAACGCTCTGAATGTACGAACGGACAATCTGACAAAGCACTGAATTTACGAACGCCCAGAGCGCACTATGGCACTCCAGAGTGAATTTACGAACAACCCTTTGTGGCTCTGGTAACTAGTGGAAACCAAGATGGAGCGAGATGGATTTTGTGCGACATTCTGCTAATTTTCTCATCTTTATTTTTTCTCATCTTTATTATTTTTTTTTAAAATCTCAATACAGTTTTCTGTTACCAAAACTAAAATATGTTACGAACAGAGTGGATTACGTTTTGTAGATTTTACTATTTGCCTAAATTTATTAAAATTGCGTTTAGGAGAGCAAGAGCGACATGAGTTATTTCACAATGTAGGCGTGTGCTAGAACGCGCCAATAGGTTCTCGCTAGCTCGTGCTTGGCTCTGCCCACCACCTTGCCTATTCTGCCCACTATGATTAATTTGCCCGCTATGATTAATTTGTTCCCATTGGAAACGACAAGCTGTGGTTTATCTTGGGTTAGTTATAAAAATCTTCGGTTGTACTGTACACCTGTCCAGGGTTAGAGTCGACCAGGAATCATCATCCGGAACCCTTGTTATGAGCCACGCCCACCTATCCTCGCGCGCTGATTTGATGAAGACAAGGACTAACTTGCCTTTCAGGTAGCTAGCTATCTGATGATGATCACAAATTGAATTACAAATCATGTCAATTTAGGGTTGTTATAATTGTTTTTTTTAGCTAAAAATCTTGTAGTGATGTGGGACCTTAAAATTAGATTTTTTGCCACAGAATACTATTCGAATAATAATAATAGCTAACGTTAATGTTTTTAGCTACAGTAGTTAGACACTATGTCGTCGTTCACAAAAACATAAAGATTGGCATCTTCTGATTAGGGAGTTTACTGACACTTGTATGTAATGTCAATTAGCCCGTTTTAGTCATGATCAAAACCAGAGCACTAGCTAGCTACTGTAATTCTTTATTTTCTTTACCAAAGATGATGCCGTCATAGGGATACCACAATAATAACGACCTAGCGAACTAGTAGATGGAACAACCATTCCACTAAAACACAGGCCAAATCAGACTAACACATTTTTTTTGTCCTCAAAAGTAAAACTGATGGTGACTGCCTCCATTTACACCTACACCACCCCCGCCCACCATTGCCTGGCAAATTAATTTCCACATCCCCATGGCCATGAAGATCCCCCACACTTACCCTCCTATCTCCCACACCCACTGCCGCTACCGGGGGCACAGGCTGTGGTGGGCCTTCCTCCTCTCCTCCCTGTCTGTCTTCCTGGGGGGCCTGCTGGCCCTGCTGCTCTGGAAGGTTGCTCACAGCGGGTTCAATAGTATTGGGATTTTCAGACCCCGACGACAGCGCTGGGCACACAGACAGGTGAGGGGAAAAGGTAGAAAGATAAGATGGAGAGGAAGTGAGTAGGGGATGACAAAGGGAGAGTTATGTACCCTACCAAACCTATAAGGTTATGTAAGCCTACACCTACAGTGTAATCACAGGTCAATCTGGTGTGCACTGTGCAGGCCTATGAACAGGTAGAGTAATAATTGTTGAGTTCAAATTTGACCATGTCTTGCTATTGTGATGTTGCAGAGCATTAGTGTGGAGCCAGAGTTCAATCTGAAGAATGCCTTGAAGGAATGGGCTTTCTCTTTGATATCTGCTCAACATCTGCCTGGCAAAGTCCTGGTAAGTCACAAGACATGCAGGAAGAGTACTCTTATGTTTTTCTTCTTCCGTCCTACTATTGTATTTCTCACCCTTTCCTGCCTCAACAGATGGTGCTGATATTCTGTTTCAACATCGGCTCCATCCTGACCTATATCATCCTCTCTACTGAGTGAGTTGCATCATGATATCATGATTATGGGATCAAAACAAAGTGTTGTTTGTTCACTAGAAAAGGTCCAAGACAAACAACCAGAGGGAAACTAAAATGTATTCTCCCTCTCCTCTCTCAGCCCAGTAGAGTCCTGCATGAAAGAATACAGCATAGCTTTCCTCGTTGATTTGAGCTTCAACATCTGCCACCTTATGTATTTTGGACTCAGGGTGAGGCAGTTAGCCAATAGGACATATACAAAATAACGTCACACATTTTGGGTTTAGACAAAGCAGTGTTTATTACTCAGTCTTTCCTGTGTGTTATTGTTCACCAGTTTTTGGCGGCCCAGGATAAGCTGACGGTTTGGGTTGACTTGAGATCCCTGGTGGATTTTTTCACCATCACTCCTTCCTTTGTTACCCTGTTTTCCCGTCGAGCCTGGCTGGGTAAGACACTCATACATGGGTCGTTCCACAAAGAGTGCCTTTTGCGCCCCTTGGATATTTTAACTATAAATTGTGCACCAATATTTCATTTTAAATGCCTGTTACTGTATATAAAATGAAGTGCCATTTCATATAGACCAAATGGGGAATTCAATTAATCCAATTTTTTTGTATGAATAAAGACCATAGGAGGCTGGTGGGAGGAGCTATAGGAGGACGGGCTCATTGTAATGGCTGGAAATAAATAAATGGAACTGAGTCAAACATATGGTTTCTATATGTTTGTTGTGTTTGATACCTTTCCATTATTCCATTCCAGCCATTACTATTAGCCTGTCCTCCTATAGCTCCTCCCACCAGCCTCCTCTGACAGACTTGTTAAAGTGCCAAAATTCAGCATTTTCACCTGTTCATCTGTGCACCCTCTGTCACATCAAGAAGATTTTAACCCCAACATTTCTCCCAAGTTTTCACCATCATTGTAAAGCCCTAGTTATTTTGTTGCTTTGACAAAGTCATTTCTGAAGTTCATTATTTATTTAATGTCATTAGTGATATATTTACGTCTGTCCCTCATTTTAAGGTCAATCCTGTTACGTGAACTGAACTCTCGTTTTAATTTCTCGTTTGTTTTCAAAAGAAACATTGAACATGTCAGAACAGAATAGTCAGACCATAGTGTAGAAGCAGGTGAGCTGGTTCTACTATTTTTGGCAATTTTCTGGTATTTTGTGGTGGAAAAGTGGGTCGAGCATAACACGTCAACCCCGTTACCCATAGATAGATAGGCTAGATTCATTTTTTTTTTTTTACAATTTCACGTTTTTTGTGAAGCTTGCATTCAATTTCCACTCGCTGTTGCACACAACAAGCTTCCATCCCCCCTGTCACAACGGGATTTATGGCTGATTTAAGATGAAATCGTCAACCTGTTACAGTTAACCCTGTTACTTTATTTGGCACTTACTATAGTATTTTTTTTAATTTAACCTCTCGAGATGGGAAAACTTGTTGAATATGTGCATTATGACAGAATGTTAAAATTAGGTGAAATCAAAGTTTTTTTGTTGTTGGGTGGAAAGACCCACATACAGTTGGCCTACACACTTATATGCCATTGACGTTATGGGAATTTTAAAGCAACATGGGATGGGATGTTCAAAATCTCTCCCTATATATATATATATATATATATATATATGCTTAAAAAAAGTATTATTTACATTTTAGTCATTTACAGTGGGGGGAAAAAGTATTTAGTCAGCCACCAATTGTGCATGTTCTCCCACTTAAAAAGATGAGAGAGGCCTGTAATTTTCATCATAGGTACACGTCAACTATGACAGACAAATTGAGAAAATAAAATCCAGAAAATCACATTGTAGGATTTTTAATGAATTTATTTGCAAATTATGGTGGAAAATAAGTATTTGGTCACCTACAAACAAGCAAGATTTCTGTCTCTCACAGACCTGTAACTTCTTCTTTAAGGGGCTCCTCTGTCCTCCACTCGTTACCTGTATTAATGGCACCTGATTGAACTTGTTATCAGTATAAAAGACACCTGTCCACAACCTCAAACAGTCACACTCCAAACTCCACTATGGCCAAGACCAAAGAGCTGTCAAAGGACACCAGAAACAAAATTGTAGACCTGCACCAGGCTGGGAAGACTGAATCTGCAATAGGTAAGCAGCTTGGTTTGAAGAAATCAACTGTGGGAGCAATTATTAGGAAATGGAAGACATACAAGACCACTGATAATCTCCCTCGATCTGGGGCTCCACGCAAGATCTCACCCCGTGGGGTCAAAATGATCACAAGAACGGTGAGCAAAAATCCCAGAACCACACGGGGGGACCTAGTGAATGACCTGCAGAGAGCTGGGACCAAAGTAACAAAGCCTACCATCAGTAACACACTACGCCGCCAGGGACTCAAATCCTGCAGTGCCAGACGTGTCCCCCTGCTTAAGCCAGTACATGTCCAGGCCCGTCTGAAGTTTGCTAGAGTGCATTTGGATGATCCAGAAGAGGATTGGGAGAATGTGATATGGTCAGATGAAACCAAAATATAACTTTTTGGTAAAAACTCAACTCGTCGTGTTTGGAGGACAAAGAATGCTGAGTTGCATCCAAAGAACACCATACCTACTGTGAAGCATGGGGGTGGAAACATCATGCTTTGGGGCTGTTTTTCTGCAAAGGGACCAGGACGACTGATCCGTGTAAAGGAAAGAATGAATGGGGCCATGTATCGTGAGATTTTGAGTGAAAACCTCCTTCCATCAGCAAGGGCATTGAAGATGAAACGTGGCTGTGTCTTTCAGCATGACAATGATCCCAAACACACCGCCCGTGCAACGAAGGAGTGGCTTCGTAAGAAGCATTTCAAGGTCCTGGAGTGGCCTAGCCAGTCTCCAGATCTCAACCCCATAGAAAATCTTTGGAGGGAGTTGAAAGTCTGTGATGCCCAGCGACAGCCCCAAAACATCACTGCTCTAGAGGAGATCTGCATGGAGGAATGGGCCAAAATACCAGCAACAGTGTGTGAAAACCTTGTGAAGACTTACAGAAAACGTTTGACCTGTGTAATTGCCAACAAAGGGTATATAACAAAGTATTTAGAAACTTTTGTTATTGACCAAATACTTATTTTCCACCATAATTTGCAAATAAATTCATTAAAAATCCTACAATGTGATTTTCTGGATGTTTTTTCCTCATTTTGTCTGTCATAGTTGACGTGTACCTATGATGAAAATTACAGGCCTCTCTCATCTTTTTAAGTGGGAGAACTTGCACAATTGGTGGCTGACTAAATACTTTTTTTCCCTACTGTAGCAGACGCTCTTATCCAGAGCGACTTACAGTTAGTTAGTGCATACATTATATTTTTTTCATACCCCCTGTGGGAATCGAACCCACAACCCTGGCGTTGCAAACGCCATGCTCTATCAACTGAGCTACATCCCTGCCGGCCATTCCCTCCCCTACCCTGGACGACGCTGGGCCAATTGCGCGCCGCCCCATGGGTCTATTATCATTATTATTATTGTATTTTTTCTTCTTCAATATAAGCTTAGTGTTGCAAAATTTTGGTAACTTTCCCAAAATTCCCAGGTTTTCCAGAAACCCCAATTAGAAGATTTAGTGGAATTTACTTGAATTTTGCAACCCTATAAACGAATGCCTTTTTCTGTATGTCTGGCCCAGGTCTGAGATTCATCAGAGCTATGCACATACTGGAGTTACCAGTCGTTCTGCAGATTCTCAACGTCCTCAACAGCAACAGGTAACACAGCAACACATACATCAAGTTTCAAGTTTTAATGTCACATGCACAAGTACAGTGAAATGCCTTTCTTGCCAGCTCTAACCCCAACAGTGCAGTAATCAATAACATTTTACATTTACATTTTAGTCATTTAGCAGACGCTCTTATCCAGAGCGACTTACAGTTAGTGAGTGCATACATTTTTTAAATTTTTGTAAAAAATAAAAATAATACTGGCCCCCCGTGGGAATAACAAAGTAATACTAAAAATAACAAGATACAACAAAAACACACGATATAAAAATAAGAAATAAGAAGAACACGATAAAGTAAGTAAGAATACTAAATACAGGGTCCGTTCCAGTACCATATTTACAATGTGCAATTTCCATCAAATAGAGGCCGGAACAGCGATGAAAATGAATGATTCCATCGACTTTCACATTTTCAGCATGTATGAGATACAAGCAATGTGACTTGTTTTAAATACATGTCTGCCTGTTAATACAGTTGAACTTACTATTTTTTTTCTCTCTCTCTCTCTCTCTCTCTCTCTCTCTCTCTCTCTCTCTCTCTCTCTCTCTCTCTCTCTCTCTCTCTCTCTCTCTCTCTCTCTGTTATTCTCTCTCTCTCTCTCTCTCTCTCTCTGTTATTCTCTCTCTCCCACTCACATTTCCTCTCACTCTGTGTTCCCAGCACCACTCTGAAACTCTCCCGCCTGGTTGCTATCCTAACAGGCACACTGCTGACCTCTGCTGGTTTCATCCACCTGGTGTGTGTCATTTCCATTTATGTTTTGGTTCTTTCCACACTCTTTACATTCACTGAGAAATAAGCAAACAATTTTGATTGACTAATGATGCAAATGTGTGTTTTATGAGTAATTCAGCTAATAATACAATTATTAATTCTGCTAACATTAAAGTTGAAATCCGTAGTGGTGAAACTGCCACATCTGTTTGCGATATTACAACAACCAAGATATTACTTCAAACAACAAACTTTTTTTTTACCACAATGCTAGATGCTCATCTCCTCCGTTTCATAAACAAAACAATAACAAATGTGCCAAGGGCGACCAGTGGCACTGTTTCACCTTATGCAAATCTCAACTTTAACCGCTCTCTCTCATGGGACCTGGTCTTGCTGCAGCTGGAGAACTCAGGTGACCCATGGCTGGACTTCTCCAACCCCCAACCTCTCTACTACTTTGACTGTGTTTACTTCCTGGTTGTTACCATGTCAACGGTGGGCTATGGGGATGTGGAGATAAGGACGACCCTGGGACGCCTCTTTGTCATCATCTTCATCTTTATCGGACTGGTAAATCTCATAAGAGAGTATTGACTCCCCCCATACAATGTAAAGAGCCTTTAAGCATAGGAAAGTGTTATGGAAATCCAATCCATGAAAGCTACTGTCTGCTTCCCAAATGGCACCCTATCCCCCCTATATCAGGGATGCGGCCTGTGGCCCCCCTTTTGTAGGCCTGCAGATCAATTTCCAAAAATGAAAAAATAAAACATCAATTAGCCCATGTCAGCTAGCATTTTTGGGATTTTGCTTAGGGTACCCAAAAGGCTAGGACCGGCTCTGACTGCATATCTGGGTATGGATGTGGGTACGCAGACCCGCAAACTACAGATGTTTTTCAAAGTTGCCCATCCCTGCCCTATAAAGTGCACTACTTTTGAACAGGTCCCATAGGGTTCTGGTCAAATGTAGTGCACTTCATAGGGAATATGGTGGCAATTGGGATGCTGTCACTGTCAGTGATCCATTGAGGATGTGATTTAGATACACATCATCTCTCTGTCTCTGTCTCTCTCTCTCTCTCTCTCTCTCTCTCTCTCTCTCTCTCTCTCTCTCTCTCTCGCTCGCTCTTTCTGTCGCTCTCTCGCTCTCTCTCACTCTCTCAGGGTCTGTTTGCCAACTTTGTCCCAGAGGTGGTTCAGATCATCATCAACAGGAAGAGGTTTGATGGAAGCTTCACGGCTGTCTCAGGCAAGACGTGAGTCTTCTTACTACAGTTTATCAGAGATGATCAAAATAAAACAGTTGGTGTAGTAGCAGGTACAAGGTACATTTGTATGTCACACAACATGATTAATATACACTGGACCTAGACTAAAAATACTAAATCCTCAGTATATCTGATATAAAACTTCTTAGAATGATAGTCTTTCTCTCGTTCTATCTCCACCCATCCATGTTGATGTTCCTCCCTGTGTGTGTGTGTGTGTGTGTGCTAGCCATGTGGTGGTGTGTGGTCATATCACTCTGAGCAGTGCCTCTGCCTTTATGAAAGATTTTCTACATGAGGACAGGGGAGAGGTCAACGTCAAGGTGCTCTTCCTGGGAAAGTGAGTCACAGCGTTACCTTTGAGCCCAACCTGGGCCCTGTTCAAATGTTGTGCACTACATAGAGATTAGGGTCCCATTTCAGACACTGCTATCTCTGCCTTTGCCAGCTTCCGTCCTGACCAGGAGCTGGAGGCGTTCTTCCTGAGGTGGTTCCTGAAGGTCACCTTCTATCAGGGCTCAGTGATGCAGAAGAGAGACCTGGAGAGAGTTAGGGTACTGTAGCCAACTACACACTCAGTTTGGATAACTGATGTACAACACATTTGACACAACTGTTTTGATACGAAGAGTTAGTCTGCACAAAAAGATTTACACACAACAGTTGTGGGGACACCACACAATGGTTTTGTAATCATTTTTGTGCAGACTAACTCTTCGATCTGACTGTGTGTTTTACTGGATATACTACCATCTAGCAGTCGGATGCTAACATTAGCACTTGCACTCCAAGCCAACTGTACACAGTTGTGAAATCTAGAGCAAGAAGCTAGCTTGTTCCTCCTGGAGCGACTGTTGGCTCTTAGATCTCAGGAAGGTAACACATCACCACAGTGGCTAGCAGTTACTGGCTAGCCTCTGCTTATCACGCACAACAAGGGCACCAATACAGAGAGGGAGACAAGTACACTGGGAAGGGTACAGGAGGGATACTGGGATGCAGAGTAATGATTGTTTAGTTACTATGGTACATGGTAGTACTAGCTTGATGCTATCCTCTGTGTGTAGATGCAGAAAGCAGGAGCTTGCCTGATCATCTGTGACAGGTTCACCTCAGACCAGAATAAGGAGGACGCTGCCAATCTCATGAGGTAGGTAGGGCTCAGGTGCATGCCCACATAGATAGACAGGCGCACACACACACACACACACACACACACACACACACACACACACACACACACATTCACCTGCTCTCTACCTTGTTATCCTTTCTGAGACACAGCTAAAAATAAATAAAGGATGCAGATTTGATCATAAGATAAAACAACATGTTTTAAGAGTGTGTTTGTCCTCTGTCAGGGTGATCTCCATCAAACAGTATTGTCCCAACACCAGGATTATAGTTCAGATGCTGAAGCACAATAGTAAGGTAGGCTGCCATATCTCAGACTGGCCAATAAAAATAAAAGATTAAGATGGGCAAAAGAACACAGACACTGGACTTTTTCTTTGCAATTCTGCCTAGAAGGTCAGCATCCCGGAGTTGCCTCTTCACTGTTGACGTTGAGACTGGTGTTTTGCGAGTACTATTTAATGAAGCTGCCAGTTGAGGACCTGTGAGGCGTCTGTTTCTCAAACTAGACACTCTAATAATGTATTTGTCCTCTTGCTCAGTTGTGCACCGGGACCTCCCACTCCTCTTTCTATTCTGGTTAGAGACAGTTTGCGCTGTTCTGTGAAGGGAGTAGTACACAGCGTTGTACGAGATCTTCAGTTTCTTGGCAATTTCTCGCATGGAATAGCCTTCATTTCTCAGAACAAGAATAGACTGACGAGTTTCAGAATAAAGTTATTTGTTTCTGGCCATTTTGATTCTGTAATCGAACCCACAATTGCTGATGCTCCAGATACTCAACTAGTCTCAAGAAGGCCAGTTTTATTGCTTCTTTAATCAACACAACAGTTTTCAGCTGTGCTAACATAATTGCAAAAGGGTGTTCTAATGATCAATTAGCCTTTTAAAATGATAAACTTGGATTAGCAAACACAACGTGCCATTGGAACACAGGACTGAAGGTTGCTGATAATGGGCCTCTGTACGCCTATGCAGATATTCCATAAAAAATCAGCCGTTTCCAGCTACAATAGCCATTTTCAACATTAACAATGTCTACACTGTATTTCTGATCAATTTGATGTTATTTTAATGGACAAAAAATGTGCTTTTCTTTCGAAAACAAGGACATTTCTAAGTGACCCCAAACTTTTGAACGGTAGTGTACGTCTTACAAACAAGTCTGGCTACTGTTGCTGGATGATGTGTTGTGTGTGTGTGTGTGTGTGTGTGTGTGTGTGTGTGTGTGTGTGTGCCCCCCAGGCGTTCCTGCAGAACGTGCCTAACTGGGACTGGAGTCGAGGTGATGCAGTGATCTGCCTGGCAGAGCTCAAACTGGGTTTCATGTCTCAGAGCTGCCTGGTGCCTGGCCTCTCCACACTATTGGCCAACCTGTTCACCATGCAGAGCGAGATCGAGGTGTGTCAACAATAAAGTGCACTATTCTGATCCCTTAAGGATTTGAATGTATTTTTGAAAGCAGGGTGGGAGAGCAGAGAGAGAGAGGGGCACAGACAGGCATGGCCGAGACATGGCTCCAACCCCTGTCACCAGGGGGTATGTGGTCCGAAGTCAGGAGCTTCCACCACAGTGCGTTACCTTTTATCAGGTATCTCTATTGCTACTGAATCTCTGTTGCCATTTTGTTTTACAGCAGGATGGAGACACCTGGCAGAACCTGTACAGAGAGGGCCTCTACAATGAGATCTACACAGAGCACCTGTCCCCCTCCTTCATAGGGATGTCCTTCGCTCAGGCCAGCAAGTCAGTTTGTCTGCACACAACAGAGAGACAAATAAGCATTCTACTACTACACAAACAAACATGATCTCTCTCTGCCTGTGTGTCTGTGCCTGTGTCTGTCTGTGTGTGTGTGTGTGTGTGTGTGTGTGTGTCAGGCTATGTTTCCTGAAGCTGAGGTTGCTGTTGATTGGGATTGAGTATCAGAGCGGAGACCAAGATTTCAAGTAAGCAACTAGTAGTAGTAGCAGGGTTGGGGAGTAACGGATTACACGTTTTTTTTTGTAATCCCTTACATGTAACGGATTACCAAAAAAACGGTAACTGTAATCCATTACGTTACCAGCAAAAATATTGTAATCAGATTACATATACTTTTGAAAAACTAGATGATTACTTTCGGCGATTACTTTTAAATTCAGAAAGGATATTTGCGGAAAAAAATCTTTGACACTTCTGTTTTCTCAATGACATTCAAATCAGCATTGAAAAAAGGTGCAAGTTTAAGTTTGTTCCACCTGAGCGAGCCTGACCACAAGTCAGAGACCACTATGATGACAAACCAAATGTGTTTGATGGATCGTGGGAAAAGAGCAGGAATAGGATTTTGTATGCTACAGTCCAAGCTATGTCTTCCAATGGTGCGACTGCTGTCGGCATCCAAAGATTATCCAATTTGAATAAACGCTTGGAGGTAAGGCTGACAGCAGTGGTGTAGTCTAGGGCGATACGTATACACTACCAGTCAAAAGTTTGGACACACCTACTCATTCAAGAGTTTTTCTTAATTTTTTTACATTGTAGAATAATAGTGAAGACATCAAAACTATGAAATAACACATAAAATCATGTAGTAACCAAAAAAGTGTTAAACAAATACAAATAAATATATTTTATATTTGAGATTCTTAAAATCGCCACCCTTTGCCTTGATGACAGCTTTGCACACTCTTGGCATTCTCTCAACCAGCTTCATGAGGTAGTCACCTGAAATGCATTTAAATTAACAGGTGTGCCTTCTTAAAAGTTAATTTGTGGAATTTCTTTCCTTCTTAATGCGTTTGAGACAATCAGTTGTGTTGTGACAAGGTAGGGGGGGGGGTGTATACAGAAGATAGCCCTATTTGGTAAAAGACCAAGTCCATATTATGGCAAGAACTGCTCAAATAAGCAAAGAGAAACGACAGTCCATCATTACTTTAAGACATGAAGGTCAGTCAATACTGAACATTTCAAGAACTTTGAAAGTTTCTACAAGTGCAGTCACAAAAACCATCAATCACTATGATGAAACTGGCTCTCATGAGGACCGCCACAGGAATGGAAGACCCAGAGTTACCTCTGCTGCAGAGGATAAGTTCATTAGAGTTACTGGCCTCAGAAATTGCAGTCCAAATAAATGCTTCACAGAGTTCAAGTCACAGACACATCTCAACATCAACTGTTCAGAGGGTACTGTGTGAATCAGGCCTTCATGGTCGAATTGCTGCAAAGAAACCACTACTACAGGACACCAATAATAAGAAGAGACCTGTTGGGCCAAGAAACATGAGCAATGGACATTAGACCGGTGGAAATATGTCCTTTGGTCTGGAGTCCAAATTTGAGATTTTTGGTTCCAACCGCCTTGTCTTTGTGAGATGCGGTGTGGGTGAACGGATGATCTCCGCATGTGTAGTTCTCACCGTAAAGCATGGAGGAGGAGGTGTTATGGTGTTGGGATGCTTTGCTGGTGACACTGTCTGTGATTTATTTAGAATTCAAGGCACACTTAACCAGCATGGCTTCCACAGCATTCTGCAGCGATACGCCATCCCATCTGGTTTGGGCTTAGTGGGACTATCATTTGTTTTTCAACAGGACAATGACCCAACACACCTCCAGGCTGTGTAAGGGCTATTTTAGCAAGAAGGAGAGGATGGAGTGCTGCATCAGATGACCTGGCCTCCACAATCCCCGACCTCAACAAAATTGAGATGGTTTTGGATGAGTTGGACCGCAGAGTGAAGGAAAAGCAGCCAACAAGTGCTCAGCATAAATGGGAACTGTTGGAAACGCATTCCAGGTGAAGCTGGTTGAGAGAATGCCAAGAGTGTGCAAAGCTTTCATCAAGGCAAAGGGTGGCTATTTGAAGAATCTCAAATATAAAATATATTTTGATTTGTTTAACACTTTTTTGGTTACTACATGATTCCATATGTGTTATTTCATAGTTTTGATGTCTTCACTATTATTCTACAATGTAGAAAATAGTAATAGGTTCTGTATCTACATAGCGCATTGATGTGAATCACACTGCTGCTCTCTCATTTAGCTATTTGCGCCTCACGGATTGTGGTTGTTGTGGATGGCTGTTCATCAATCTAAATGTGTATTTGAACCCAATAATGGTTGAATTCAAGAAGTTTAAGCTGCTTATCAATCATTGTTTTTGAAACCAGTGGACAGCCAGTGAAAAATGCGCTCTTGCAAAAGATTGAGCAATAAAAGCATCACTTTTATTCCATAGGCTGTATGTAGCTAATTCATGCTGATAAAAAATAATAATTCATAGACCTAATGAACACATGCTCAAACTTGCACACTTTTGATACACTTAAAGGAGCAATCTGTAGTTGCTACATCAATTTTTGGACTTAATAATATAACTTATAAATGCCTCATGAGCTTAGTTCAGCTGTCACACTCCATGAGAACCCAAAATATAAGCTTGTTTTTCTCCAATGTTTGTAAACATTGTAAATGTGAACAAACACTGTATAGCCTCATAACATGGTTAAAACAATACTTTTTATATTATGGATGGTCAGTCCTTGCATCCATAGCTCTGTCTATTTTATTTTTTATTTTTTATTTTTTATTTTTTTATGTAACCTTTATTTAACTAGGCAAGTCAGTTAAGAACAAATTCTTATTAACAATTATTGCACAATGGTTACATTTCTCCAGCCCCATCCCTCAGCATTTTACCAAAACAGAGGCAGGGCAACAATTTTGTTATTGTTTCATCTGTGGATTTGCCCTTTTAACAGCTGCATATTATCAAGATATCAAAGTGTCACCAACAAAAAGGTAAACAATAGGCTGATTGTAAATGCAGCATATGGAATTCATTTTAACTTTAACAGTGATTTATCCTGCAATAGATGTCGTTCAATTGGTAACATACATTTGTGTCTTCTTCTGATGCCTCTTAAGGGGAAAGAAATCTAAAAGTAACTGAATGTAATCAGATTACGTTACTGAGTTTGGGTAAT
Organism: Coregonus lavaretus; assembly: GCF_964263955.1. NCBI lineage: Eukaryota > Metazoa > Chordata > Actinopteri > Salmoniformes > Salmonidae > Coregonus > Coregonus lavaretus. The sequence goes on along the minus strand of NC_140001.1, from coordinate 35,228,105 downwards.
CCAAAAGTTACATTACTGATTATTTTGGACAGGTAACTACTAACTGTAATGGATTACATTTAGAAAGTAACCTACCCAACCCTGAGTAGTAGTAGTAGTAGTAGTAGTAGTAGTAGTAGCATTAGCAGTAGTAGTAGTATTTGTATTTATTAAGGATCCCCATTAGCTACTGCCAAGCAGGCAGCTACTCCTCCTGTAGTAGTAGTGGTAGTGGTAGTAGTAGTAGTGGTAGTGGTAGTGGTGGTAGTAGTAGTAGCAGCAATAGTAGTAGTAGTAGTAGTAGTAGTAGACAGTCATTTCTATAATGCTTACAGGTATTTGTTTATTTTACACATTAACTGTATTTGTTTATTTTACACATTAACTGTAGTTTTGTGGATGGGCTACTGCCTGCCTGTTAAAGTTGTTTTGTTGTTTGTCAGTGTGTTGGTGAATCCTCCCAGTCACATCAAAATCAAGCTGTGGACTCTGGGTTTCCTCATAGCCAGCAATGCCAGTGATGCCAGAAGGTACTGTACCACTCTAATATTTGCTCATAAACTAGAGCCTTGACTCAAATGCTTCTGTATGTAGGGAGTGGGAGTATATATGGTAGTCACTTTTGCGTACCTGTGTGTTTGTCAGGGCGAGTATGTACTGCTCTGTGTGTCACAGAGACATCAAGGATTTGTCCAGGATGGGACCCTGCAAGTGCACTGAGCAGAAAGATGGTATGGCAACAATACAGTGGCGCAGACAAGCCTATTACACTCACAGACCTTTTTAGTACTAACCTCAGTTTCACAAGAAGCAAAGCAACTGAGATAAGACATGTTGAGAGGTACAGAGAAGGTGCAGTCTCTAACTCCTCCATTAGGGGGAGTCCTCATCCCACGTTTCTCCACTGGGCTGAACAATCTGGCTTTTCTTTAGTAGAAAGCACCAAGCGCCTCTGTCTGTCCTGTTCGCCTCATTACACATTTTCACACAGAGCAGAGACTCAGAATGGCTGTCTGTCACCCCTCTGTCTCTTATGAGCCTGTCTGTCACCTATGGGTGTGTCTGACCTGCAAGACTGTCTCTCACCCGTGTGTTTATCATCTGTCTGTGTGTGTGTGTCTCCCATCAGTCTCATCTCACACCTCCACTATGAGTCTAGGCTTCAGACGGCCATCACTGGGAGTTCTGCCCTTCAGGTGAGAAATCACAGCCTTCTACATAGGAATATGTTTGTTTTGAACATGCTGAGACAAATATTTAATTGAACACTCACCATGATATATCGCACGCACACACACACACACACCTAGTGTGTGTGACTTCAGTGTGTCCTGTCATTAGTGGAGGCTGCCTAGTGCGGGCGGGCGGGCAGGCTGGCTAGGTCCTGGACAGCTGAGCACAGTGGAATAGCAGGCTGGGATTGACAGGCTGATTAATGGGCCGGCTCCCCAGCCGCCTCACTCAACCCATTCTGGGCATTAATATTGGGAGATCCTGTCAGAGAGGACAGAGAGGGAGGAGGAGAGAGGGAGGAGGAGAGAGGGAGGACAGAGAGGGAGGAGGAGAGAGGGAGAGTTAGTCAGAAGGTGAGGTAGTGAGCAGATTACAGCTGAAATAAGTCATAGTGCCCTGCTCTCCCTCGCTCTCTCTCTTTCTCTCTCTGTGTCTCTTTCCTCTCTCTCTTCCCCCCCTCATCCCTCTCACTCCTGTCTCGCTCTCTTTCTTTCTCTCTCTCTGTCTATCCTGTCTCGCCGCCACCCTTTTCTTCTGTGATCTGTGATTCCACTACCCTAGTGAATACCTTTCATTTTCCCTGTTGTGCTCTTGATATCCAGAGTGGTTGGACAGTGCATGTGTGGATATGTAATATGTCTGCATGCCTGAGTGTGTGTGTGCCTCCCCTGTCTTCTCTCCCTCCACCCTTTCTTCTCCACTCTCTGAGGCTTGTGTGTGTGTCCTCTGCTGTAGCCCAGAGGGAGAGACTCTTGGAGAGAGGGAGTGTGTTTGGGAGGAGCAGGAGGAGGAGGTGGGGCTGGACTCTACAGGACTGTTCCACTGGTGCCCACCTGTTCCCTTGAAGGACATCTCACTGGTAAGACTGGGACATGGACAGACTGGGACATATATGCAATTAGGCACTAATGGTGAGCGATTAACTTACATTTAGTTTTTTATTTTCGGTTATTAAACAACTCATTGACGGACGTCGGTTCAATGACTTGAATTCCATTTAGTTAATTTTTTTGTGAGCCCAACGTGCCATTTCTCGAGAGAGATATCAAATAATTCACGAGAGAAATCAAGTCAAGAACTATGTGTGACTGGGCTGAAGGGAGTTGTAGTTTTCATTAAGCAAATATTCAACAAAGTTCAGTGCAGAAACGTGGTAATTAACTACAATGACCATAATCCATTGCACCTGTTATTTCCGTCTCGGACACTTTTACGCCTGCTGTGTTAGGTTAGATACACACAGACCGCTTAGACCGTATGAGAGGAATGTACACAACACAACAAGAAGATGGAGAGGGATGGAAACGGTGCTTGCTGTTTGGGGTTTTAGGCTGGGATTCTGTAGAAGCACTTTGTGACATCTGCTGATGTAAAAAGGGCTTTAGAAATACATTTTGATTGATTTGATTGATTCCTAAAGGAAGGGGTTATCTATTTTGAAGAACTAGTAAAATGATTTAGTCAGACAGCTCTTCAGCATCCTGAAACAGGCTAGCCTGGCTAAATAGGATGAGGATGGGGAGCACAGAGAGAACGTTGTCTGGCTGGCTGGCTGCTACTGCCTGAGCAGAGATGAGATGATCACTTTAAAAAGAATAAAGTCTTCAAATAAAATAGTAATATACCCAACTATAATATTTAATTATTCATAGTAATTTCCTATTTTTCGATTGATGTCTACCGAATGTGGACCTGACAGAGACAATCATCTCATCTCTGCTCAGGCAGTAGCAGCCAGCCAGCCAGACAACGTTGTCTCTGTGTTCCCCATACTGTACTGTCTTTAGTCATCCTATTTAGCTAGGGTAGCCAATGGAATATTTTCAATGTTTTGGAAATTGAATGTTCAGTATTTTTGGCTTTTGCTATGGAATGTAAATTTTTCATAACACATTTAATGTAAAAAATGAAAACGTGATAACTTTTTAAGAATCGAACCGAAACCGAACCGACCTCAAAAAGCACTAATCGCTCAGTACTATTAGGCACACACTCACTGTCTCACACACTGGCTCTAGCTTACTTGTACCTAGCCAGCTAGAATACATGCATGTAATAGTAACATAATAAACATCAGCAGTCATGCATTTGTGTGTGTATCCTCCTCAGACCAGACAGAGTGCCAGTACCCTGGCGCTGCAGGACCATGTGGTGGTGTGTGTGTTTGGGGACGGGGGCTCCAGCCTGCTGGGCCTGGGGGACTTCATGATGCCTCTGAGGGCCAGCAGCCTGACGGCCCCAGAGCTGAGGACAGTAGTCTTCCTGGGAGACCCACACTACTTCAGCAGGGAGTGGCCCAACATACAATACTTCCCTAACATCTACTTCCTGCCTGTGAGTCTCTGGACATGTTTGAATACTCTATAATAGATTTGAAATCTATCCATTATTCAACAGAAACTTGTATTTTTGCTGACATACACGACAGGCATAGGTCAGGATCAGAGGAGGCTGGTGGTATGAGCTATAGGAGGACAGGCTCATTGTAATGGCCGGAATGGAATCAATGGAACAGAGTCAAACATGGGCTTTCCATATGTTTGATGTGCTTGATACCGTTCCATTAATTCCATTCCAGTCATTACAATGAGCCCGTCCTCCTATAGCTCCTCCCACCAGCCTCCACTGGTCAGGATACTCCATCGCTAGAATACCTAGTAAAGAGACTAACTAGGTAGAAGGTGGAAGAGGTGCCTAGGACTATATAACTGATCAGTCCTTGCCTGTCTCCCCCTGTCCCCTCACCCACCTCGTCACCCCATCCCTATCCCCCAGGGCTCTCCTCTGTGTGGGGCAGACCTACGTGTGTTGAGGGTGGAGCGCTGTGCCATGGTGGTGGTCCTCAGCTCTCTGTCCAGCTCCAGCGACATTGAGCCCTCCATGCAGGATAAGGATACCATCCACTTCTGTGTCAACCTCTACCACATCCGCTTCAGCCCCGAGCCAGGCCCACGCTGCACACTCAGTCACACTCAGAGTCACGGCCATGGACAGGGGCTAGAGCTTGGTCATGGGTTTGGTGGTCATAACCGCGGTCCAAGCCACGGTCAGTGAGATGGACCAGAGAGGTTCATAGAGAGTGGGCAGGGCAGGGGGCTGGGAGAATATTACTGTTAATGTTTGTTGGCTGCTTTAATATTCGATTAGTTGGCTTGGCTGGAGGCTGGACTGTCAGTGTGAGAGGATTGCGTTGGAGGTGAGAGAATGTGTGTGTGTGTGTGTGTTTATATTGTCTGTGAAGAGTGCGTGTGAGTGTCATGTCCGTGGTATGAGCGCCGTACAGATTGTGGTCAGACAGACAGACAGACAGACGGTAGCTGAGGGAAAGTTCTGAAGGCTCAGCAGAAGTGTTCTGGGAATTGTGTAAGCAAATGGGGTGTGTGTGTGTATATAAATGGCAGCGTGTGTGTGTATGAACCCCAGTGTTTGTGTGTGTGTGTACGCGACAGCCTGCCACAGAGGCTGACAGAAAATAAACATGTTCCAGTAATTAACCTTGACAGGCTCAATGTGCCGCCAACAGCAGAATGTGCTAATGACACAATTAATCCATAATTAAGGCATGCTGTCTCACTGGAGCCATACAGTGGCTGGACCGACCCATCTGGGCTGCCTATCAGTGACGGTCTGTCTGGACTACAAGAGAGGAGAGGGGACACGTGTGTGTTCATGTTGGGTTATTTCTTGTAGGGGACATTGGTGCATAATGTCCTAGTAATACACACTAATACCTGAAATGTTCACATGTTTAGTGACAAAAGAATCACTGTTATACCAATCATGTTATGCAAATGATTTTGGGAATCCCATTCTTTTGAGGGTTTTACCTACGTTAGTTGGTTGCACTTACTGACTATAAGAGCGTCTGCTAAAATGACCAAAGTGTAAAGTAAAAATGGTGTAGATTTGTATCACTGATTCTACTTTTATGGTTGTTGTGTTCAGTGTGTGCCATTGTAACAGTGTGTTATGTGTTGTGCAGACACACTAGACTTTTCCCACATCCCTATGATACCCGAGAAGGCTGAGGTCACCCCTGCTCACAGCGCCGGCTCCGCTGTCCCTCTGCTGGTAGAGCTGGGTATTGCGCCTATTTCACTAGTGCTGTGCTACATCAACAGGGACAGGATTTTTGGTCTGGTTACATGGTCAGGGAACACCAGTAAATACCATATAGTTATAGGTGGATGGTGACAATTTATTCTAAAAAAGTACAGTACTATTATTCACAGCGATCCCTGTTTAACCAAAAACTTTTAACACCAAGGAGAAACTTTCACTGACCTCTATACTGACTGTTTGTACTTTAATTAGACTACTAACTAGTCCCTCTCTCCCCCAGTGAACAGCTCTAATGTGTGCTTTGTGAACGAGGCGGACAGCCAAGAGGACTTCTCCAGCCTGACTCTGACCCAGGGCTTCTCTGTAGGTTCCGTCTTCTCTGTCGACCTGCTGGACACTCTCATGTCAGCCGTGAGTAGACAGAACAGGACACAACGGCCGAGGACTAAGTTGCACCCTATTTCCCATATAGTGCACTATTTTTGACCAGCGCTCCATAGGCATAGCCATTTGGAAAGCATTCAATCTATAGTAATAGTAATTCATCAATTGTAATAGCAATTGTACTACTTAGTTGCTTATAATAATGCTATAATACAAGTCTTGAAAGTATTATTACCATTGGGAAGCATGATACCACTTATGTTTTACTTTATCCACTTCTTCTCTACTCAATGCTATAAGATCATGCATCTGCAGCACCAAAGATGGTGGACGATTGATAGCCTCCCCAAGATAGCTAGCTAACCAGTCAACTAACCTGAAAAACTGCCTGTATATTATAACAGAGTGGGGGAACTCTATTTCTAGTTATTGGCCTCTGGTAGAACACACAGTGTCACTGTGAGCTGTGGGTTAGCTAACCTAACCAATACCTAACCTAATCTAACCTTACCTCGGAGTGGTTGCCTGTCTGTTGTCTGTGGTCTGTCTGTGTGGTGTGTAGACGTACTTCAACGCCAATGTGCCTGGTCTGATCTGTACGCTGGTGACGGGTGGCGACACCCCTTTACTGGAGGCCCAGCTGGCAGAGGACAACCAGCTGCAGGGAGGGGAGATGTCCGTGAAGATGTGGGCGCTGCGCCAACGCTCCAAACTGGCACAGCTGGCACTGCAGGACGAGCCCCTCTGTAGCCTCGCTGTGAGAGTTTCTACTACTAACACACACGTATATACACTATGTATACAAAAGTATGTGGACATCCCTTCAAATTAGTGGATTTGGCTATTTCAGCCTCACCCATTGCTGACAGGTGTATACAATCGAGCACACAGCCATGCAATCTCCATAGACAAACATTGGCAGTAGAATGGCCTTACTGAAGAGCTCAGTGACTTTCAACGTGCCACCTTTCCAACAAGTCAGTTCGTAAAATTTCTGCCCTGCAAGAGCTGCCCCGGTCAACTGTAAGTGCTGTTATTGTGAATTGGCAACGTTTAGGAGCAACAACGGCTCAACCACAAAGTGGTATGCCACACAAGCTCACACGAGAACGGGACCGCTGAGTGCTGAAGCGCATAGCGTGTAAAAATCGCCTTTCCTCGGTTCATGGTTTCGGGCTAGGCCCCTTAGTTCCAGTGAAGGGAAATCAACACTACAGCATACAATTACATTCTAGACGATTCTGTGCTTCTAACTTTGTGGCAACAGTTTGGGGAAGGCACTTTCCTGTTTCAGCATGACAATGCCCCCATGTACAAAGCGAGGTCCATACAGATATGGTTTGTTGAGAACGGTGTGGAAGAACTTGACTGGCCTGCACAGAGCCCTGACCTCAACCCCGTCGAACACCTTTGGGATGAATTGGAACGCCGACTGCGAGCCAGGCCTAATCGCCCAACATCAGTGCCCGACCTCACTAATGCTCTTGTGGCTGAATGGAAGCAAGTCCTTGCAGCAATGTTCCAACATCTAGTGGAAAGCCTTCCCAGAAGAGTAGAGGCTGTTATAGCAGCAAAGGGGGGGACCAACTCTATATTAAAGCCCATGATTTTGGAATGAGATGTTCGACGAGCAGGCGTCCACATACTTTTGGTCATGTAGTGTACACCTATATGGACACACACCTACACTGAGTGTACAAAACGTTAGGAACAGTTGCTCTTTCCATGACATAGACTGACCAGGTAAATCCAGGTGAAAGCTATGATCCCTTATTGATGTCACCTGTTAACTCACATCAATCAGTGTAGATGAAGGGGAGGAGACATGTTAAAGAAGTATTTTTAAGCCTTGGGACAATTGAGACACAGATTGTGTATGTGTGCCATTCAGAGGGTGAATGGGCAAGACAAACGATTTGTGCCTTTGAAAGGGGTATAGTAGTAGGTGCCAGGTGCACCGGTTTGAGTGTGTCAAGAACTGCAACGCTGCTGGGTTTTTCACACTTAACAGTTTCCATCCACCACCCAAAGGACATCCAGCCAACTTGACACAACTGTGGGAAGCATTGGAATCGACATGGGCCAGCATCCCTGTGGAACGCTTTCGACACCTTGTAGAGTCCATGCCCCGACGAATTGAAGCTGTTCTGAGGCCAAAAGGGGGGTTACAACTCAATATTAGGGAGATGTTCCTAATGTTTTGTACACTCAGTTTATATAGACACACACAAACGCAGCAGTTCTAGAAACAGGCCCACAAACACACACGTCCTAGTGATTTCCTATCATCCATATCCTCTGCAGTGTGAGGACTTCAAGGAGTTGTTCTGCCAGGCTCTGGACTCGTTGGAGATCCTGTGTTTTGGGCTGTATCGCCTGCTGGACCCTCCTAACCCCTCCATGAAGAGGTACACTACCCATGCTGCTGCTCTTCCCTCTGCTGTTGGCACATACTTACTGTTCCACTGTCTGCAGGTTTGTAATCACCAACCCGTCAGCAGAGCTCCCGTTGTTGCCCTCAGACAGAGTCTTCTGCTCCGTACCCTTCCACCAGAGTCACCTGCTCACCCTGAGGAGAGCCAAGACCAGTCACCGCCTATGAACCTCCCCTACACCTCCCGTCTGCTTGGACAGCACAAGGTTAATTACTCCACAGAGAACACTATCAATTGTTTTACGTCAATCTCTTTATAAAGTCTTTATAAATCTTTATACGTCTTTGAATGGAAATTATTATTTTTGCTGACACAGTACCCAATCACACCGACACACACACACACAGACGTCACACTAGGAGTGCGTTGCTCAAGGGCACAACGGCGGTAGTTTAAGAGAGAGATGATTTACAACCTGTATTGTGAGTGGTTCTTCTATACTTTACTGGTTATGAATATCAATGCCGTACAGTAGGAGACGTGACAGTGTTTGACAATGGCTGAGACGTCTATTATTGTTTGCCTATGGTTGGTGACATGTTTTTATAATGTAGCTTTAGGTTGACATGTATAGTTTATAATTCCTATACAGTTATGGTTTGTTTAAGTGAATGCAAATATATAACTATATTTCAACTTTGGTGAACTGGGGCAAGTTTTTCTACACACACACTGTGCTGTATTTGGTTCAAGGGCTGTGTGTCTCTCTGTCTGTGTTCGCGTGTGTGTTTGTCTCTCGTGGCGTCCCAGTCAGTGTGTGTGTTTGTCTGTGGCGGTGGCGTTCCTGTCAGTGTCTGTCAGTGCGGGGAGACTAAGCACTGACAGGTGTGTGTCACCCCATCAGTCACCTGTCAGCACTGCCTGCCTGCCCAGGAGGAGGAGGAGGAGGGAAGGAGATGCTGAAGGACACCAGTCGTCTGCCGCTCCACTCAGCCTGACCCACTTCTCTGGCTCACACACACACCTGTCTGTCTGTAAAAACACAAACACACACACACACACACACACACACACACACACACACACACACACACACACACACACACACACACACAGTCTTCAGAGAAGTTTACGTCTATGTAGGACAAAGGCTGCCTCTGGCTAACCCCAAATTATCATAGACTGTATAGCGTTGCAAATGAAAATCCCTCCATCTGACTTGACTCATTGCTCATCACCACCAGAAGAGATTGTGGGCCCTATAGATCAAACAGTAATGTTCAAATCCCTAGTCCTCCACCCAACTAAAACCAGAATAGTAGGGATCACTTGCCAAGCCAGCCCCAGCTCCTCCAAGCATGTGTTTATATACTTTGTCACTCAGAAAAATGAGATGTGCAAATCCATGCCAGAAAGGGGATATTTCTGACAGTGCTTCATGCTTGAGTTTTTCCTCACTCCGCTCTAGATGAGCTGTTGACAGTTTTATGGCTGTACTGTGCTGAAAGAGAGAGACTGATAAAGAGAGAGAGAGAGAGAGAGAGAGAGAGAGAGAGAGAGAGAGAGAGAAGGAAGGAGGGGGAGGAGAGCTGGACAGTGATAAAAGGGAAAGAGAAAGATGGTGATAGAGTGGCTGATGACAACACAGACGATGTTCCCAGAACACACTCGTCAGAAAGAAACCTTGACACACACTGCTCAGCCATGCAGCAACAGAACGGTCCCAGCTATGTTACGACCAAGGTCCATGAAGCATGCAAGTGTGTACATGTGTGAGTGTACCGTGAATGTGAGTTTGTGTGAGCAGTGGGTTTTCATTTGTGGGTGTGCCTATGCATTTTAGAGTTAATTTGTATTTGCAGTGTGTCTATGAGAGTGTGTCTATGTTGAACATGAATACAGGGTGGCGTGGGTGTGAATGTACCGGTGGTGTGTGTCACCAGAGTGCAGTATATGTATAGCGGAGACACTCTTAGAAAAAAGGGTTCCGAAAGGGTTCTTCGGCTGACCCCATAGGAGAACCCTTTTTGGTTCCAGGTAGAACCCTTTTGTGATCCATGTAGAACCCCCTGTAAAAAGGGTTATACCTGGAACTAAAAGGGTTCTACCTGCAACCAAAAAGGGTTATTTAAATGGTTATCCTATGGGGACAGCCGAAGAACCCTTTAAGGTTCTAGATATAACCTTTTTTTCTAAGAGTGTATATCCCAGTGAAACGATAGTGTAGCATGGTGTCTCTCTGTGTGTGTGTGTGTGTGTGTGTGTGTGTGTGTGTGTGTCTGCCTGCCTGCCTGTCGCTGGACCTCAGTAGCACTGCCACTCAGGGTGACATACACAGGGCTGACAGCGCCCGCTTACACGTGTCACTCGACATTACCCACACACACAGTTGTGAGAGGGGGGAACGGAGCGGACCAGGGGGACCAGAGAGGAGCCAGCTTCCTGCTGCTGTCTTCCCCCTGCACACATCATTCTCCACCTTCAGTTTCCACCTTCAGTTTCCACACAGTTATAACACTACTGGAGCTGTCAGAAGGACATGGCCTCTCTGCCTTACAGAAAACCACACTGGCTTATGAAGTGTTGTTCTTGAGTGTTCTGTGTTCTCTAGGCAATATACTTAATGTTGGCATTCCATTAATGTGCACTGTTTTCTGGAGGCTCTAGTAGTCTTTAGTTATTCACTAGGGTGCTATTACACCAGTTGGGTGTAAAACAGTTGGCCTTAAATGCTAAAGTTGGATGTTCTATTGGATTATTGGGTGTCTAGGTGTTCTATATGGATATTCTCTGCCTGGATGTTTTCTGTGTGTTTTGTATTGTCTGAGCGTTTTGTGGTTGGACACGGTGACGTGAAGACCTTGGTTTTGTCTGTGTGTGTGTGTGGAGCAGTCAGAGCTCAGATCTCCAGGTGGATTATGGGAATGCCCACATGTTGCTACCTGCCCAGTCAGTCTGCCAGGGGCGCCACATCACCTCCTCTACCCCCCTCGTCCTGTCCTGTCCTGTCCTGTCCTGTCCTGTCCTGTCAGTCACCCCTATCAGGGGATGGGATCAGTCCTCTCAGCTCCATTTCCTACTGCCGCAGTGAGGGACACAACAAAAAGCCGTCACACAGTGTACATAGGCACGTAACACACACACACATACACACCATGTGTGGCAGAGAGTGATGGCTGGATAGGGTGAGATATAGAGAGATGAGGAGACGTGTCGCTGCCTGTGGTCTGTGGAAGCGTCCCAAATGGCACACTATTTGCTACATAGTACACTACTTTTGACCAGGACCCAGAAGTAGTCACTATTTAGGGAATAGTGTGCCATTTGGGACATAACCGGTCTGTCAGCGTAGAGGGCATGAGGCCCAGGCAGCCAGGACAGGAGGGCACTGAGTCAAGAATCCTGGCAACAGGGGAATGAATATACACATCTAGACCACGTCTGTACTCACGTAACAATCACTGACTGACTGACTGACAGAGAGAGAGGGAACACACAGGGCAAGGACAGACAGGGAAGGAAAGGGAGGGGGGGGGGGGGGGGGGGTGACAAGGAGAACAGGGAGAAAGAGAGGGCGGATGGATAATTGAGCATGCAGGACAGATAAGGTATCACCCACAGAGCTCACCCACACACCTCTCACTCTGTTTCATACACAGACACACAGACCAGGAGGGAGAGTGGGAAGGGCACACATGAGAGAGAGCTGCACCAAGGACAATAGCTCCATGAACGAGGGCTCTGTGTCATTCATTCTCTCTGTCTCTCTTTGTGTCTTTGCATATAAACTGTAGCTGAGGCTCGAGAGGCTTGCTTTGTGGCAGTCCTTAGACTGAATCAACAGGGGAAAAAACACTTTTCAGAGGCTATTTCATCTTCTAGTTGTCATGGACTGTCTGAGAGAGAGAGGAGGATGAGAGGAGTAGGGGATAGACGGAGATAGAGATTGATGGACAGCATATTAAGTGGGTATTTTACTCCAGCGTGACTGTATCTTGGCGGGAGGATTATTATTTGACATGCAGCTGCCTGATAGTCCAATTTTAGTGATTGACACATGTCTGTGGTATTTGTAAAGGCTTTACCAACGTGGCTGAGATAAGTCAATCTCACAGAACGAGACAATAATGTGTGCCTGACATAGTCAGAGTGAGATGAGCGCAGTGGTGCATCTTGTATGACCCTTCCACAGTAATACATGAGATACTGTGATCATTATTGACATATTCACCCAAAATCCCATGTATTCAGTATGCAAGATGTAATCAGGCACTAGGGACCGGTTTGTCAGGCTGAGATTAGGCCTATACTCCTGGACTAAAAAGCATTCTTAATGGGGAATCTCCATTGACAGTACTATAGCCTGGTTTCATCTGGCTCCAGGAAACTGACCCTAGAAGTTAAATTTCATGAAAAGGAGCGTACATATGTAGGATCTTAATTTGATCACCCTTTTGTTGCTGAGAATTTTCCTGCAAAGCAGTTTATTTGAGTTTTAAAAAGGTTTGTAATTTACACTTTGAAATGTCAGTCTTGATTTGCCCTAACAAAAAAATCTATCAACTCTTTGTGGGACAATAAAGTGAACTACTATTAGTGTTGCTCCTTAGGGCCTAGATCAGGGGTTCCCAAACTTTCTTGACCTGCGACCCCATTTTGATATTTAAAAAAATTGCGACCCCCACCATGCAAAAACAGTGATGTAATCAACGGCTAATGTTTACTTTTTTAGTTGGGGCTATGACAGTCTATTACAAATCAGTCTGACAGTACATCAAGTATGGTTTGAAGTGACTGAAATGCATCAGAACGGTATTGGGAAGTTCAGATGATCATCAGGCAATAATGTTGTATGATCTTCTGTGTAGAAAAGAACATCATCATTGATTTCCCACAGTCTGATTTAGTGGCTAGTCTTGTCCACTCTGTTCTAATGAGGCTTGTGGACATTGTAGAGAGAAACAGATGGAGTAATAATATTCAGGGGTCAGTGATGGGGTCATAATATTTTGTATCTTTAAAGGTTCAAAAGATAGAGCCACATTTGTAGGAAGAAAACAGAAACCGCTCTGTTTATTACAAACGCATCTAGTGGCTACCGGAGGTTACTAATGTAACCCCGGTTCTATGAACCAAGCTAGTTTCTCTCACAGCCCCATTTTCAAACCAGGCGAACCCACATGGGGTCGCGACCCCTAGTTTGGGAAACACTGACCTAGATATAAGTCGTGTTGCTCCGGGCTGTGTGTTGACTGGTGTGTAGGTCTGAGTGGAGGGCTCAGAGGTTGTTATCTGTGCTGTTGTGATGTCGTCCTGATCCCTGGCAGGCTGTGTTTGGGTGTTTGACACAGCCGGGTGTGTGATCTCATCTGACCCAGACGTGACACACTGGGACCCAGTCAGACACACAGAGAGAGAACCCTGTCTGTGTACACTGGACACCAGACAAGATCAGATCAGACCACACACACACACACACAAACACCCTCCGCCACAGGCTGGCTGTGTTATCTGACAAGCCCTCCTGTCTACATGGTCTTGTGTGGTCCCTATGTGATTTATGTGTCAGGGTTACGGTAAATTCAGTTATCAATTCAATCAATTCAGTAAGTGAATTGGAGAAATCTCTGAAAAAAACCAAGGGCTGTTTTCAATTCACTTCCTGTATGTGTTGTCTATGAATCAAATCAGATTTTGTTAGTCGCGTACACATATTTTGCAGATGTTATCGCAGGTGCAGCGAAATGCTTATGTTTCTACCTCCAACAGTGCAGTAATATATAACAATACAAATCAATACACACACATCCCCCCAAAATTAAAAAAATTAATTAAGAAATATCAGAACGAGAAATGTCAAATTCCAGAATATAAATATACTGAACAAAAATATAAACGCAACATGTAAAGTGGTGGTCCCATGTTTCATGATCTGAAATAAAACATCCCAGAAGTTTTCCATACACACAAAAAGCTTATTTATCTCAAATGTTATGCACACATTTGTTTACATCCCTGTTAGTGAGCATTTCTCTTTTGTCAAGATAATCCATCTACCTGACAGGTGTGGCATATCAAGAAGCTGATTAAAACACACTGATTATTACACAGGTGCACCTTGTGCTGGTCACAATAAAAGGCCACTCTAAAATTTGCAGTTTTGTCACACAACACAATGCCACAGATGTCTCAAGTTTTGAGGGAGCATGCAATTGGCATGCTGACTGCAGGAATGTCAACCAGAGCTGTTAACAGAGAATTGAATGTTAATTTCTCTACCATAAGCCTCCTCCACGTCAATTTTGAGAATTTGTCAGTACGTCCAACCGGCCTCACAACCGCAGACCTCGTGTAACCACGCCAGCCCAGGACCTCCAAATCCGGCTTCTTCACCTGTGGGATCGTCTGAGACCAGCCACCCGGACAGCTGATAAAACTGTGGGTTTGCACAACCAAAGAATTTCTGCACAAACTGTCAGAAACTGTCTCAGGGAAGCTCATTTGCGTGCTTGTCGTCCTGACCAGGATCTTGACCTGACTGCAGTTCGGCGTCGTAACTGCAGTTTGGCGATTTGCTGATGTCAACCCATACCATATGCCTACCCATACCATAACCCCACCACCCGTGGTGGTGGGGTTATGGTATGGGTAGGCATAAGCTACGGACAACGAACAATTTGAATGCACAGAGATACAGTGACAAGATCCTGAGGCCCATTGTCATGCAATTAATCCGCCCCCATCACCTCATGTTTCAGCATGATAATGCACGGCCTCATGTTGCAAGGATCTGTACACAATTCCTGGAAGCTGAAGATGTCCCAGTTCTTCCATAGCCTGCATACTCACCAGAAATGTCACCCATTGAGCACGTTTGGGATGCTCTGTACGACAGCGTGTTCCAGTTCCCGCCAAGATCCAGTAACGGCCTGATCAACTCTATGCGAAGAAGATGTTGCGCTGCATGAGGCAAATGGTGGTCACACCAGATACTGTTTTGTTATCCAAGGTATCTGACAAACAGATGCATATCTGTATTCCCCGTCATGTGAAATCCATAAAGTAAGGCATAATGAATCTATTTAAATTGACTGATTTCCTTATATGAACTGTAACTCAGTAAAATCTTTGAAATTGTTGCTTTTTATATTTTTGTTTAGTGTATATATGTATATAATGGTGTGTATAGACAGTATGGACAGTATATGAATAGAAGAGGTGTGTACAGCAGTAGTTATATAGGATGAGCCTTGACTAGAATACAATAAATATATATGAAGTGGGTAAGACAGTATGTAAACATTGTTAAAGTGACCAGTGTTCAATGACTATGTACATAGGGCAGCATTCTCTAAGGTGCAGGGTAGAGTACCGGGTGATAGCACGGGTGATAGCCGGCTAGTAACAGTGACTAAGGTTCAGTGCAGGGTATTGGACTATTTTAACAGTCTGATGGCCTATATATTGAAGATGTTTTTCAGTCTCTCGGTCCCAGCTTTGATGCACCTTTACTGTCTCCGGCTTCTAGATGGTAGCGGGGTGAACAGGCCGTGGCTCGGGTGGCTGAGGTCCTTGATGATCTTCTTGGCCTTCCTGTGACACTGGGTGCTGTAAATGTCCTGGAGGGCAGGCAGTTTGCCCCTGGTGATGCGTTGGGCTGACCGCAGTACCCTCTGGAGAGCCCTGCGGTTGCGGACGGTGCAATTGCTTTACCGGGTGATACAGCCCGACAGGATGCTCTCAATGGTGCATCTGTAGAAGTTTGTGAGGGTCTTAGGGGACAAGCCAAATGTATTCAGCCTCTTGAGATTGGCGCTGTTGCGCCTTCTTCACCACACTGTCTGTTTGAATAGACCATTTCAGGTTGTCAGTGATGTGCACTCCGAGGTACTTATAGCTTTTCACCATCTCCACTGCAGCTCAGTCTATGTGGATAGAGGCGTGCTGTCTCTGCTGTCTCCTGACGTCCACGATTAGTTCCTTCGTTTTGTTGACTTTGAGGTTATTTTCCTGGCACCACTCCACCAGGGCTCTCACCTCCTCCCTGTAGAATGTCTCGTACAGGAGGGGGCTGAGCACAGACACTTGTGGGGCCCCCGTGTTGAGGATCAGCGTGGAGGAGGTGTTGTTGCCTACCTTTCCCACCTGAGGTCAGCTCATCAGAAAGTCCAGGATCCAGTTTCACAGGGCGGGGTTCAGACTCAGGGCCCCGAGCTTACTGATGAGCTTGGAAGGCACTATGGTGTTGAAGGCTGAGCTGTAGTCGATGAACAGCATTCTTACATAGGTATTCCTCTTGTCCAGATGGGATAGGGCAGTGTGCAGTGCAATGGCGAATGCATCATCCGTGGATCTGTTGGGGTGGTATGCAAATTGAAGTGGGTCTAGGATGTCGGATAAGGTTGAGGTGAGATGATCCTTAACTAGCCTCTCAAACCACTTCATGATGACAGAAGTGAGTGCTACAGGGCAATAGTCATTTAGTTCAGTTACCTTCGCTTTCTTGGATACAGGAACAATGATGGACATCTTAAGCAAGTGGTGACAATAGACTGGGATAGGGACCGATTGAATTAGGCTTGGGCAATAAACCGTATACCAGGGAAATTGATGTTTATTTGTAGCAATTATTTTAGTAAATACCAGCGGTCAACTTGTGCAATGCGTTAGGAGATGAAGCAGATCACCTTCTTATTTCACCTGTCACATTATTTTACATTATGAAGCTTGATTAGTTCCCCAGCACAGTTGAGCCAGTCACGTATTTGTTTGTAAATACACTACATTACCAAAAGTATGTGGACACCTGTGTAGCAAAACTTTATAGCCAATTTTTTATTTTTTTTGGGGGGGGGGGGGGGGGGGGGGGGGGGTTTACTGTGTCCACTGTATGATATTCATATTTTATATATACATACACTACATTACCAAAAGTATGTGGACACCTGCTCGTCGAATATCTCATTCCAAAATCATGGGCATTAATATGAAGTTGGTCCCCCCATTTGCTGCTATAACAGCCTCCAGTCTTCTGGGAAGGCTTTCCACTAGATGTTGGAACATTGCTGCGGGGACATGCTTCCATTCAGCCACAAGAGCATTAGTGAGGTCGGGCACAGATGTTGGGTGATTAAGCCTGGCTCGCAGTCGGCATTCCATTTCATCCCAAAGATGTTCGATTGGGTTGAGGTCAGGGCTCAGTGCAGGCCAGTCAAGTTCTTCCACACCGATCTCGACAAACCATATCTGTATGGAACTCACTTTGTGCATGGGGGCATTGTCATGCTGAAACAGGAAAGGGCCTTCCCCAAACTGTTGCCATAAAGGTTGAAAGCACAGAATTGTCTAGAATGTCATTGTATGCTGTAGCGTTAAGATTTCCCTTCACTGGAACTAAGGGGCCTAGTCCGAACGATGAAAAACAGCCCCAGACCATTATTCCTCCTCCACCAAACTTAACAGTTGGCACTATGCATTGGGGCAAGTAGCGTTCTCCTGGCATCCGCCAAACCCAGATTCATCCATCGGACTGCCAGATGGTGAAGCGTGATTCATCACTCCAGAGAATGCATTTCCTCTGCTCCAGAGTCCAATGGCGGCGAACTTCACACCACTCCAGCTGACGCTTGGCATTGTGCATGGTGATCTTAGGCTTGTGTGCGGCTGCTCGGCCATGAAAACCCATTTCACGAAACTCCTGATGAACAGTTGTTGTGCTGACGTTGCTTCCAGAGGCAGTTTGGAACTCGGTAGTGAGTGTTGCAACCGAGGACAGACTATTTTTACGCGCTACAGCACTCAGCGGTCCCGTTCTGTGCACTTGTGTGGCCTGCCGGCTGAGCTGTTGTTGCTCCTAGACGTTTCCACTTCACAATAACAGCACTTACAATTGACCGGGGCAGTTCTAGCAGGGCAGAATTTGACGAACTGACTTGTTGGAAAGGTGGCATCCAATGACGGTGGCATCCAATGACGGTGCCACATTGAAAGTCACTGAGCTCTTCAGTAAGGCCATTCTACTGCCAATGTTTGTCTATGGAGATTGTATGGCTGTGTGCTCGATTTTATACACCTGGTGTGGCTGAAATAGAGATTGCGCACCAACTGTTGTTGAGAACGAGACACACACACCTCCCCGCTGCTTACCGGACACAGCTGTTCTGTACTGCCGTTGTATAGAAAATACAGCTGGATTTATATTTTCCATGTTCTTGTATAGCCACGACTCGGTGAAACATAGGATATTACAGGTCTTCAGATCACGGTGATATGATAGTCTCGAACGGAGCTCATCCAGTTTATTTTCCAGTGATTGCACGTTCGCCAATAGAACAGAGGGTAATGGCAACTGATCCACTCGCTGTCGCATTCTCGTTAGATATCCTGCACGCGGGATCCCGCACGCTGACCCATATAGTTCCGCCTCCTCCGAGTGACAGGGATTTGGGCCTGGTCTGGGATGAGCATTATGTTATTCGCCTCTGATTCATTGAAATTAGAAGTCCTCATCCAAATCGAGGTTAGTAATTGCTGTTTTGATGTCCAGAAGCTCTTGTCGGTCATATGAAACAATGGCCGAAACATTATGTACAACAAAAGTTAGGATCAGCTAAATAAAAAATAAAATAAAATAGCACAATTGGTCAGGAGCATTTTATGTGTGGGTAGCCCCTGGGAATCGAACCCACAATCCTGGAGTTACAAGTGCCATTCTCTACCAACTGAGCTTCCACCTTTTACCAGATTCAATCCCTCTCTCTATTTTTCATCTCTACCCCTCACTTTCTCTTTTCACCCTCCCTTTACTCTCCTCACCCTCGCTCCCTCCCCTCCCCCTCTCTGTGGTGTTAATGTGGGAGTGATTGAGGAGGGCTGTGTGTGCGGGTTGACAGTGCTCCTCTCTGCCTCTGATGCATGGTCTCTCTCTCTCTCTCGGCCTCCCAGCAGCCCCATTACTTGCTGATAAATTGGCCCTGTTTAAGTCAATAATTAATCAGTTAAAAAACAAAAGCTCCGGCAGGGATGGGAGCAGGGGAGAGAGGAAAAACAGGAGTCAGAGGCAGAGAGAATGAAGGACAGAGAGTGGAGAGATGGAGAGAGAGAGAAATTGAATTTGGAGAAGTTCCTCCCATTCTTCTCTGCAGATCCTCTCAAGTTCTGTCAGGTTGGATGGGGAGCGTTGCTGTACAGCTATTTTCAGGTCTCTCCAAAGATGTTTGATCGGGTTCCAGTCCGGGCTCTGGCTGGGCCACTCAAGGACATTGAGACTTGTCCCAAAGCCACTCCTGAGTTGTCTTGGCTGTGTGCTTAGGGTCGTTGTCCTGTTGGAAGGTGAACCTTCACCCCATTCTGAGGTCCTGAGAGCTCTGGGGCAGGTTTTCATCAAGGATCTCTCTGTACTTTGCTCCGTTCATCTTTGGCTCGATCCTGACTAGTCTCCCAGTCCCTGCTGCCACCATCATGCTTCACCGCAGACGTGACGCTTGGCATTCAGGCCAAAGAGTTCAATCTTGGTTCATCAGACCAGATAATCTTGTTTCTCATGGTCTGAGAGTCTTTAGGTGCCTCAAAGCTGGCTGTCATGTGCCTTTTACTGAGTAGTGGCTTCCATCTGGCCACTCTACCATAAAGGCCTGATTGGTGGAGTGCTGCAGAGATGGTTGTCCTTCTGGAAGGTTCTCCCATCTCCACAGAGGAACTGACATAAGGGCATGTACATGATAGGCCTTTCTGGCTTATATGAATATGATGGTCATAATGCTTCTTGAAAGTGTCATAAAGAGTATTTTCTTAGTCCAAGTAAAGTGACACAGGATGGTCATAATGCTTCTTGACAGTGTCATAAAGTGTGTTTTCTTAGTCCAAGTAAAGTGACAAAGCATGGTCATAATGCTTTATGACTGTGTCATAAAGTGTACATTCTGCAAGTTATTTAAAATATGATGGAAAAAAACATGCCTGTAAAGACTGAATTATAACAAAGGACTTAAGAAAAAAACTTTCAAACGAAAGGAAACTTCTTGGCAAGGAAAAAACACATTTGAATAAATGTGGGTTTTAACACTCTTATGTAGGTGTCACAACCAGCCATAAAATAATGCAATATACACTACCAGTCAAAAGTTTCGACACACCTACTCATTCAAGGGTTTTTCTTTATTTTTTACTATTTTTTACATTGTAGCATAATAGTGAAGACATCAAAACTATGAAATAACACATACGGAATCATGTAGTAACCAAAAAAGTGTTAGACAAATCAAAATATATTTTATATTTGAGATTCTTCAAATAGCCACCCTTTGCCTTGATGACAGCTTTGCACACTCTTGGCATTCTCTCAACCAGCTTCATGAGGTAGTCACCTGGAATCCATTTAAATTAACAGGTGTGCCTTCTTAAAAGTTAATTTGTGGAATTTATTTCCTTCTTAATGCGTTTGAGCCAATCAGTTGTGTTGTGACAAGGTAGGGGGGGTATACAGAAGATAGCCCTATTTGGTAATAGACCAAGTCCATATTATGGCAAGAACAGCTCAAATAAGCAAAGAGAAACGACAGTCCATCATTACTTTTAACACATGGTCAGTCAATACGGAACATTTCAAGAACTTTGAAAAAAATAAGCAAACACGTTTGGTGTTCGCCAAAAGGCATGTGGGAAACTCCCCAAACATATGGAAGAAGGTACTCTGGTCAGATGAGACTAAAATTGAGCTTTCTGGCCATCAAGGAAAACGCTATGTCTGGTGCAAACCCAACACCTCTCATAATTTACATTTACATTTTAGTCATTTAGCAGACACTCTTATCCAGAGCGACTTACAGTTAGTGAGTGCATACATTTTCATACTGGCCCCCCGTGGGAATCGAACCCACAACTCTGGCGTTGCAAGTGCCATGCTCTACCAACTGAGCTACACGGGGCCAAACACCATCCCCCCGAGAACACCATCCCCACAGTGAAGCATGGTGGTGGCAGCATCATGCTGTGGGGATGTTTTTCATCGGCAGGGACTGGGAAACTGGTTAGAATTGAAGGAATGATGGATGGCGCTAAATACAAATCTTCCAGAGATTTGAGACTGGGACGGAGGTTCACCTTCCAGCAGGACAATGACCCTAAGCATATTGCTAAAGCAACACTCGAGTGGTTTAAGGGGAAACATTTAAATGTCTTGGAATGGCCTAGTCAAAGCCCAGACCTCAATCCAATTGAGAATCTGTGGTATGGCTAGATGTGCCAAGCTTATAGAGACATACCCCAAGAGACTTGCAGCTGTAATTGCTGCAAAAGGTGGCTCTACAAAGTATTGACGGGGGGGTGAATAGTTATGCACGCTCAAGTTTTCTGTTTTTTTGTCTTATTTTTTTGTTTGTTTCACAATAAAAAATATTTTGCATCTTCAAAGTGGTAGGCATGTTGTGTAAATCAAATGATACAACCCCCCCCAAAAAATTCATTTTAATTCCAGGTTGTGAGGCAACTTAATAGGAAAAATACCAAGGGGGTGAATACTTTTGCAAGCCACTGTAGCATAAGGTAGAAAGAGTATGTGACCTTTTCTGTGGCCTGCAGACTGGAGACAACATTTACATTTTTTTTACATTTACGTCATTTAGCAGACGCTCTTATCCAGAGCGACTTACAGTTAGCGCATACATTATTTTATCGAACCCACAACCCTGGCGTTGCAAACGCCATGCTCTACCAACTGAGCTACATTCCCTGCCGGCCATTCCCTCCCCTACCCTGGACAACGCTGGGCCAATTGTGCGCCGCCCCATGGGTCTCCCGGTCGCGGCCGGCTACGACAGAGCCTGGATTCGAACCAGGATCTCTAGTGGCACAGCTAGCACTGCGATGCAGTGCCTTAGACCACTGCGCCACTCGGGAGATACAAAATGCATGACAATGTAATGATATGGAAACTTTTGACATCATGCAGGTATCTCCAAACAAATAGCCTAACCTAAATGGTGCCCAATCAAATAGAAAATGCGCTGACATGTTAACAAACAACATGTCCTAAAAACTGGACAGGTCAATGTAAAATGGACAATATGGAATGGACAATCAGGCTACTCACAACTGCTGTCCAGGAGTTTCATCCCGTGGGCTAAATTGTCATGATCAGTGGTTTCAAGTTTGTATCCAAAAAAATGTATGAGCTGATCATAGCAAAAAATCATAGCATTTCCCGATGTGTAAACATATATTGCAAATAGGCTCAGGATAACTCCTCCTGATAAAGTTGGGTAGCTGATATTCAGATCTTAAGTTGCCAAATTGATTAGTCACAGGAATCAGGACTAATAAAGCCAACGCAACGGCCTGTTTAACAAATGGTGGACCTACCACATGGATGGGCATTCATAAAATGCCATTGTGGCCCACATGATAGGCTACACCCCAGTAAGCAGGAGCCGACGTCTTTTGAACATCTTTTTTTTGGCCTTGATTTCCACGTCCACTGACGTTGGTTTTTGGTCCATTTCGGAACAGATCTGAACCAATCATAGACGTCTAGGTTTGGTTCAGATTTTGTCCGGTCTGGACCAGCCTTGATTTGGCCCTAACATAGATGTCTTTAAATATGACATCTTTTCAGCTTTCATTCAGAACCGAAAATGAACCTGATTTCAACGTCCGGAAAATACGTATTTTCACCTTTCATTCAGACCCTAAATTGAACCTAATTGAACCCACTTACTGTAAATTGCATCCTCACCCACTGAGCGCCGAACGACACTGGACGTCCATGGACGTTGAAAAGTAGTTGAAATTTGGTCAGTCCGCCCTGGCCGGACCAAATCTGAACCAATTATAGATGTCTGTGTTTCACAAGCTTGGACAGTACAGTACATTAGAGCACAGTAGAGAACAGTACAGTAAAGAAAAGTACAGTAAAGAAAAGTACAGTACAGTAGTATACAGTGGGGAGAACAAGTATTTGATACACTGCCGATTTTGCAGGTTTTCCTACTTACAAAGCATGTAGAGGTCTGTAATTTTTATCATAGGTACAACTTCAACTGTGAGAGACGGAATCTAAAACAAAAATCCAGAAAATCACATTGTATGATTTTTCATTAATTAATTTGCACTTTATAGCATGACATAAGTATTTGATACATCAGAAAAGCAGAACTTAATATTTGGTACAGAAACCTTTGTTTGCAATTACAGAGATAATACGTTTCCTGTAGGTCTTGACCAGGTTTGCACACATTGCATTAGGGATTTTGGCCCACTCCTCCATACAGACCTTCTCCAGATCCTTCAGGTTTCGGGGCTGTCGCTGGGCAATACAGACTTTCAGCTCCCTCCAAAGATATTCTATTGGGTTCAGGTCTGGATACTGGCTAGGCCACTCCAGGACCTTGAGATGCTTCTTACGGAGCCACTCCTTAGTTGCCCTGGCTGTGTGTTTCGGGTCGTTGTCATGCTGGAAGACCCAGCCACGACCCATCTTCAATGCTCTTACTGAGGGAAGGAAGTTGTTGGCCAAGATCTCGCGATACATGGCCCCATCCATCCTCCCCTCAATACGGTGCAGTTGTCCTGTCCCCTTTGCAGAAAAGCATCCCCAAAAAATGATGTTTCCACCTCCATGCTTCACGGTTGGGATGGTGTTCTTGGGGTTGTACTCATCCTTCTTCTTCCTCCAAACACGGCGAGTGGAGTTTAGACCAAAAAGCTATATTTTTGTCTCATCAGACCACATTACCTTCTCCCATTCCTCCTCTGGATCATCCAGATGGTCATTGGCAAACTTCAGACGGGCCTGGACATGTGCTGGCTTGAGCAGGGGGACCTTGCGTGCGCTGCAGGATTTTAATCCATGACGGCGTAGTGTGTTACTAATGGTTTTCTTTGAGACTGTGGTCCCAGCTCTCTTCAGGTCATTGACCAGGTCCTGCCGTGTAGTTCTGGGCTGATCCCTCACCTTCCTCATGATCATTGATGCCCCACGAGGTGAGATCTTGCATGGAGCCCCAGACCGAGTGTGATTGACCGTCATCTTGAACTTCTTCCATTTTCTAATAATTGTGCCAACAGTTGTTGCCTTCTCACCAAGCTGCTTGCCTATTGTCCTGTAGCCCATCCCAGCCTTGTGCAGGTCTACAATTTTATCCCTGATGTCCTTACACAGCTCTATGGTCTTGGCCATTGCGGAGAGGTTGGAGTCTGTTTGATTGAGTGAGTGGACAGGTGTCTTTTATACTGGTAACGAGTTCAAACCGGTGCAATTATTACAGGTAATGAGTGGAGAACAGGTGGGCTTCTTAAAGAAAAACTAACAGGTCTGTGAGAGCCGGAATTCTTACTGGTTGGTAGGTGATCAAATACTTATGTCATACTATAA
This sequence comes from Coregonus lavaretus, assembly GCF_964263955.1. Classification (NCBI taxonomy): domain Eukaryota; kingdom Metazoa; phylum Chordata; class Actinopteri; order Salmoniformes; family Salmonidae; genus Coregonus; species Coregonus lavaretus. The sequence continues at coordinate 35,203,703 of NC_140001.1, read as the reverse complement.
AGTGCAAATTAATTAATAAAAAATCATACAATGTGATTTTCTGGATTTTTGTTTTAGATTCCGTCTCTCACAGTTGAAGTTGTACCTATGATACAAATTACAGACCTCTACATGCTTTGTAAGTAGGAAAACCTGCAAAATCGGCAGTGTATCAAATACTTGTTCTCCCCACTGTATATATAAAATATTGCCCAGAGATCCCCGCCCTGGCAAACCTGCGACCCAGGGACCCCCATCATATGTTAGCTAAAATAAAAAATATATTGTCTCAGGTGAATGATAATGGCAAGTAGAAGTAATCAATTTTAAAATGGATAGATTTGGTAGACCACCACATTATTTTGACCTCCTTTTAATTCATTGGAAGAGGAAGTGTAAACTCTAACAGCCTATTAGCTAGATGGTGGCGGAGATGAAATGTAGCTTTTGTACAGCTAATTTTGAAAAATAGATTCATTGAGCTGAGATAAAAATAAATGTACAAAACATTAGGAACACCTGCTCTTTCCATGACATAGACTGACCAGGTGAATCCAGGTGAAAGCTATGATCCCTTATTGATGTCACTTGTTAAATCCACTTCAATCAGTATAGGTGAAAGGGAGGAGACGGGTTAAAGAAGGATTTTTAAGCCTTGAGACAATTGAGACATGGATTGTGTATGTGTGCCATTCAGAGGGTGAATGGGCAAGACAAAAGATTTAAGTGCCTTTGAACGGGGTATTGTAGTAGGTGCCAGGCGCACCGGTTTGAGTGTGTCAAGAACTGCAATGCTGCTGGGTTTTTCACTCTAAACAGTTTCCCATGTGTATCAAGAATGGTCCAACACCCAAAGGACATCCAGCCAACTTGACACAACTATGGGAAGCATTGGAGTCAGCATGGGCCAGCATCCCTGTGAAATGCTTTCGACACCTTGTAGAGTCCATGCCCCGACAAATTGAGGCTGTTCTGAGGGCAAAAGGGGGTCCAACTCAATATTAGGAAGGTATTCCTAATGTTTTGTACACTCAGTGTATATAAAATATCCCATATTAAAGGGATAGTTCAAGATTTTGGCAATAAGCCATTTATCTACTTCCCCAGAGTCAGATTAACAGGAACAGCTAGCATGCTAACTGTTCCTGTAGACTTCCAGTAATTGCGCTAACGCTAGTTAGCATTGGCTTGTAAAACAACCTTTAACTTCCTTCATACTGGACACAGACACATGAAAATGGTTTCCACAATGGTATTCTGTTGTAGCTATTGATATTCATAAAAATTATAATTTTTCACATAAAAAAACTAAAACCTATCCCCTCCCGTAGTACCTTGGCAAACCCCTGCAGTAGAGCACACTAGAGTAGAGTACAGTATAATGTACTGTACTGAACATATCTACTGTACTGTACTGAACTCTACTCTAGATTAGATTAAATTAGATTTGTATTTAGTCACATGAACAGGGTCACAGTGTAAATCCTTACTTCACCTACTGTAGTTAAATTCAATAACCAAAATAAATGTTTTCAAACTCAAGGTGTCATGTCATAGCTGACAACCCATTCTTTCTGCAGATCTCTTTGAATCTTAATTTCGGAGCAGAAATTTAACCGTTTTTGGTAAACATGGTTGCATAAAAAACTGAGGGAGATTTTACTGTTATTCTGTTACCAAACTTTGCATTGCAGTCCTTCCAGTAAACGTGTTTTTGTGAAAATGTCTGTGAAAATTATTCAAACTAGTCCTTGTGCATAGAGATGTATGGTTAGTTAAACTTTGAAATCAATGGCTTTTGTTTGACATACATTTTACTCTGCAGGGACTGTACAGTGTATATTTGTCCCTTTGTTTTGGCGCCTGATAAACACAATGACTTAGGACTGTCATGAAAGCATACAGAAATCCAGTACAATACAAAAGTAATGTATTTGAATCAATGTATTTGACTTGTGAACCGCAATAATACAATGATCTATTAAGACTGGTGAACTACAATGCCCTTACACAGAGTTAACCAGGCAGCCTTAGGGTCTAGTAGCTCTGTGTTCGCAGGGCTGGCAGGGCGATCCTCTGGTTGTGTCAGACAGTGCATTGAATCCCCTAGGCTTTTCTCTCATTATCTCTGTGCCCTGCCCTCTACCCCTCGCCCCTCTACCTCCCAGCTCTAGACCATGACAGAGCCACAGCCTCTATAAAGCCAGATTACAGTGTAATTGGCATAGACGTCCAGATCACTGTGCCAATCAAATAATGCCTCAGCTGCAATGTCAACACACACCGGGGCCGTGCTATGAAAGCAGCCCTTTATCTTTGTTATGGTTTGGGGGCTGACATGTTTGACAGAGGCACATGTAAGTAGAAGTGTTATGGCATGTCTGAGCAAGTGCACGATGCAATGGGCCAGCCTCATCTGTGTTCTCATAGTCATAGTTGACCTCAGAATGAATAAGGTATATGGTACATAGCCAGGGAGTACATTACTGTATACTAATGTATTTACATTCTTCACTATTTTAAGATTTGCTAGTGTGTGTGTTGGGTGTGCTTGGGTCTAAGTGTGTATGAGAGCAGTGTGTGTGAGAAGGGTTGTATCTGGGTAAAGTGGTTGGTCCAATCAGCTTCACCTCCTGATATGGAGCTCCATTAGATAACATAGAGAGCACTGGCTCCTTCCTCCTAGCTGGATAAATATGGTGTACACACACACACACACACACACGTAGGCCTACACAAAAACATGCATACACACATGCGCGCACAAACACACACACACAGACACACACACACACACACACACACACACACACCAGTGACTGCTGGGTCGATGGATATTTTTCTCCAGAGAGGTTAATTTTCTAATTGGTTTAAACTGTCTCCATGCTGTTTTGATTGAAAGTGACAGCCTGTGCCTGAAGGTAACACAGTGGACATTCAACTCTCAGCAAGCTTCTCATTTCTTGTTCTGGCACACACATACACACACAGTCAACAGAAAGCTCCATACTGCATGCAAAAACGAAGGAAACACACACACACACACACACACACACACACACTATCCCTCTCCCTCAGCCTGTGCCAGAGTGGAGCTGTCACCACACACATGAGTTGTACACTTTGGCCAGAGGAAACATGGGGCAATTATAGTCAAAAATAATAATGCGATTGGCTACATGACATGATGAGTGATGGCCCTCTCAAAACTCATTTACATGACTTTGTGTAGAAATCATCAGCCCTCTAATGTAATGCTAAGCAAATGGGCCTTTTTGGAATATTGTTCAATTTATCGCAAGTCAACTGGCACCAGGCTGCAGTCTATAAATCATGTTAAAACACATGCCCCCAATGACAGCTACATCAACATGAAGTAATTGCTTGGAAATGTGGAGGGCCTGAGCTGGCTGGACAAGAGGGGGAGGAGGGAAGGAAGGAAGGACAGCAGAGAGGGAGCAGAGGTGCTGTTTCTACCCAATTTTAACAGAAAGGCTGTGTGTGTGTGTTTGTGTGTGTGTGTGTATGTGTGCATAGTTTGTAACTTATTCCAAACTTACACTGGATTTGATCTCAGCTGAATTGCATGTAAACTATGTGCATATGCTTGAGATTCAGGTACATTTTAAGTCTCTGTGGCTTCATTGTAACTGGTCTCTGGCAGTATATCATCTGACAAAGAGACGGATATGCTGTGAGTGAACAGCAGAGGGGATAAGAGGTGACTGGGCAGCTGGACTAGACTATATTCACTCCATCACATAATGGGAGTGCTGTAGCTACTACAGATAGTATAACACATGCACACACACACACGCACACACACACACACACACACACACACACACACACACACACAGGGCAGGTTCAGGACCGTTCATTGAAAGAGTGCTTTTATGTCTGTCAGCCGCTGTGAATGAGTAAATGAATGAGTATGTGTGTGTGGGTTTGAAGCTGTCAGCAGCAATAGGTGCCAGTGTGTGTGTGTGTGTTTGTGTGTGTGTGTGTAGTGGGCAAACACTGGCCCGTCCATCAGTGTCCATTATCCTGACATGGAGTGAGATTAATGACCGCAGGGTCAGAGAGAGGCACACAGCCCCACCCACATACTGCCCCCCCCCCCCCCACACACACACACACACACACCAGCTGCAGTAAGAAATACACTCACACAAACACTAGCTTGAGTGAGAGGTACACACACACACACACACACACAGGCATGCAACAAAATTCCATGAGTTACATTCAGACACATAGTTCTGAAGAAAGGCATGTCAGAGTAGAGATGTAACAGAGATGATAGATTTTTGTTGTCTTCACTCCAGCTTTTTCCCCACATATTAGATTTCTCTCAACATCACTAGCTACTTCTGAACATAGGAAGAGTACAACAATAGAAGACGACATGAGAAGGAGACATAAGATTGTACAATTGTATTAGTTAGACTGTATCTCAGAAGACATAGATTGTACAATTATGTAGTACAAAAGTATACATTATAGCTAAACACTTAAAAGGAAGAGTGGCCATAGGAGGGGGTAGGGTTTCAGACGAGGGGAGCCTCACTCATTTTCTTTCTCTCTCATGTTTGAACACTTCAAGGGAACTTAGTTGGAAGCCAGTTGCTAACATCTCTGTTATTAATTACAAAGCTGAACGCCGATCTTTATTACATTTGCATAATGACTGACTGCTGATAAGCAACATATCAAGGCTAATGCAGTACATTTTAATTAAAATACTTCGTTCAGATGAGTAGCTTCATTACTGCAACAGATGGGGACCATTAGAACGTCCACTTGTCATTCAACCACTTAAACATCATACTGAAGTCTCATTTTTTATCCTAATATTAGGGCTGCGTCCCAAATGGCACCCTATTCCCTTTTATAGTGCACTACTTCAATACTTTCACCCCATCGGGCTTGGATCAAAAGTAGTGCACTATATAGAGAACTAGCTGCCATTTGGGACGTACCATAGGTCAATGGTGGGGGTCTTATCCAATTCCCTTAAACCACATGTTTAGATCGTTTCCAGGGATTAGTCCCCCAGCAGCGAGGTTGGTTGGAATGGATTAAATCAGAATGCAAAGCACACTTTGTTTTGGCCTGAAATGAAGAGCCTGAATTGGAGACACATTTGTTTTGAGAAAACATCTCTCCTAGATGGGGGTCTCGGTTGGACTTCCTGACTGACTGGATAATGTTCAAATGGACGGACAGACAGACTGACAGAATGGGTAGACTAGATCTGACTCTGACTATTATTCATCATAGCTCATTAAGTAAGTACGTGGAGGAAGGCTTCACACTGAAACACATCCATCCAGAGTAAATCACAGTATGGACAAACATCACAGGAAAACCTAGTACAAGACATACTCAGTCTTCACTGTAGACAAAACACAGTCTGCAGAAACAGTGTGCAGACCGGCTATACACATACAATGGTAAAGATAGACATCGTACAGTCCAACACAGTTCCAGTTTTGGGTAGGCTAAGGGCCCATCCAGGCCCTAACTCTTAGAAAAAATGGTTCCTGAAGAGTTCTTCAGCTGTCCCGATGGGAGAACCCTTTTTGGTTCCAGGTAGCACCTTTTTTTCTAAAAGTGTAGGGGCCGGGCCTTCTGCCCAGCGACTGCAGGCCTGAGTACACATCCTCCGTTCTCCATCCTCCTGCCCAGCTCCAGGCCCCAGGCCACGTCCCCCTCAGCTGCACACAGAGAGATGTCACCAGGCAATAGGGCAGGGAGAGAGAGAGAGTGTGGGACATCATTATCCTCTGAGCGCCATGTCGTAATTGTGCCTCATTCTGTTCAATCTAGCTGTCCATTCCAGTTAGGCCCTCTCCTACTGAACTAACACACACTAGTGATGCGCGGGTCAGCTGTTTGTTCACCCGCACCCACCCACAATTGCTAATAACCCGTCCGCAACCGCCCGACTATACAGTATGTAATCAAGTGAAAATCTGAGGCCCGCTCCCGACCTTAACCCGCAAATATAGAAAATGCGCTCTATAGTCAGCGTTGGGGGATCGATTTTTTGACAGGCCTTTCTAGAAAGGCCTTCGTTTCTGCTTATAATTTCTGACATTTTGGTAGGGTATTTGTTAGTCAACTTGTCTGTAATTAGATACATGCAGCTTCTCAGGTCGGCTTGGATGCATATTTAATGTGGTTGAAATACTATCAGCTTTTATGATGCTGATAAAGATAGCCCCACCACCTTTACAGATGGTCACTAACCGTGCATTCATTGTCTCAAGATGCTGAAATAAATAAATAATATTTCTCTACTCCTGTTCCTGAGTCAAAATGTACATTTGGTGTATAATTTTACTGCAAGAAATGCTTAATTCTGCAGGAGTTAATATTATACTAAGCTATGTGAGACGTTATAGACCTACAGTCAGTGTCCAGATTTCAGTTAGGCTACTATTCCATTGAACCCATCTGAACAGTCCAGTTCCCTGGACGTGCCGTTCCCCATCTTGTGACTGTCGAATTTGTATAGCGCCTCACAATAATCATATATCATACACCCGGAACTGCTATCATCGTCTTTTAACAAGTCACCAAATAATTCCCAAACATTAGACTACTGTTCTGGCCCTCCCTTCTATTTATGATCAAACTTGCAGCATTTCACAGCTTTTCTCTTAGGCAGACACAAATAATGAAAGAAAAACCTCAATGTAGCCTATATTGTCGATATGAATTGCACAACAATAATACATTTATGGATTTCTTCATGCATTGTTTTCTCTTTATTCAACCCGCTACCCACCCGCCCTTCATCCACACAGTATTTCATGACCCTAAACCCGCCCACCCTGTGGATATAACCTCGGGGACTGCGGTTATGAGTCAACCCGCGCATCACTAACACGCACTCAGACAGACGGTCACACACACACACAGTTTCACACACATTGGGATGGGATGTGCGCACGCCAACACACACACACACACACACACACACACACACACACACACACACACACACACACACACACACACACACACACACACACACAGTCAGAGCAAGCAAGCAGGAATTGAGGAGAGTGAGAGTGGACATGGCTCCCCCTGGAGCCTGGCAGTGCTCTGCTCTCCTCTCCTCTCTAACTAGCGCTGAGGATGATGGGGCCCAATTAGCCATGCCCGGGTGCCGCCCGCCCGGCACTGTCACCACTAATCGGGCCAGCGTCACCTCCCGTTGCTGCCGACAGGGTTGTCACGGCGACTCAGGAAAGGTCAGCGTTGCGCAATTAAAGCTCCCCCCGTCGGCTAGGGAAGGATAGAGAGAGAGAGAGAGAGAGAGAGAGAGAGGGAAAGAGAGAGAGAGAATGACAGAGAGAGAGGACATGGCACAAGCTGTGACATACCGCCCTAATGTAATGGCTACTACAGTGTTAACCATGCTCATGATCAGGAGCATGATAACCAACCTCCCAGCACACACACACACACACCAAATCACTCTCCTGTCCTGTGACAAATCACTTGGACACAACGTAACAGCATTGAGTATGGAATAATCAAGGGGTTGTCTAGTGCAACAGCATACAATCAGCTTCTGTGTGCTACAATCACTGTGGAGTCTCATATCTGACCTACATTGTCTGGATGACAAAGTAATGACAAAAGTCTGGAATGTAGAGCTTCAAAGCAAACTCCCTTTCCTCTATTTCTCTCTGAACTCATTCTACTAACCCTCTCTGTATTCCTCTCCGTACAACCTATTCTGGTCTATAAAGCCTGCATGGCTGCCAAATACACCCCTATGTCCTTGTGCTCCCACCCCATCCATCCTCACCCCACCTCACTCGACCTTGTCAGGCTCTCACCTTTTCACTCCCCTCCTCCCCCGGTCGGTCCTGCCCAGCCCCAGCCAGACTAATCTGGGCCATCAGCCCCTCCTCCCCCATCCATCAGCCTACTCACATTGTTTTGACGTCTAGTTAATTCTGGCCTGATGATTTATCAAGCTCTTATTACGGCCCGCTGAAAGCCTCATTTATTTTCCTGATGTATGGTAATGATAGCTCCCTCCGCCGCCGTGAAGCCCTGAATCTTAACTCCTCTCCGGTTCCCTCTCTCTCTCTCCCTCTTTCATCTTCTCTATATCTTTTCACGGTCGCTGTGTTTCTCTCTCTCAGTTGTCTTTGTTGCTTCATTTTGTGTTATTTTTTATATCCATCGTGCGCTCCATGATACTGTATGATTGGTAAATCTGTCATCCCATATTCTCTCAGGTTACTTATATCTGTGAGGTTTTAGATGAAGCCTACGACACCAGGACAATGTTGGAATGTGTCCAGCCACTAAGCAGCAATATCACTGTCCTTAGTGGTGTCCCAAATGAAACCCTATTCCCTATTTAGTGCACTACTTTTGACCAGGGCCTATAAGGATCTGGTCAAAAGTAGTGCACTATAATGAATACAGTGCCATTTGGGACGCAGACCTGCTGACTTCTCCCAATTGAACTTGATATGAACGTACCACATTAGCAGCCAGCAATGCCGACCTCTCATCATCGTCTATGTCAGTCCAGTTCCTGAGAAGCCTGAGAATAGACACTTTACTCCCATACCACATCATCAGATATCAGCGTCACAAATCTCAAATTACTTTGCAGCTGACACCAAACAAAACAGTGTGTTTAATAATTCACAGTGTAGCAGGATCTGGGGGCATTAGCCATCGCTGAGATGCAATAAAAGCTTGTGAGAAATCAATAGCACCAGATAAATATCCATCCTTCTCCACCAACTCCTCTAGTCTACCAACCCTCAATACATTCTTAATGCGTTTGGACTCATTAACGTAAAAAACGCACCCTTCTTGCACTGAGGGTTGATGTCTTTATGAGGGGGCTTGTGCTGTTTAGGCCTACTGTGTCATGTTGTGTTGTGAAGGTCTATTGTGTCGTGTTGTATTGTGAAGGTCTACTGTGTCGTGTTGTGTTGTTAAGGCCTACTGTGTCGTGTTGTGTTGTTAAGGTCTACTGTGCTGTGTTGTGTTGTTAAGGCCTACTGTGTTGTGTTGTTAAGGCCTACTGTGTCATGTTGTGTTGTTAAGGCCTACTGTGTCGTGTTGTGTTGTTAAGGCCTACTGTGTCGTGTTGTGTTGTTAAGGCCTACTGTGTCGTGTTGTGTTGTTAAGGCCTACTGTGTTGTGTTAAGGCCTACTGTGTCGTGTTGTGTTGTTAAGGCCTACTGTGTCGTGTTGTGTTGTTAAGGCCTACTGTGTCGTGTTGTGTTGTTAAGGCCTACTGTGTCATGTTGTGTTGTTAAGGCCTACTGTGTTGTGTTAAGGCCTACTGTGTCGTGTTGTGTTGTTAAGGCCTACTGTGTCGTGTTGTGTTGTTAAGGCCTACTGTGCCGTGTTGTGTTGTTAAGGCCTACTGTGTTGTGTTAAGGCCTACTGTGTCATGTGTTGTTAAGGCCTACTGTGTCGTGTTGTGTTGTGAAGGCCTACTGTGTCGTGTTGTGAAGGTCTACTGTGTCGTGTTGTGTTGTGAAGGTCTACTGTGCCGTGTTGTGTTGTTAAGGCCTACTGTGTTGTGTTGTTTAGGCCTACTGTGTCGTGTTGTGTTGTTAAGGCCTACTGTGTCGGGTTGTGTTGTTAAGGCCTACTGTGTCGTGTTGTTAAGGCCTACTGTGTCGTGTTGTGTTGTTAAGGCCTACTGTGTCGTGTTGTGTTGTTTAGGCCTACTGTGTCGTGTTGTGTTGTTAAGGCCTACTGTGTCGTGTTGTGTTGTTTAGGCCTACTGTGTCGTGTTGTGTTGTTTAGGCCTACTGTGTCGTGTTATGTTGTTAAGTCCTACTGTGTCATGTTGTGTTGTTTAGGCCTACTGTGTCGTGTTGTGTTGTTAAGGCCTACTGTGTCGTGTTGTGTTGTTAAGGCCTACTGTGCCGTGTTGTGTTGTTAAGGCCTACTGTGTTGTGTTGTGTTGTGTTGTTTAGGCCTACTGTGTCGTGTTGTGTTGTTAAGGCCTACTGTGTCGGGTTGTGTTGTTAAGGCCTACTGTGTCGTGTTGTGTTGTTTAGGCCTACTGTGTCGTGTTGTGTTGTTTAGGCCTACTGTGTCGTGTTGTGTTGTTAATGCCTACTGTGTCGTGTTGTGTTGTTTAGGCCTACTGTGTCGTGTTGTGTTGTTAAGGCCTACTGTGTCGTGTTGTGTTGTTAAGGCCTACTGTGTTGTGTTGTGTTGTTAAGGCCTACTGTGCTGTGTTGTGTTGTTAAAGCCTACTGTGTTGTGTTGTTAAGGCCTACTGTGTCATGTTGTGTTGTTAAGGCCTACTGTGTCGTGTTGTGTTGTTAAGGCCTACTGTGTCGTGTTGTGTTGTTAAGGCCTACTGTGTCATGTTGTGTTGTTAAGGCCTACTGTGTCGTGTTGTGTTGTTTAGGCCTACTGTGTCGTGTTGTGTTGTTAAGTCCTACTGTGTCATGTTGTGTTGTTTAGGCCTACTGTGTTGTTAAGGCCTACTGTGTCGTGTTGTGTTGTTAAGGCCTACTCTGCCGTGTTGTGTTGTTAAGGCCTACTGTGTTGTGTTGTTTAGGCCTACTGTGTCGTGTTGTGTTGTTAAGGCCTACTGTGTCGTGTTGTGTTGTTAAGGCCTACTGTGTCATGTTGTGTTGTGAAGGTCTACTGTGTCGTGTTGTGTTGTTAAGGCCTACTGTGTCGTGTTGTGTTGTTAAGGCCTGCTGTGCTGTGTTGTGGTGTTAAGGCCTACTGTGTTGTGTTGTTAAGGCCTACTGTGTCATGTTGTGTTGTTAAGGCCTACTGTGTCGTGTTGTGTTGTTAAGGCCTACTGTGTCGTGTTGTGTTGTTAAGGCCTACTGTGTCGTGTTGTGTTGTTAAGGCCTACTGTGTCGTGTTGTGTTGTTTAGGCCTACTGTGTTGTTAAGGCCTACTGTGTCGTGTTGTGTTGTTAAGGCCTACTGTGCCGTGTTGTGTTGTTAAGGCCTACTGTGTTATGTTGTGTTGTGTTGTTAAGGCCTACTGTGTCGTGTTGTGTTGTGAAGGCCTACTGTGTTGTGTTGTGTTGTTAAGGCCTACTGTGCCGTGTTGTGTTGTTAAGGCCTACCGTGTTGTGTTAAAGCCTACTGTGTCATGTTGTGTTGTTAAGGCCTACTGTGTCGTGTTGTGTTGTGAAGGCCTACTGTGTCGTGTTGTGAAGGTATACTGTGTCGTGTTGTGTTGTGAAGGTCTACTGTGCCGTGTTGTGTTGTTAAGGCCTACTGTGTTGTGTTGTGTTGTTTAGGCCTACTGTGTCGTGTTGTGTTGTTAAGGCCTACTGTGTCGTGTTGTGTTGTTAAGGCCTACTGTGTCGGGTTGTGTTGTTAAGGCCTACTGTGTCGTGTTGTTAAGGCCTACTGTGTCGTGTTGTGTTGTTAAGGCCTACTGTGTCGTGTTGTGTTGTTTAGGCCTACTGTGTCGTGTTGTGTTGTTAAGGCCTACTGTGTCGTGTTGTTTAGGCCTACTGTGTCGTGTTGTGTTGTTAAGGCCTACTGTGTCATGTTGTGTTGTTTAGGCCTACTGTGTCGTGTTATGTTGTTAAGTCCTACTGTGTCATGTTGTGTTGTTTAGGCCTACTGTGTCGTGTTGTGTTGTTAAGGCCTACTGTGTCGTGTTGTGTTGTTAAGGCCTACTGTGCCGTGTTGTGTTGTTAAGACCTACTGTGTTGTGTTGTGTTGTTTAGGCCTACTGTGTCGTGTTGTGTTGTTAATGCCTACTGTGTCGTGTTGTGTTGTTTAGGCCTACTGTGTCGTGTTGTGTTGTTTAGGCCTACTGTGTTATGTTGTGTTGTGTTGTGTTGTTAAGGCCTACTGTGTCATGTTGTGTTGTTTAGGCCTACTGTGTTGTTAAGGCCTACTGTGTCGTGTTGTGTTGTTAAGGCCTACTGTGCCGTGTTGTGTTGTTAAGGCCTACTGTGTTGTGTTGTGTTGTTTAGGCCTACTGTGTCGTGTTGTGTTGTTAAGGCCTACTGTGTCGTGTTGTGTTGTTAAGGCCTACTGTGTCATGTTGTGTTGTGAAGTTCTACTGTGTCGTGTTGTGTTGTTAAGGCCTACTGTGTCATGTTGTGGTGTTAAGGCCTACTGTGTTGTGTTGTTAAGGCCTACTGTGTCATGTTGTGTTGTTAAGGCCTACTGTGTCGTGTTGTGTTGTTAAGGCCTACTGTGTCGTGTTGTGTTGTTAAGGCCTACTGTGTCGTGTTGTGTTGTTTAGGCCTACTGTGTTGTTAAGGCCTACTGTGTCATGTTGTGTTGTTAAGGCCTACTGTGCCGTGTTGTGTTGTTAAGGCCTACTGTGTTATGTTGTGTTGTGTTGTTAAGGCCTACTGTGTCGTGTTGTGTTGTGAAGGCCTACTGTGTTGTGTTGTGTTGTTAAGGCCTACTGTGTCGGGTTGTGCTGTTAAGGCCTACTGTGTTGTTTAGGCCTACTGTGTCGTGTTGTGTTGTTTAGGCCTACTGTGTCGTGTTGTTAATGCCTACTGTGTCGTGTTGTGTTGTTTAGGCCTACTGTGTCGTGTTGTGTTGTTAAGGCCTACTGTGTCGTGTTGTTAAGGCCTACTGTGTCGTGTTGTGTTGTTTAGGCCTACTGTGTCGTGTTGTGTTGTTTAGGCCTATTGTGTTGTGTTGTTAAGGCCTACTGTGCTATGTTGTGTTGTGTTGTTAAGGCCTACTGTGTCGTGTTGTGTTGTGAAGGCCTACTGTGTTGTGTTGTGTTGTTAAGGCCTACTGTGTCGGGTGTGCTGTTAAGGCCTACTGTGTTGTTTAGGCCTACTGTGTCGTGTTGTGTTGTTTAGGCCTACTGTGTCGTGTTGTGTTGTTAATGCCTACTGTGTCGTGTTGTGTTGTTTAGGCCTACTGTGTCGTGTTGTGTTGTTAAGGCCTACTGTGTCGTGTTGTGTTGTTAAGGCCTACTGTGTCATGTTGTGTTGTTTAGGCCTACTGTGTCGTGTTGCGTTGTTTAGGCCTACTGTGTCGTGTTGTGTTGTTAAGGCCTACTGTGTCGTGTTGTGTTGTTAAGGCCTACTGTGTCGTGTTGTTAAGGCCTACTGTGTCGTGTTGTGTTGTTTAGGCCTACTGTGTCGTGTTGTGTTGTTTAGGCCTACTGTGTCGTGTTGTGTTGTTTAGGCCTACTGTGTCGTGTTGTGTTGTTAAGTCCTACTGTGTCGTGTTGTGTTGTTTAGGCCTACTGTGTCGTGTTGTGTTGTTTAGGCCTACTGTGTCGTGTTGTGTTGTTTAGGCCTTCTGTGTTTTGTTTTGTTGTTAAGGCCTACTGTGTTATGTTGTGTTTTTTTGTTAAGGCCTACTGTGTCGTGTTGTGTTGTGAAGGCCTACTGTGTTGTGTTGTGTTGTTAAGGCCTACTGTGTCGGGTGTGCTGTTAAGGCCTACTGTGTTGTTTAGGCCTACTGTGTCGTGTTGTGTTGTTTAGGCCTACTGTGTCGTGTTGTGTTGTTAATGCCTACTGTGTCGTGTTGTGTTGTTTAGGCCTACTGTGTCGTGTTGTGTTGTTAAGGCCTACTGTGTCGTGTTGTGTTGTTAAGGCCTACTGTGTCATGTTGTGTTGTTTAGGCCTACTGTGTCGTGTTGCGTTGTTTAGGCCTACTGTGTCGTGTTGTGTTGTTTAGGCCTATTGTGTCGTGTTGTGTTGTTAAGTCCTACTGTGTTGTGTTGTTTAGGCCTACTGTGTCGCGTTGTGTTGTTTAGGCCTACTGTGTCGTGTTGTGTTGTTTAGGCCTACTGTGTCGTGTTGTGTTGTTAAGCCTACTGTGTCGTGTTGTGTTGTTTAGGCCTACTGTGTCGTGTTGTGTTGTTAAGGCCTACTGTGTCGTGTTGTGTTGTTTAGGCCTACTGTAAGCGGCAGTATAAAAAAGAAAACCCAAAATAAATAAAAGACAGGGCATAGACTAAGGGCTCTATTCAATCTGTAAAGCCGAAGTGTTACAGACTCCGCAATAGAAATGTAAAGGTAATTTCCGATTGAGCCGACATGCATTGCCTTTAAATTTCAATAATGCTGTAAAGCTGAACTTCTGCAATGTGGATTGAATAGACCTCTAAGAGAAGCTAAGAACTGACATGAAAATATATATAGGTCTGTATTGTGCCACCTCTCCCACCCAGCCTCCCCTGTCCTCTCCCACCCAGCCTCCCCTGTCCTCTCCCCTCCCTGCAGTCCCCTGCACAGCCACCCCCAGGGGTCTTTAAATACTTTATTGGCCTGAAACATTACCTTAATGTCTCTGAGCATTTCATTCAGATGGAACCTAATGGAGAGTGAAGGAAGCCATGTACTGCGGCTACAGCAATATGAAACACATGTGGGTTCACTCGCTGTGTGCGCAGGTGTGTGGGAGACTCTTTTGTGAGTGTGTGTTTTGCATGTGTGTATGTCTGTTTGTTCTATGCATCATGGGTGTATAGATGTATGCCTGTTACTGCAATACTATTTATGTGTGTGTGTGTTTGTGAGTCCAGCAAGTTTAGAATCTGGTGATGCTAACGACTCATGACAAACAGGGGAATGAGTGCAAAAGGGGAACTGAGATCATATTGGCAGACTTTTAGGCATGCCAACAACGCAGAAATACACATTTGAGTTGCACTACTTCCACTCTGAGGGGAAAATACTAGGCAAAAAGGGTTACTACCCGTAGATGCTGTGTAAAGCTCTCATGCTAAATGACTAAAAATTTTTAAAAAATGTAAATGAATAAAAGTCACTCCCTCTCTCTCTCTCTCTCTCTCTCTCTCTCTCTCTCTCTCTCTCTCTCTCTCTCTCTCTCTCTCTCTCTCTCTCTCTCTCTCTCTCTCTCTCTCTCTCTCCCTCTCTTCCCCCTCTCTCGCTCCCTCTCCCTCCTTCTCGCTCTCTCTCTCTCGCTTTCCAGGTGAAGGGCATGTGCTGAGTGAAGGAGGTCAGACGTTAGTGCTGTTATCTGATGAGTGCCACTGTGGAGTTGCGGTGTGTGTTTGTGTGTGTGTGTGTGTGTGCTGGGACAGGCCATCCATCAGCGGCTGTCTGCCACGGCCCCTCCATTAGTCCTCCGTACCTGAGTGATGGCTGTGCCCGATCCCGCCCGGCTGCCACGCCACGTGCCCATACATCACACACACACACACACACACACACACACACACACACACACACACACACACACACACACACACACACACACACACACACACACAAACAAACAAACGCACACAAACAAACAAACGCACACAAACAAACACTAAAGGCTTACCCAGACACCTCGCCACTGCAGAGTCCAGATCAATGCTGCCCGGGCAATGCCTCATGTGTCACCACCACAGCCCTGTCTGTAATGATACTGTCTGTCCTCTACTCACACACACACACACACACACACACACCACACACTCTGACATCTTCACTCTATACACACCTCTTATTAAATTACATCTGCTGCTCCACATGATAAAACTAGAGAAAGACAGAGTGAGGGGCAGAAAACTCTCTTTATTGGGTTAAGTAGTGAATGAGTTGGAGCCTTTATCCATTTTATTTCTTATAGGAGATGTAAAATGGCCTCTCTCTGAATGAGTCCTGTGAGGACATATTCTATTTTATACAACAGGTGGGACTAATCCTGGATGCTGATTGGTTAAAATCGCATTCCAGCTAGTGTCCATTCCACAAGTTACCACCGGCTAAAGCTATGATGTTGATCCTCTGCGCAATCTCTCATCAGCCCAGCCAGGAAATGTATAAACTTGATATCCACTATAAAAAGCATCTAGACATTATCTCACATTTCTTTTAGACTAGCATTTGATTTTCAACAGCGGAGATTTGTATAAACCTTGCTGTCTGTCTCTCCGACATTTGCAACATTGTTTCAATATTGAAATTCGATCTCCAGCTGTCCCATAGTAATGAATGTGTTGGGAGTCAGGACGAGACAGACAAGCAGGCAGCGTTTCTCAACCAGTCGAAATCATGAATCAGCTGGCATCATTTGTATGGATATATACAAAGAAATGTCAATAGAAAACAGATAAAACTAAACGAAGTGCAGCTAGTTTGCTGTCTTTCCTGCTTCAGTTTGAAGTGATTGTGTTAGTTGTGTTGTTGGCTAACTCCTCTGAACAACAGTGTCCTGACAAGAGAGCACATTTTCTATGCCAGGCGAAATCGCGCATCATTAGCTCATTGTTATGGATGTACCCATATAAATGTCACTAGAAAACAGCTTAAACAAATGCAAATGCAGCTACTTTGCTGTTATTCTGGCTACACTGTTTAACGTGACTGTAAATTAGCCGTAGTTGGCTAGCTAGCAAGCAAGGGATAAGAATGTTGCCAGCCAGTATGGCAATGGAACATTTAGAACGAACGACTGGGTCACGTCCATAGATCCAGAACAAAATGACTTAACGACTGGGTGGCGTCTCTAGCAACCGAACCGATAGAACGAACGACCAGCCGGCTTGGGTAGCAACCTTGGATTTGTGTCGGGACTATATCTCATGGAAGGATTAAATACTATGAATAAATTCATCCAAATAAAGTTTTTAATGAAAATAGGTCAATCATTATTTGAATATTTTGGTAACCCGTTGTATAAAAGTGATAATGCCAGAGAAGCCGGTGTTTGGAGGATATATTGGCACGGTTTGCCTCGACTTCGTCTCGGGCCTAACAACAGCCGCCAATATATCCTCCAAACACCGGCTTCTCGGGCATTATCACTTAACTATTTTCCTACTCAAATTTGCGTGAGAGCTTTGTGCAAGGTAATTTAGGTGTGTGTGTGTCCGTGCATACTTGGGTCTGTGTGTGTGTGTGTGTGTGTGTGTGTGTGTGTGTGTGCTTGAGAGAGAGAAAGAGCAGCAGTTCAGGCACTGTGGGGCCCTGGTGGTGACTTAATTAAAGAACAAGTATTGTGCCATTAGGCAGCTGGGGGTCACCTTTGGTGTCTGAACTGATGCATGGACCCTAAGAAAAACCAAGCATGATATAAAATCCAATCAGTGAGCCCTCCCTCTCACTCTCTCTTTCTCTCTTTCTCGCTCTCTTCCCCCCCTCTCTCGCCCACTCTCTCTCTTCTCCCTTCTCTCTCCCCCTTTCTCACTCCCTCCCCATACTAATCCATCGTTCAGACCTGTCTCTCGTTCTCTCATTGACCCAATTAAGAACTTGAGGCGTCTGCACTCTAACCTCTAAAATGATGTCACTCTCTGGCCACCTCATCAACACCACCTCCATTTTTCACAGTAATGTACCGTCTCGTTCTCTCCCTCCATCTCTCTTTCCCTCCCTCTCTCACCTTACTTATTAATGCCGGTGAGCCAGACGTCCATCCATCCATCTCTTGCCCTCCAATCCTCCGTCTCACCTTCCCGTCTTCCCCTCCCCTCCTCCCCTCTCCCCACTTCTCATCTCTCCTCTCTTCAGCTCCTTATTGCTCTATCAATCTCTTTGCCAGAAGATCAATATCAGCACTGCTGCTTTTCTTCTCTCTCTCGCTCTCTCTCTTCACTCTATACCTCATCTAAGCCATCAGAGGATTCCTCCTAAGGAGAAATGCTACAGTATGTGTTTCTATAGTGTTGCCGTCTTGATTCGGTGTTGTGGCTCAATATTTGTTTTATGTTGATTGTGTTATTATGGCGTGTCTGTCCTTCCCACTCCAGCATTTCAGCTTCTCATCACATAAGCACTAACATCTGCCTGATGAGTTTTTATGACAGCACATTGTCAGTCATTGCTGGATTATCATCCACTCAATATCCATAAATAGCCCCATAGAACATGACACGACACAACACAACAGGCCTAGCTACATTACAACAGTTACCAACGTGGCCCGAAACAATGGTATAACACCAGCACCCGTGGTGCAGGCAGCCTATCGCTGCTCCACCACCCACACACACACACACCACCAGCACCACCACCTCCCAGCAGCTAGCAGCTAGCAGCATTAGCAACACGTGACCCACATGACAACACAGCGTGGCACAGAGCAGAGCAAGCAGACCACCATTCCTGCCAGCATTCCAATTACAGAGACATTAGCAGGCAGCGAGGGGCGTCTAATTTGACATGCTGAAATGATGTCCATTCATATCCTTCTGCTCCAACAGCCATGGGTAAATATTTCCCCAAGCAGAGTATAAATAGAAGGGTAATATTTGAACAGCTGAGAGGAGAGAGGGCAGAGAGGAAGACAGAGGGACTAGGATGGAAGAGCCGGGGAGGTCGAGAGAGAGAGAGGTAGATAGATGGTAATCCACTAGCTATGTATACATGTGATACATATTCATAAAGTGTCGGTGTCCTTATGAGACGAGAAGTTCAAGAGATTCAAGATCTACGGTATGTTGTTAGTACCAAACCTAATTCTGAACACGGTGTGTGTGGCCATTGCTGAAAGAAATTGTAGGTACACTAATTCATGTTTTGACCCCTAACAACAGCATTTAGCCTATCAAATAGGCCTACTAAACAGCAGGGAATTGACTATGATTCTCTGATATCATTACTGGCTGAAATGTGTTTATGGATGTGTAGTGTCGGAGTACTATGTAGTAGTCTTCAATCACTTAAAAAAAGTATAAATCAATCATTACATTACAGTCTATTATTCCTACTTGACATTCCTCAGTGTATAAGATATAACCAAGTTGGAAGGCCCTATGCAGTGGGATGACATCATTGTTTCATTGTGCTGTCAATGTGATGGATGAGAGAGTGGAGGGAGCAGAGAGCCATCATCAGCTGTCAAACACACACACACATTCACGCAGGGCCGTGCACAGACCCCACCCCAAAAACAGTTTGAAATTAGACACATTTCAGCACATATTTTTTTGTATTTATTTTCTGTAAAAACACTCATCCCACTGTAAGCAGACTACAGTACGTAGCCTTTTGCTCACAGAGAGGGGAAAGAGGGGTGGGCTATCAGCTGATCATAGCGAATGTAAATTATGTAAATCACCTTGTTAGCTAGCTAAATGTAAACTATGCTGTTGAAACAATTTAGCTACTCTTTACCTGTGATTGGAGTTTGTTCTGCTTCTAACATCTGCCTTGTAGGCCTACTAACAAACAGATTAATTAAACCCTTCCCTGTCCCTGACCGTTAAAGACCACATGCAACTCAAAAAGCAGCCACTGCTCATACTACCACACGACGCAGTGCGCGCTCACGTGGGGGCAGTGGAGCAGGGAGGGATATATTTTCATATATGTAATGGGCAACAGAGATACAAATGTATTCATTATAAAACCCCACCAATCTGAAAGGGCACGTTTCTCATAGGAAGGCAAACGGGCAGTTGCTCAGGCACTCCTAGACCCTATCTGTGCACATGCCTGCGGCACGCATGCACACACACAATGGAGCTCATTGTCCCCCAGAGGTTTGCATTGATCCGGTCAATCACTTAATTGACTGCCTTATCAATGCATGTTTCCACCTTGATTGATTCAGCCACACACACAAACATACACACAAACACTCTCACACATACACACGCATGCAGGCACACACACACACACTCTTCACAGGCTGACAGCTGTCTTTGAAAGAAGTGACAGAGAGATGGAGAGGGAGAGAAGAAAAAGAAGGAAGGACAGACAGACAGACAGACAGACAGATCGATCGATAGATCGATCGATCGATCAAAACAAGCTCACTTCAGTCCTCATTCACTGACCCAAACACAAATACACAAGCTCAAACCAAACACGCTGCTGAAACTCCACACATTTTTCCTGTCCATTTCTGACCAGACAAGGGCTGAGAGGGAGGGAGGGAGGGAGAGAGAGAGTAGGCGATGAGATGAGGGAAGGGAGGAAAGAGAGGGAGAGGGGGATGAGGGGCTGATGGAGACATTCTGGGCTGTCAGGCTGGTGTCAGGTGCCCTGACAGGTGACCAAATGATTGACAGTCTCATGGAGACAGGGTATGGGCCGGGCTTGTTCCCGTGGTGACATGAATCTGTGACTGATGACACAGCAGAGTATTTCAGGGGAGACGGTCAGCAGACCAACCAATTGATATTTACTATCTATAGACACAGACATACACACACATACACACCTGCACAAGCAAATACACATGCGCAAGCATGTAAAAACACACACAACCATTCATCTGTTCTTGCTATGCACCTGGGGCCCAATTCAGACAAAGGACATTTACGCCTTTCTTACGCACGCCTCTCCTACGCAGTTCTCAGTGTCACGCCCTGGCTCTGGGGACACTGTTATGTTGAGCCAGGGTGTGTAGATCTATGTATTATATTTCTGTGTTGGCCAGAGTGGTTCCCAATCAGAGGCAACGAGTGTCAGCTGTGGCTGGTTGTCTCTGATTGGGAGCCATACTTATAGAGGCTGTTTTCCCACATTAGTTGTGGGATCTTGTTTCTAGTTGGTTTGTGTTAGACCGTGTACTGTCACGTTATCGTTTGTTTATTTTGTCGTATAATCGCTAAATAAAGAGTATGTTTGCCTGCAACGCTGCGCCTTGGTCCTCATCTGTTCCCGACGATCGTGACAGAAGATCCCACCAAGACAGGACCAAGCAGCGTGAAGAGGAGAGAGGATGGACCTGGGATCAGTGGAGTAGGAGTCTCGACTGGGCCCAGCCAAGTGAAGAGCAGAGAGGCTGGTCTATGGAGCAATGGATTAAGAGTCTCGACTGGGCCAAGCCAAGGGAAGAGCAGAGTGGTTGGACTTTGGAGCAGTGGGGTGAGAGTCTGGCGAGAACTAGGGAGGCCTGGTCCACGGGGAGGAGAGACACCCAGACATTTTTTAGGGGGGGGCTCACGACGTGGACGTCGGGGCAGCAGGAGGCCGCGATAGAGCGGTCCAGCGGGTTGACAGAGGAGGCCGCCAGGTTACGGGGGCCACTGGTGTTAAAGGGGAAGGAAAGTGTGGAGGCACGGCGAGAGGTACTGGGGTGTGTTACCAGTCCGGTCCGGCCTGTTCCTGATCCCTGCATAGGGCCAGTGGTGTGTGTCCCCAGTACGGTCCTGCCTGTCCCTGTTCCTCGCATCGAGCCTGTGGTGCGTGTCGTCAGCCCGGCCCGGCCTGTTCCTGCTCCCCGCACCAAGCCTATGGTGCACGTCGCCAGCCCGGCCCGGCCTGTTCCTGCTCTCCGCACCAGGTCAATGGTGCGCGTCGCCAGTCCGGTCCGGCCCTTTCCTGCTCCCCGCACCAAGCCAATGGTGCGCGTCGCCAGCCCGGTCCGGCCCTTTCCTGCTCCCCGCACCAGGCCAATGGTGCGCGTCGCCAGCCCGGCCCGTCCTGTTCCTGCTCCCCGCACCAGGCCAATGGTGCGCGTCGCCAGCCCGGCCCGTTCTGTTCCTGCTCTCCGCACCAGGTCAATGGTGCGCGTCGCCAGTCCGGTCCGGCCCTTTCCTGCTCCCCGCACCAAGCCAATGGTGCGCGTCGCCAGCCCGGTCCGGCCCTTTCCTGCTCCCCGCACCAAGCCAATGGTGCGCGTCGCCAGCCCGGTCCGGCCCGCTCCTGCTCCCCGCACCAAGCCAATGGGGCGCGTCGCCAGCCCGGTCCGGCCCGCTCCTGCTCCCCACACCAAGCCAGTGGTGTGCGTCGTCAGTCCGGCACGGCCCGTGCCTGTTCCCCACACCAAGCCAGTGGTGTGTGCGTCGTCAGTCCGGCACGTCCCGTGCCTGTTCCACCGGTGCCTAGTCCGGCACCGATCAGATGCTTCATGCCGGAGCTAGAGCAATCCGCTCCACCAGTGTGCAGTCCAGCTCCGGCCAGCGGGGTCGGACCGGACCAGGGGTACTTTGGGGGGTTGGAGAGGGAGCGGGGATCAGGCCCGGAGCCGGATCCGCCGCCTAGGCGGAGTGCCCACCCGGTCCCTCCCCTGTGGTATTTGGTTGACGCGGTCGGAGTCCGCGCCTTTAGGGGGGGGTACTGTCACGCCCTGGCTCTGGGGACACTGTTATGTTGAGCCAGGGTGTGTAGATCTATGTATTATATTTCTGTGTTGGCCAGAGTGGTGCCCAATCAGAGGCAACGAGTGTCAGCTGTGGCTGGTTGTCTCTGATTGGGAGCCATACTTATAGAGGCTGTTTTCCCACATTAGTTGTGGGATCTTGTTTCTAGTTGGTTTGTGTTAGACCGTGTACTGTCACGTTATCGTTTGTTTATTTTGTCGTATAATCGCTAAATAAAGAGTATGTTTGCCTGCAACGCTGCGCCTTGGTCCTCATCTGTTCCCGACAATCGTGACACTCAGTAGTTGGTATTCAGACTTACCACCAGGTGTGGTTCCCTTGCGCATGCTGAATAAATGTAATTCAACTGCTGAAAACCCTCCCACTTGCTGGCCAACAGATTTTCTTGTGGAGTTTTCATTCAATAGGGTTTTCAGTACATTTATCTAACGCCATCCCTTTAAATTTGGTGTAACTTGAATTTGTATTTTCTGGTCAGACTCAAATATAGAGAACGGTTCAGAATATTAGGGATCAATAAAAAAAATCCATGTAGGCCTAAATACACACATATTCGTCTCCTTTTCAACACCAATTGGTAGACCAAAAAATACTCTGATCTTGTATATTATTTAGGCTTATGAATAATGATTTTTCTTTTTACGTTTGGACCGATCCTGACTTAGGAATTTATGCCTTTCCTACTCATGTCTTTCCTACGCACTTCTCAGTATTTGGTATTCAGACTTACCTTATTCGGAAGCATAATGCACTCTGCAGGTGTGGTTACCTTGCGGGCAGTGGCGTGTATTCATGGATGCCAAGGGAAGCCAGGCTTCCCAATTGTTTTTACCAATAAAAAAACGTTTTTATTTCATTTTCCTTCAATTCGCAAGAGGCTGAATGTATCTCACAGGAGAAAGCATCCGAGCGATCAAAATAGCGTCCCTCTGTCTCTCTACGTGTAGGCCATCTATCTGATGCTATCTGGTCCAAACGAGTATGACACTGTTGACGCCCGTAGCATTGACGGCAAGGGAAGCCAGCGAGCATCTGGCCTCCCTTGATAAAAAATGTGCCAATCAGCGTTGAGCTAAACTGAGCGAGCTCAACTGTGAATGGTCCTGGCACACCAAAAAAGAGTGTCAAGGGAAGCCAGCTTGAATTTTGGCATCACTCCTATCAAATCCCATTGAGAGCATATGTCACTGACAGAAAAACTTGAATTGTTGTGCTGTTGTCCTCTGGTAAAATTGTCCCTTTCCTAAATTAGCCATGGATGGAGACAGGGATTTGGATCTGTGGTTTTACTAAATTATTCGTGGTGATTATAACGGCGATTCTGATCCAACCATTAATTCATACATTGTTGTGCCCCTGGCCTGAGAGGATGGAAGTTCAATATGTAGCTAGATATAGAAGGCTAATATTAACTAGATAACATTGCCCATGAATGGAAGTTACGCTAGCGAGCAAGCATTTTAGCCAGGTAGCCTAGGACAACAAAAAATTTAAGCGTGTACAGTATGATAGAGTGATAGATCGTTTCATCAACATGACAGAGGAGGATGGCATTGGCGTTTCTCTACAAGTAGGGTGAGTCAACATGTTTTTCACAAACGTGCACACACACGCACACAGAAATCAGTCCATGGACAGCCACATCATATTTAGCTTGCGTTGATTGGACTAAATTGTTTTTGGTATCTTTTAGTTGTCACTGTATTACACTAAGCAGATGTGATTTGCTGATGTTGAAATGTTGAAGTTGAAATGGTGCTGAAATAGTGGAGGCAGCTCCTGTTTTCTTTGCGACTTGCGGTAACTCTCTGTGGTTCTAAATCACTAGCTGTTTAGTGGTCCAAATATGTCGGAAACATTAACTTGCTTAACCATGCTGTAGGTCATGTAACTGCCTGTTACTGTACATGCAATATGCTTGTGGACATCACTGGACAGAGGTTGCTATCCAGTTTTGTGATAAAACAAAGGTTTGGTTGAATTTATTCTGCCACTGTGTCTTCTTATTGTCTCTGCCTTTAGGCCTATATATCACGGTCACAAGGCATATGAATTAACAGGTTATAGAGCAAACAACGCAATTATCACAACACATAGGTTGTAATTCTAGACGATTCTGTGCTTCCAACTTTGTGGCAACAATTTGGGGAAGGCCCTTTCCTGTTTCAGAATGATAATGCCCCTGTGCACAAAGCGAGGTCCATACAGAAATGGTTTGTTGAGATCGGTGTGGAAGAACTTGACTGGCCTGCACAGAGCCCTGACCTCAACCCCGTCGAACACCTTTGGGATGAATTGGAACGCAGACTGCGAGCCAGGCCTAATCGCCCAACATCAGTGCCCGACCTCACTAATGCTCTTGTGGCTGAATGGAAGCAAGTCCCCGCAGCAATGTTCCAAAATCTAGTGGAAGGCCTTCCCAGAAGAGTGGAGGCTGTTATAACAGCAAAGGGGGAACCAACTCCATATTAATGGCCATGATTTTGGAATTAGATATTCGACGAGCAGGTGTCCACATACTTTTGGTCATGTAGTGGATGTATATATAAAATATGAATATCATACAGTGGACACCTAAGCCTTTGCATGCAATGCCCTGATACATTTAGTGCTCAAATCTCTGACAGCTGAACCGTGAAGTGGACCACTATTGTTTTAGGAAAGTAGCGTAAGTAGGGTATAAAGTTTTGCATATACTACACATCGAAACACAAGGAATAGTGTTTTTGTCATTTGTTATAGGCTGTTTTTAAGGACACACAAATGTGGTTCATTTGGCCAACATCCCTTGTTTATTGATGGTGCTGGCTGCACCAGGTTGCATCTAAATGCATATGGATGTCCATTACATTTTTCAAATGTCCGGTAAATTAAAATCTTCCCTATCATGTTGTCCGGCGCCAAATTTTCCTAAAGGAAACTCTGAAATGGCATATTGTTTTTATGAAGATTTGACAATATTCACATGAAAAGCTGTCGCCAATTGGATGGAAACCTAGCTATAGACACCCTAAAGACTCTGGCAAGTGTGCTAGTCCAGTGTCACTTAGATTATGCCTGCACATCATGGTTCACCAACAGCCCCAAACATCTAAAGAATAAGCTACCAGCCAAACAAGCTTGTAAGAATTGTACTTAAACTCCCCTCTCATGCTCATCTGGAAGGTGAGCATTTTTTCATCTCGATCTCTGTAATGTGTCTGTATCTATGTAATTGTATATGTAGTTATGTAAAAGAATAGGGACCACAATGGAAATAATTGATTGTGCAATCCCGGTCACTTTCAAAAATCTTTGCGTATATACACTACCGGTCAAAGGTTTTAGAACACCTACTCATTCAAGGATTTTTCTTTATTTTTGTTATTTCCTACATTGTAGATTAATAGTGAAGACATCAAACCTATGAAATAACACATATGGAATCATGTAGTAACCAAAAAAGGGTTAAACAAATCAAAATATATTTTATATTTGAGATTCTTCAAATAGCCACCCTTTGCCTTGATGAAAGCTTTGCACACTCTTGGCATTCTCTCAACCAGCTTCACCTGGAATGCTTTTCCAACAGTCTTGAAGGAGTTCCCACATTTGCTGAGCACTTGTTGGCTACTTTTCCTTCACTCTGACTCATCTGACTCATCTTCACTCTGAATCCTTTTCCGACTCATCCCAAATCATCTCAATTGGGTTGAGGTTGGGGGATTGTGGAGGCCAGGTCCAAAATGTGGAGGCCAGGTCCAAAAAAAAAAAAAAAATTCTGATGCAGCACTCCCTCACTCTTCTTGGACATATAGCTCTTACACAGCCTGGAGGTGTGTTGGGTCATTGTCCTGTTGAAAAACAAATGATAGTCCCACTAAGCCCAAACCAGAAGGGATGGCGTATTGCTGCAGAATGCTGTGGTAGCCATGCTGGTTAAGTGTGCCTTGAATTCTAAATAAATCACATACAGTGTCACCAGCAAAGCACCCCCCACACCATAACACCTCCTCCTCCACACTTTTTAATGTTTAGGGGTGTGTGTGTGTGTGTGTGTGTGTGTGTGTGTGTAAAGAGGATTGATTCCTCCTGTCAGGTCAGTGACCTGCTCCCTCCTCAGAGCCTGAAACACAGTCACAGTCACGCTCACTCAGCACTGTGGGTCTGTCCCAAAGGCTATGGCTGAGGCTGTGGCACCCTATCCCCAATCCTATACAGTGCACTGAGCGAAAGAGAGATGGAGAAGGAAAGAGAGAGGGGGGGAGGAGAGAAAGAGAGCGAGAGGGAGCAAGAGAGAGCAAGAGAAAGAGAGAGAGAGAGAGAGGGGGGGTGGGGGGGAGTCATAAGGAGGTGAGAGAAGAACAGGCTTATTCAGTGCTCTCACACAGAGGGCTCAACATACACATCCAACGAAGTAAGGAACAACTGCTAATGGAGCACTCACTTCCCAGAAACACACACACACACTCTCACACACACATACAGTTCTACAAGCATTAAATCCCATACAGTAGGCCTACCTTTAATGTTCACTGTACACTCACACAAGAACACCCACAATCCCTCACAAATCACACACACACATAAAACACACTCCATTCCTTAATTTCCATCCCTCTCCCTCCCTCTCATCTGTCTCTCCTCCTTCCTCACCCTGTCAAAGACCGTGAAGATGTGGGAGGAGGGAGGGAGGAGAAGAGAGAGAGAACGAAGAGAAGAAATAAACACTAGAGCCGTTTACACGTTCAAGAGTTTCCTTGAGCCTGAAAATCTCTCTCCCTCTCTCTCTCTCCCTCCCCTCTCTCGCGCTCTCTCTCTCTCCCTCCCTCTCTCTCTCTTTCTCTCCTTCCGCCCTCCTCCCTCCCCCCACTCTCCTCTACCCCCCCCTTCTCTCTCTCTCCCCCCGCTCTCTCTTCCCCCATCCCTTTCTTCCTCTGCCAGTGACCCCCTCACCTCGCGGTGCATTAATAGTCTACCGGTAATAAATCAAGGCTGACACCCAGCCTGGCTCGGCCCGCCGCTCGCAGCCTTGATTAAAATCGTTTGTTTAAATCCGCATATTTTCTACTCCTGCCATAACTTTGTGACATGCCTGACACAGAGAGCTGTGAAGTCGCTTCATGGGTAATTGCTCCGGAGTTGGATGCGTCTGCACTTTTCCTTCTCTTCTTTGTTTCATTGGGTTTCTTCTTGGGATAGTGTATAAGCAGTGTTTTGAGGGAATGCATCGATTGGATCCTTTGTTTTAGATCACATGTGGGACTGTGTTATTACTCCCTCAGACACTATGTGCTTATTGTACTTATACTGGTATCAGTTGTGGTATCAGAGCTGGTACTTGTAAAACAGTTGTGGACAGTTATCACCACCACCACAACATACAGTACCTTCAGAAAGTACCCCATGATGACAAAGTGAATTTTTGGGGGGGGAAATGTTTGTAAATCTGTTGAAAATGAAATAAAGAAATATATCATTTAGATAATTATTCACACCCCTGAGTCAATACTTTGTAGAGTGGTACTCAGTAATGTGTTGTATTGGATTTCCCCCCAAAAATAACACTTTGTATTTAGGACAAAAAGTGAATTGCTTTACCACATTTTTTGCAGGATTACTTTACAGGGAATACAGGAGGGGACTAAGCACGTACACCTGAGGAGCCCCCGTGTTGAGGGACAGCATGGCGGATGTGTTGTTGCCTACCCTCACCACCTGGGGGTGGCCCGTCAGGAAGTCCAGGATCCAGTTGCAGAGGAAGGTGTTCAGTCCCAGGGTCCTTAGCTTAGTGATGAGCTTTGAGGGCACTATTGTATTGAACGCTGAGCTGTAGTCAATGAAGAGCATTCTCACATAGGTGCTCCTCTTGTCCAGCTGGAAAAGGGCAGTGCAATACGGGTTGCGTCATCTGTGGATCTGTTGGGGCTTGGGCTGAGGAAGTCACAAAATTTTGTCAGCCGGTGATTGTCAAGCAAATAACTGCCTGTCTCATGGTAATTGACCGTTAATTAACATAAACACATTTAGATACTCCTGGCTTCCACACATAGCCTACAAGCCACTGATGCAGACCTTTGGAACATCTACATTTTAACAAGTCTAATAAATCCATGTAATATAGCCAACACCTTCACAATAAATCCATTATTTATTTTAGACAGGTCTAAAGAAGCATGATATGAAGAAAATGTAATCTATTTCAGAAGAACAGAATAGCATACTCTGAGTTGTCCTTATGTTAGGTCCAGATGTGGCTATGGCAAATGGCTGTGGGCTACACTAGTTCATTTAGCAGACAAGATTTGCTTAGAATTCCTTGGCATTATTTTATATTATTTTATAGTATGAAGAATACCATTGAACAAAGCTGAATAAAATATAAATATGTTCTCCAAAAGATTTAAGGGAGTGCGGACATGCGGCTATTATGTATTGAGCGGTTAACAAAGAAATAGGTACTCCTATATGCTTAATTTAGAGTTATTAATGTAACTTTAGTTGTTCGACCAACGTTGGGCTATATGTTTAGATTTTTTATACATTGTAAGGCTGCATGATGCGACTCTAATGATGATTTGAAAAATGTTGCTTGAAAGGCATGAGCTCTGCTTTGTTTTATGCGCAGGCTGTACACACTTCATCAGTCTCTCATTCACAATTTGACAAGCACATGATAATGCCTCGAATTTCACAGCGGCATCCCATTGTGGTCGTAATGCACCCTAAAAAAATCCATGCCTTTTGCGGCCAGTGGCCGTTGTGGCCTTGGCCCGGAGTGCTGCGTTGTGCCCTTCTCCCTGAGTGCCGCGCGCTCCGAAGCGCCTCTCACTCAAATGGCTCTCCATCACGTGATCGGGTCTTTCTCACAGGCTACAAGTGAAGACAGACACATCGGGGATGCAATTGCACGAGTCCTTATCCAATTCCGAGGTGCATACTGAAGATATTGGAAGAACTGTCCACATTTACTTTTCATCAGCCAACGAGATGAATAGGCCTAACGAACAGAAAAAGCACTAGCCTATGTCAATCTGCTTTCCCCGATAGTACAAAAGTCGACCTATTCTATTCTGTGCGAGAAATAAATATTCCAAACATAGTCTGAGACAGTTCCAAATTAATACAACCACTAGCATCCCCCAAAATATGTTTAGTGGCTGACGCAACAGATCAGAACGTTTAGTTTAAAATGTTGATAAACTATTAGGCTATTTCTTCACATTGTAAGCGCAGCAATGCGCACATGGCAGTAGGCTATAAGCGCAAATGTTTCATTAGCGGGAAAACACCATGATCAAAAGTGACCACAATTGCGATTATATATTATAAAGGTGCATTTTTATGGTGAAAATTATCTTCCCCAAACTTGAAACATAAGTGCTGCTTATGTATGCCAGTTAGGCTCTAAACCCGTTGTAAAGCGGATTAATGTGCTTAATTTTAAGAAGTTATTTGGCCACTTCAGTTGTGATGCAAATCTTATCAAAACATATAGGCCTATGGGCTAGGCTACATGAGGTGTGCGACTATGATTCGAAAAAGTTGTAAAAAGAAAAGTGATAATGTATAATTCACAAGTGATAGGCTAATATTGTCACCCATCAGACTATTCTTGATTTAATGTTGTATTTACATATACTAAATAATATATGTGTGAAATTTGTTTTGATTTAGAATGGACCATTATCATGCACCTGTCTCGAAAAAGGGGCAGTGGAAAAAAATTAATGTAATCTATGCACTTAAATAGCGAATGAAGGACGCTTTTCCCGTGGTTCATTTTCATGCCAGCCAGATAGGCTATACTGCTGTTGTAAAGATAAACAATGTGCTTAATATTAGGAAAGTATACAGTGCCTTGCAAAAGTATTCATCCCCATTGGTGTTTTTCCTATTTTGTTGCATTACAACCTGTAATTTAAATGGATTTTTGGGGGGGGTTTCATGTAATGGACATACCAAATTGGTGAAGTGAAATGAAATAAATAACGGAAAAGTGGTGCGTGCATATGTATTCACCCCCTTTGTTACGAAGCCCCTAAATAAGATCTGGTGCAACCAATTACCTTCAGAAGTCACTTAATTAGTTAAATAAAGTCCACCTGTGTGCATTCTAAGTGTCACATGATCTCTCACATGATCTCAGTATACACCTGTTCTGAAGGCCCCAGAGTCTGCAACACCACTAAGCAAGGGGCACCACCAGGCAAGCGGCACCATGAAGACCAAGGGGCTCTCCAAACAGGTCAGGGACAAAGTTGTGGAGAAGTACAGATCAGGGTTGGGTTATAAAAAATATCAGAAACTTTGAACATCCCACGGAGCACCATTAAATCCATTATTTAAAAATGGAAAGAATATAGCACCACAAAAAACCTGCCAAGAGAGGGCCGCCCACTAAAACTCACGGACCAGGCAAGGAGGGCATTAATCAGAGAGGCAACAAAGAGACCAAAGATAACCCTGAAGGAGCTGCAAAGCTCCACAGCGGAGATTGGAGTATCTGTCCATAGGACCACTTAAAGCCGTACACTCCACAGAGCTGGGTTTCATGGAAGAGTGGCCAAAAAAAAGCTATTGCTTAAAGAAAAAAATAAACAATGACCCTAAGCATACTGCTAAAGTGACACTTGAGTGGTTTAAGGGGAAACATTTAAATGTCTTGGAATGGCCTAGTCAAAGCCCAGACCTCAATCCAATTGAGAATCTGTGATATGACTTAAAGATTGCTGTACACCAGCGGAACCCATCCAACTTGAAGGAGCTGGAGCAGTTTTGCCTTGAAGAATGTGCAAAAATCCCAGTGGCTAGATATGCCAAGCTTATGATTGTAGGTAGGTAGGTATTGTAGTTAGGTATTGTAGGTAGTTTATCTAGGTAGTTATTGTAGGTTATTGTAGGTAATTATTGTAGGTAAGTATTGTATTCAGCTGAGCCCGGTGAAGCACGAGGCTAGCTAACTCACTACCTGGACCAATAAAGCTAGCTAGCTAGCGGGTAGCTACTGGTAACTATTAGCAACTGTGGATAGCTGTTTCCAATGTTATTTCATGCTTAAGAGTACCTGTAATTATGCCAGCTAGCTACCTACCATTCAGCAGTTTTTCTAACCTCATTATCTGAAGCGTTAACGTTAGGTAGTTAGTAGCTACTGTACTCGAAATGTAGCTAGCTTGTTGCTACCTGGATAGCTAACAAAACAATAGCTGGAACGACCTAGCTTTAATATTTGGAGACGCTTTCTCTCCGTTGGGACAGACACAAACTGGCTGAATCGATTCAGTGGCTAGCTTTGCACTTAACTGGCTAACAGTAGCTACTAAGGGTAAGTTATAACCTACATTTATTTTTGTTTTGTTTTTACATACTGGTAACCAGAGTCGTTCAAGGGAATTCGGGACATAGGTGACTAGTTAACGTTAGCTTGGCTCTCTGTGTGTTCGTGCTGTGGGAGGAGGGGTTGGTTCGTTGGCAGAGCGCAATGGCTAGCTAGTATGCTAACTATTCTAGCTAACTAACTGGCTGAATAAGTTGACGACGTATTCACTCAAATTGTGAAAACTAACCCAAAATTTTACACAATGTTAGACACGGACACGAATGATCTGCTTGGCGTGTTAACACACTGGTGGTTTGTTGTAACCGAGTATTGGTGCTAAACCGTGTTATTGGAGGCTGGCATGCTAGTTGGCTTTGGCGTCATAGGATTCGGTGCCCTGGACGGTTTTCACGGAAGAATACTGTACCAAGTTAGCTAGCTGAATAAACTAAGTTAGAGTCTATTCCTAGAAAACTTTGAACCGCTGTAGTTTACAACAATTATAAAGTGGAAGTTGGGAGAGTTATATTTGAGTGTTTCAGTGAAACGTAAGTGAGGGAGGCCCCGCTCTCTTGCTTTCCCAGATGTTTAGTTCATTTCATTCTGATCTCCTTTGCATTATTGTAACCTTTTTCTGTAGCCTGTCAATTATGTGTCTGTCTATCCCTGTTCTCTCCTCTCTGTACAGGCCATACAAATGCTTCACACCACGTGGCTGTTGCCACGTGCAGTTCCAGGTCTCTGGCAGCCTCTGGAACTGCCGTTCTGCGGCCAACAAGGCAGAGTTCATCTCAGCCTATGCTACCCTCCAGTCCCTCGACTTCTTGGCGCTGACGGAAACATGGATTACCACAGAAAACACTGCTACTCCTACTGCTCTTTCCTTGCCTGACCATGTGTTCTCGCATACCCCGAGAGCATCTGGTCAGTGCGGCGGTGGCACATGAATCCTCATCTCTCCCAAGTGGACATTCTCTCTTTTTCCCCTGACCCATCTATCTATCTCCTCATTTGAATTCCATGCTGTCACAGTCACTAACCCATTCAAGCTTAACATCCTTGTCATTTATCGCCCTCCAGGTTCCCTTGGAGAGTTCATCAATGAGCTTGACGCCTTGATAAGTTCCTTTCCTGAGGATGGCTCACCCCTCACAGTTCTGGGTGACTTTAACCTCCCTATGTCTGCCTTTGACTAATTTCTCTCTGCCTCCTTCTTTCCACTCCTTTCCTCTTTTGACCTCACCCTCTCACCGCCCCCCCCTACTAACAAGGCAGGCAATACGCTTGACCTCATCTTTACTAGATGCTGTTCTTCTACTAATCTCACTGCAACTCCCCTCCATGTCTCCGACCACTACTTTGTATCCTTTTCTCTCTCCCTCTCCTCCAACACTACTCACTCTGCCCCTACACAGGTGGTAATGCGCCGTCGCAACCTTCGCTCTCTCTCTCCCGCTACTCTCTCCTCTTCCATCCTATCATCTCTTCCCTCTGCTCAATCCTTCTCCCTCCGATCTCCTGATTCTGCCTCCTCAACCCTCCTCTCCTCCCTTTCTGCATCTTTTGACTCTCTATGTCCCCTATCCTCCCGGCCGGCTCGGTCCTCCCCTCCTGCTCCGTGGCTTGACGACTCATTGCGAGCTCACAGAAGAGGGCTCAGGGCAGCCGAGCGGAAATGGAGGAAAACTAGACTCCCTGCGGACCTGTCATCTTTTCACTCCCTCCTCTCTACATTCTCTTCCTCTGTTTCCGCTGCTAAAGCCATTTTCTACCACTCTAAATTTCAAGCCTCTGCCTCTAACCCTAGGAAGCTCTTTGCCACCTTCTCCTCCCTGCTGAATCCTCCTCCTCCTCCCCCTCCCTCTTCCCTCTCTGTGGATGACTTCGTCAACCATTTTGAAAAGAAGGTTGACGACATCCGATCCTCATTTATTAAGTCAAATGACACCGCTGGTCCTGCTCACACTGCCCTACCCTATGCTTTGACTTCTTTCTCCCCTCTCTCTCCAGATGAAATCTTGCGACTTGTGACGGCTGGCCACCCAACAACCTGCCCGCTTGACCCTATCCCCTCCTCTCTTCTCCAGACCATTTCCGGAGACCTTCTCCCTTACCTCACCTCGCTCATCAACTCATCCTTGACCGCTGGCCATGTCCCTTCCGTCTTCAAGAGAGCGAGAGTTGCACCCCTCCTAAAAAAAACAGTATCCCTATTATTTTCTCTCCAAAACTTTTGAGCGTGCCGTCTCTAGCCAACTCTCCTGCTATCTCTCTCAGAATGACCTTCTTGATCCAAACCAGTCAGGTTTCAAGACTGGTCATTCAACTGAGACTGCTCTTCTCTGTGTCACGGAGGCTCTCCGCACTGCTGAAGCTAACTCTCTCTCCTCTGCTCTTATCCTTCTAGACCTATCCGCTGCCTTTGATACTGGCAGACATATCAGTGTGGATGTCGGATCACCACCTCAAGCTGAACCTCAGCAAGACGGAGCTGCTCTTCCTCCCGGGGAAGGACTGCCCGCTCCATGATCTCGCCATCATGGTTGACAACTCCATTGTGTCCTCCTCCCAGAGTGCAAAGAACCTTGGTGTGACCCTGGACAACACCCTGTCGTTCTCCGCTAACATCAAAGCGGTGACCCGATCCTGCAGGTTCATGCTCTACAACATTCGCAGAGTATGACCCTACCTTACACAGAAAGCGGCACAGGTCCTAATCCAGGCACTTGTCATCTCCCGTTTGGATTACTGCAACTCGCTGTTGGCTGGACTCCCTGCCTGTGCCATTAAACCCCTACAATTTATCCAGAACGCTGCAGCCCGTCTGGTGTTCGACCTTCCCAAGTTCTCTCATGTCACCCCGCTCCTCCGCACACTCCACTGGCTTCCAGTTGAGGCTCGCATCTACTACAAGACCATGGTGCTTGCCTACGGAGCTGTGAGGGGAACGGCACCTCCTTACCTTCAGGCTCTGATCAGACCCTACACCCAAACGAGGGCTCTACGTTCATCCACCTCTGGCCTGCTAGCTCCCCTACCTCTACGGAAGCACAGTTCCCGCTCAGCCCAGTCAAAGCTATTTGCTGCTCTGGCACCCCAATGGTGGAACAAGCTCCCCCACGACGCCAGGACAGCGGAGTCACTGACCACCTTCCGGAGACACTTGAAACCCTACCTCTTTAAGGAATACCTGGAATAGTATAAAGTAATCCTTTTACTCCCCCACCCCCCCATAAAAAAAAAAAAAAAAGTGGTTGTCCCACTGGCTATCATAAGTTGAATGCACCAATTTGTAAGTCGGTCTGGATAAGAGCGTCTGCTAAATGATGTAAATGTTATAGAGACATACCCCAGGAGACTTGAAGCTGTAATTGCTGCAAAAGGTGGCTCTACAAAGTATTGACTTTGGGGGGTGAATAGTTATGCACGCTCTGGCTGGGCCTCTCAAGGACATTCAGAGACTTTCATTCAGTCCCGAAGCCACTCCTGCGTTGTCTTGGCTGTGTGCTTAGGGTCGTTGTCCTGTTGGAAGGTGAACCTTGGCCCCAGTCTGAGGTCCCGAGCACTCTGGAGCAGGTTTTCATCAAGGATCTCTCTGTACTTTGCTCCGTTCATCTTTCCCTCGATCCTGACTAGTCTCCCAGTCCCTGCCACTGAAAAACATAATGCTTCACCGTAGGAATGGTGCCCGGTTTCCTCCAGAAGTGATGCTTGGCATTCAGGCCAAAGAGTTCAATCTTGGTTTCATCAGATCAAAGATTCTTGTTTCTCATGGTCTGAGAGTCCTTTAGATACCTTTTGGCAAACTCCAAGCAGGCTGTCATGTGCCTCCGTCTGGCCACTCTACCATAAAGGCCTGATTAGTGGAGTGTTGCAGAGATGGTTGTCCTTCGGGAAGGTTCTCCCATCTCTACAGAGGAACTCTGGAGCTCTGTTAGAGTGACCATCGGGTTCTTGGTCGACCTCCCTGACCAACGCCCTTCTCCCCCGATTACTCAGTTTGGCCGGGCGGCCAGCTCTAGGAAGGGTCTTGATAGTTCCAAACTTCTTCCATTTAAGAATGATGTAGGCCACTGTGTTCTTGTGGACCTTCAATGCTGCAGAAATTTTTTCGTACCCTTCCCCAGATCTGTGCCTCGACACAATCCTGTATCGGAGCTCTACGGACAATTCCTTCGACCTCATGGCTTGGTTTTTGCTCTGACATGCACTGTCAACTGTGTGACATTATATAGACAGGTGTGTGCCTTTCCAAATCATGTCCAAGCAATTTAATTTACCACAGGTGGACTCCAATCAAGTTGTAGAAACATCTCAAGGATGATCAATGGAAACAGGATGCACCTGAGCTCAATTTCGAGTCTCATAGCAAAGGGTCTGAAAATGTATGTAAATAAGGTATTTCTGTTTTTTATTTTTAATACATTTGCTAAAATGTCTAAAAAGCTGTCTTCGCTTTGTCATGATGGGGTATTGTGTGTAGATTGATGAGGAAAAAAAAGAATGTAATCAATTTTAGTATAAGGCTGTAACGTAACAAAATATGGAAAAAGTCAAGGGGTCTGAATACTTTCCGAATGCACTGTATGCCTTCGTCGGCGCCCAACAAACAATGGCACTGGGCTCAAACACATGAGGCTCAGAGTGCTGCTTAGACCACATGGCAGTTTACAATTCTCTAGCAAACAGGGAGAGTACTTGATGATACTTAATGGAAACAGTGCATTATTTTGTATAATTTTAAGCCTTCCCCAAACCATAGCCCTAACCTTAAGCACTCTGAATTAGTGGCTGTTGCGGTGACCGTATTACCGCCACACCGGCGGTCACGAGTCATGAAGGCAGTCAAATTTCACGTGACCATTTAGTCACTGTAATTAGGCTTCTCCAAGGTCTGATGCTGCAGATGGTCATTAGTAGCCTACCAAACTTGCTAACTGCCTGGTACTCAGCACTATTGTCCCTCTAATCACTCTGACATCAATGCAAATGTGATCGAAAATCTAATCAAACACTTCATGACAGCCCATGAGCTCATTTTGCTCAACATTTCTATAAGCTATGCAATTGCGCAAGAAAACAGAGTGATGGCCTCTATTAAAAAGGGGAGGATCCCATCAGCTTTCTATAGACTAGGCCTACTACAGTGGCTTGCGAAAGTATTCACCCTCCTTGGCATTTTTCCTATTTTGTTGCCTTACAACCTGGAATTAATATAGATTTTTGGGGGAATTTGTATCATTTGATTTACACAACATGCCTACCACTTTGAAGATGCAAAATATTTTTATTGTGAAACAAACAAGAAATAAGACAAAAAAATCTGAAAACTTGAGCGTGCATAACTATGCCACTCTTCCGTAAAGCCCAGCTCTGTGGAGTGTACAGCTTAAAATGGTCCTATGGACAGACACTCCAATCTCCGCTGTGGAGCTTTGCAGCTCCTTCAGGGTTATCTTTGGTCTCTTTGTTGCCTCTCTGATTAATGCCCTCCTTGCCTGGTCCGTGAGTTTTGGATGAAATCCAAATAAAAATCCATTTAAATTACAGTTTGTAATGCAACAAAATAGGAAAAACGCCAAGGGGGAAAGAATACTTTTGCAAGGCACTGTAACTCAATTCGCCTTTGCACTCCTTCTAAACAATGCAATTAAAAAAATTTTTTGCAAAGGGTAAAGTCTACAAAACTTAGTCCACTCTGTTCATAACAGATTCTAGTTTTGGGAACAGAAAACTTTAGTGAGATCAAATGTTTAATCGATGAGAAAATTTGCAGAATGTCGGCCAAACTCCATCTCGTTCCATCTTCTCCCATTGCCGGCCAGTGGGCTTCCTCTCACTACCATATTTGGTAGTGATTGGAAACGCCAAGCGGATGCTTCACATTTATTCAACCGGTGAAATATATGTCTCGTTATTCTATCTGTGATCGGACCATTTCCGTATTGAGCGTGTCACTCGTACTTCGTGTTTGAGTTTTTGCTTGTAAACAGGAATTAGGAGGATAGAGTTCTGATCAGATTTGCCAAATGGAGGGCGAGGGAGAGCTTTGTATGCATTTCTGTGTGTGACTCTCGAGTCAGTAAAAATGAATAATTTGCGAACTGCACATCACTACTCCCTATTTTGACAGGCATTCTGAATGCAAGTTGTGGGTGATGTAAAATTGCTAGATTCCCACAGAGATTGGATATCACATTGCAAGCCACCGTAATGTGACACATTAAGAAATATGCAACAAAGACTTTACACCCTTATAACTCAAAGGAAGTAAACCAACAGAAACGATGTTCTCTGACAGAGTTGATTGTTAATTCAAAACAACACAGATAAGTGTAAAATGGCAAGAGAGTTGATTAAAAACGACACTGACAACAGTAAAATGGCAATTGGAGTTAATTTTAATCAAATCTCTAACCAGGATTCCATCCAGCCATTTCATGCAGATGAATTACCTAACACATGAAAAAAGTCACAACCGGGCTGATGGAAACAGGAAATGCCAGTACAATTCTATAAATGCCGAAGGCAATTTGTTTGTTCGACATGGTGGTATCTTTTTGTGTCTGTAAAATTAATTATGCGAGAAATGGCGGTGGAAACGCCTTTATACGCAAATATTGATATAATGACCATCATATCGAAGTAAACTTGGAGTCACGCAATGATATGTTGTGGGGTCCTCCCACTACAACTCGGGAAAGCATGCCGTTTATACGGCTATAGATTAAATAAATATTGATGAACTTCACAGGGTGGTGAATGTGCAAGGGTCGAGGGTCTTATTCTGGTGACAAGCTTGGCTGCTGTTTGACAAATAAAAATAATATTGCTCTTATCCATAATAATCTCATAATGTAGACTAGCCTACCCACACTGTATCTGCGAGCTATTGGCTAGAGCGCACGTGCCAAGACCAGAGTGGGCACATTTGCTATTTAACGCAACAGAGTTGATAATGCGATGGAAACCCATTTAACTTGTATTTTTCATTTGGTACATGGGAATTTAACCGTAAAAGTGCTACATGATCACGCACAGCCTTTTATCCGCAATAAGTCCATTTGATGGAAACATAGAGCATCTCTGGTGGGAAAATGCGCATATTGTTTTATGCAGCTTTTTGAATATTCACATGAAAATCTGTCCCAAATTGGATGGAAGCCTAGCTTCTGAGAGTTAGATGTTTACTCCATTTAGTGTCGTTTTAACTCCCAATTTTTTTTTACACCATGACAAGAGTAGTTTTAACTCAAAGTGGGGGGTGGGACCATATAAACGCAAACATTGTATTGAATTTGACTCCATAGGAGTAATTTTACTGTGCAGTACACCCCAGCACATCCAGCACACCCCAGCCCAGCACACCCCAGCCCAGGCCCCATCAGGCTCTCTCTCGTCAGGCCTGGCCAATGGAAAGCAGATGGCTGTCCTCTGACGGCTGCTACGGTCCAGGAGAGGAAACTTTTCATTCACCATCATCCATCATCGCACAAGGGGGAGAGTGGGAGGAAAGAGAGAGTAATGCCTGACACTGGGCGTCTGGGTTTCTCACAGGAAACGCCCTCGAATGGCACATTCATGGCTCCCACTCACACACACACGCACGCACGCACACACAGGCGTGCATGCACGTGTGCCATGCACACACGCGCACACACACCAAACACACAACCAACACACACATATGGGGGAAAATATTCTTGCTCACGCTCATGCCTTTCATTAGTGGTATTATTCTTTTCAGCACTCAGTATGCAGTGAAAGGCCTTTCTATTCCCGCTCCTGTGGGAGAGACATGTTGTTGTTTCCCAACCTCCTCTGTCTCTCCTCATCTCTCCTTTCTCGATCTTTCTTTTCTCCCTCCCTCTCTCTCTTTCTTTTTGAGTCTGTGGTGTCTCTGCTGGTAAGGCTAGCTTCTCATTAGCCCTCTGCATCATTCCATACTCTCTCACCACTAGATATAAAGGGAGACAGAGAAGGAGAGCGCGGGGAAGAGAAGGAGATGAGAGAGAAAAGGAGAGAGAGAGAGAGAGCGAGGGGGGGAGATAGAGGGAGAGAGAGAGAAGGAGAGAGGGAGGGCTGGTGAGAAACCTAGTGAGTAATGTACCTGACAGCTGAGGATCATTAATCACTGTCACACTTGAAAGGGAGGGAGGAGAGGAGGAGGAGAGGGCTGATGCCTGACGGGGAACACACACACACACACACACACACACACACACACACACACACACACACACACACACACACACACACACACACACACACACACACACACACACACACACACACACACACACACACACACACACACACACACACACACACACACAGGAGGTCTGACCCCAGCAGGTCGACAGGCCTTCCTGCCCGGTGTTGGGGTGGGCCTGCTCCCTGCTCTGCTCCCTCATGGCCCCTCATGTCTCTATGCTGCTGACACTAATGGGGGCTTTGAGGGGTTGACTTCACACTCTGGGCCCACTGCACAGCAGGACAGGCATTCATGACACGTCAACCTGCTGCATGCCCACACTGGAACAAAGAGCAGGAATATTACACTCACACACCAACATTGACACACACACACATGCATGCATGGAGCGTGCACACACATACATACACACACACACACACACACACACACACACACACACACATAAAAATACACTAACTTTGCTCTCTCCCTCTCTCTTTCTCTTTCTCTTTCTCTTTCTCTTTCTCTTTCTCTTTCTGACATTCTTCCACTCATGTCCTCTTTGTTCCTCCTACAGGCTGTAACTGATCCCGAGCCTGTTGTCATCCCTATTTCTCTTCCTCCCACTCTCTCCTGCTCCTTTCTTCCATCTCTTCCTCCCACTCTCTCCTGCTCCTTTCTTCCATCTCTTCCTCCCACTCTCTCCTGCTCCTTTCTTCCATCTCTTCCTCCCACTCTCTCCTGCTCCTTTCTTCCATCTCTTCCTCCCACTCTCTCCTGCTCCTTTCTTCCATCTCTTCCTCCCACTCTCCCTCTCTCGTTCCGAGTTTCCCCCCAGGACCACAGCAGGCCAGTAGAATGTCATTCTGTCTGATGTGACAGACAGCTCTGCTATGTCCTGGTGTCATCTCATCTCTCTCCTCTCTCTCTCTTACCCCTGTATGTCTGTCTGTATGTCTGTCTGTCAGTCTGCCTGGTCTGGCCCCCTCCCTGCACAGGAATCCAGGCCCACTCACTCCTACACTCCCCATTGGTCTACCATAATACAATAGACTGTGGGTTAGCGTGTGTGTGTGTGTGTGTGTGTGTGTGTGTGTGTGTGTGTGTGTGTGCATGCATGCGTGCGTGCGACAGAGAATCAGTTGACTCTGATAGAGAGGCTGAAGGAGAGAGAGGGGAAGGAGGCTGAAACCTTTAGATTGGGGTTACTGATCTGCCCTGGTCAAAACTAGTGCACTACATAGGGAATAGTGTGCCTTTAGGGATGCACACTAGGAAACTGTAGGAGGCACTGCCGTGTTTGGCTTATGTATGTTTAACAGAGAGTGTGCTTTTGGGTGATTTGGGGTGGAGTTAAGTTAATATAATATACTGTATAGTCCTATTAAAGCAGAAAGAATTACAGGCGATGGAGCCAAGCAACAGAAGTCACACTCAGTCTGACTAACTGGGTGGTAGAGCTGATTCAACATGAAACCGACCCAGTGAATTATCATCCATCACCATTATGGCCAACATAAATCATCATGTCCATTTCCCTCCTCTCTCTCTCTACCCACAGCCTAATAAAGATAGCTTTCCATGGGCTCCTGGCAAGGCACGGTGGCTGTCTGTCTGTCAGACACCAGGGAAGCCGGA
The DNA here is from genome assembly GCF_964263955.1 of Coregonus lavaretus. Classification (NCBI taxonomy): domain Eukaryota; kingdom Metazoa; phylum Chordata; class Actinopteri; order Salmoniformes; family Salmonidae; genus Coregonus; species Coregonus lavaretus. The sequence continues at coordinate 35,162,595 of NC_140001.1, read as the reverse complement.
AAGACTGTGTGGAATGGGAGGGAGGGAGGGAGGGAGGGAGGGAGGGAGGGAGGGAGGGAGGGAGAGAGGGAGGGAGGGAGGGAAAGAATGAGTGAATAAGAGAGAGAGAAAGAGAAAGGGAGGGAGAGACAAAGGGCGAGTGAGAGAGGCCCAGAGAGATGTGGTGTGGGTGGTCTGGGGGTGGTCTGTGGTCAGAGCACGCACACGCACCACACATGCTGTGGTGATCTCACAATGCGCACACACGCACGTACACACACACACACTCACACTATTCAATTACAACACGGTAGACCGCATTACTGCTATTATTATCACAATGATATATTTCTAACCTCCGTTTACAGCTGTACAAATTGCAGAGAGCGGTAACGTATCTCAGACGTTAGCACTTTTCCTCAAATCATCTTTTGTGGTTTTGGGGTCAGGGGGTGGTATAACGACACTTCTCTGTGTGCCCGAGCCTCTTAGAATAACTGTGTCATGGAAAATGTAAGTTGGGATAATGTTAATGAGTTTGGTTTTAAATAGTGTTTATATAGACTTCTACTCGCCACAAATGTGTCACACCCACCTGACAACAGCCATTTTGTGCTCTGAGGGCTCAGGCTGAGTCGACCACACAGCTACAGAGGAGAGGGGGCCGTTATTTAGTTATAACTGAGGCTGTGTCTCAAATGGCAACCTATTCCCTATAAAGTGCACTTTATAGGGGATACGGTGCCATTCTCTGGTCAAAAGTAATGCACTATATAGGGAATAGGTTGCCATTTGAGACACATTCCCAGTTATCACTAAATGGATTACAGAGGTGTAGTGAACTCTAACATAATACCTCTGCTAAATACTGCCCAATTTACACACTTGCCCCCCCCCTTCCCCAAAGCACGTGTAAATATTGGACTATAAATTGTGCTTCCTGTATTATACTTATGCTAAAATGTTTATTCTATTCTACTGAGCTATTTACTTGTATGTTCGTATTCTTATCTTTTATTATTTCTTATTGTTGTTGCATTGTCGAGAAGGAACCTGCAAGCAAGCATATCCCGTACATATATATGACTAATAAAACTTGAAACTTGAAACTTCCCAGCTAACAATTCTTGAGGGTGAGAACATTTTTGTAATGTTACTTGTAATGTTCCCCTAATATTTGAGTGTCCAGTTTTCCGTTAGTTAGGGAAACATTCTATCTATGTTAGCAAAAACCTTCTGAGAACCTTTTTAGCATGTTTTGGTGTTAAAGTTAGGAGAAACAGAACTTTAATACAACGTGCTTTCAATGTTCTACGAATATACAACACTAATGTTCTAGACACGTTTTATGGGACGATGCAAGAACATTCAATTGTCCAGTTTTCTGAGGTTTAGGAGAATATTCCATCAACGTTCCATCAAACAGACACAGAACATGGTTGCCATGTTCTCAGAATATACAATTTTAATGTTCAAGACACGTTTCATGGGACGTTGCTGGGGGAAGTAGGGATGCTGAGGCTGCTGCAGCACTCCCTGATAAATCAGAATAACAAAAACATTTGTGCACTAGGCCATTATTACAGCTGTACGAGTTGAGAAAAATGGTCATCAGCAAAGCATAGAAAAATAATCCACAGCCCCCCGATAGAGATGTGTAATGATAATTTTTGCGGGACACAAATGTTTTTGCAACGTTCCCATGAAATGTGTCTAGAATATGAATATCTTATGTTCTAAGAACATGCCAGCCATGTTCTGTGTATGTTTGGTGGGACGTTGATGCAATATTCTCCTAACCCTCAGAAAATTGGACACAAATGTTCTTGCAGCGTTCTAATGAAAAATGTGTAGAACATTTAAATCTATGTTCTGAAAACATGGCAATCATGTTCTGTGCATGTTTGGTGGGATGTTGATGGAATATTCCCCTAACCCACAAAAAACTGGAAACATGAATGTTCTTGCAATGTTCCCATGAAACGTGTCTAGAACATAAATATCTTAAGTTCTGAGAACATGGTAACCACAATCTAGGTAAGATCTACTTGCACATCACTGGATCATTCCTATGAAAACGTTAGTTAAAAACCTAATGAAACTTTTAAAGGGAACATTCTCTAAAGTTGTGGGAACGTTTGTTGTTAGCTGGGTTGAAACTCTACTGTTTACTTATAGGCCTATAGGCTTTAAGTCAGTGGATATGACTGCACTTACACATCCAGAGATTCACAAACATACACAAACCAATACACCCACACATATAAAAGTAAATACTCAAACACACACATACACATTTCCCTATACACCATTGGGCAATTACAGGTCTTATCTAAGAGTGAGCATAATGAGGTTACACAGTGAGCAAATTCTATCATGTCAGCGTAATGAGATTTGGGGGCTGTGCCTTGCATCCTGAGGTCGCCGACAGACACACTCACACCGCCTTATCTGCTCCACCCCGCTCCCTCCGCCCGACACAGCTGACATTCATGGAAATTGCCTTCCTTGCGCCGGCAGGACGTTTGTCGGGTTGGCTGAGGCGGTGCCCCTCTCTCTCTCCCCCCTCTCCTCCCCCTCTCCCCCGTTCCTCCCCCCCTCTATATGTTCCTCTCCATGACAGCCCTCCTTGATTTATGACTCCAATTCCCCGACACAGACACAGACGTGGGCCGCACTCCCCAACTGAATATATGTATTTTTTTTTCTCCCCTCCCTCTCCTCTCGCCATCTCCTCGTCTACACACCGCTTTTTTCATGCTTTCTCTCCCTCCCTCTCTTTCTCTCTTCCTACCTACCTCTCTCTCCCTCTCTCTCTCTTCTTCTCTCCCTCTCCCACTCCCTCTCTCGTGTGCTGGTGTGGTGATTGATTATCCTAGCAGGACTGTCTGGTGTATTTTTGATCCCTTTGAAATGTAATCTCTCAGAGAAGCGCGAGGAGTGGCTCACACGCCATGCACGCGCACACAGACACACATACACACACACAGCCATGTAGGGAGAATGTGGGGGGGAGTGTGTGTGTGCCTGTGTGTACATCTATGTGTGTGTTTGTGTGCGTGTGTAGCAGGTTTTAATGGTGTGTTGAAGTAGTGATTTGCCATCCTGTTTCATGGCCTGTGTTTCCTGCACACAAACAACTTTTTATTGCACACAAACAACAAAGACATTCAGACCATCATTCCTAAATGAAATGGTGTGTGTGTGATGTGAGTGGGTGTGTGCACGACAAATACCAACATTTGAATGCTAATTATCACAAATGTAGTACTCTTACTATTTTCTTGACAGGCAACTCAGAAAAAATGTATATCTCCAAAGACTTCTCAAGTCTTAAGTGAAGGTTGAATAAGAGATGAATAAACTGTCATTGTGGGAGGAGAGATTCTTGGCCCTGGAGCCTAAAGTAGTCAAAGAGGAGATGACAAGGCAGAAAGATGAGGTGAGAGGATGTGAGAAGTGGATGGAGGGAGAGAAGGGAGGGGGGTGTGATGACCAGAAGAGCGTGATAAGGATGAGTGAGAGGAAATGGGGAGGAGGAGCAGGAGGAGGAAGTGCACCAGGAGCAGCGGATGGAGGTAGGATGAAAACAAGCACAGGCCTCTCTCCTCCCTCCCTCTCACTCCCTCTCCTCTGTGTCTCTCTATCCTGTGTTTGCTGATTTGCTGACACACAACAGACAGCAGTGTGGGTCTTGGCTCTTGTTGTTGTCTCACTGGGCTTTTGTCTCCATCTGATGATAAATTACAGGCCCTCAGCAAACTGGGCTGGGAGACCTGCAGCTCTCACAATACTCCTCATTTATGGGGCTGTGTGTGTGTGTGTGTGTGTGTGCACACGAGCGCATGCGTTCACGTGCATGCCTGTGTGTGTGTGATACTCATTGTTCAGAGCTGTATCGGTGGCAGAGGCTGGCACTTGTCCTATCCCCTAGCTCATTGATCATAGCCAGACACTCATCCATAATTGACAGGCTGGGACATCTCTCTCTACAGGGGACTAGCTGGGATTACAAGGAAACACAGCCAGCGCCTGTCGCTGTACACCACTATTACACACTGCTGCTGCATCAATACTCAAGCCTTAGGAACACACACACATACACACACACTCACACACACACACACACACACACACACACACACACACACACACACACTCACAGTATTCTCCAATAGCCTATCACTTACTGACACTAATGAGATGGCTCTCAGAGAAACGGGTTAGTCCGAATGAGAGGCAGATGGTTCTACAGTATATGAAAGACAGGGATAGTTTGATGAGAGACAGAGGAATGGTTGTGGGGAGAGAGAGAGACCAGGCAGGGTGGAGGGATACAGTCATTGCAGCAGTGCTGACAGGGGTGTTAGAACTACTTTCCTTCCAGGCCAGAGTGAGGTCTTTATTCTTAGTCTGACAGCATGTTCCTCTCACCATGGAAAATAGACTGCATTATTTTGTGTTCTTTTCAGTAAGAAAGACTTACACATTTCACCAGGGAATCTGACTGATAGGATGACAGGGGGATGATATGCTTCACCACAAAAATGACTGCTATGTGTAATCACATATCTCCACATAGTAGTGTTACCACAGGTCTGCTCCTTAGCAGAGGATTCTCGATGGGCTGCTGAGGTTTCGTAGAGTATGTGTGTGTGTGTGTGCATATGTGTGTGTGTGTTTGTATTTGTGTGTGTGTGTTTGTGTGTGTGTCTCAGCGGAGGGAGCCCAGCTAGCACATAACGTTCTGAGAACCATATATTTCTTACAGCTTGGTGAGAGCGTGGTTGTCCTATGGTTATTTTGCATACAACCTTCCCACAACTTTCTGGGAATGGTGCAGGATAGTTGCTTGGCTTTGGAACATTCTCGGCACATTTAAGGAACTTTGGTATTTCATTACATTAACAGAATGTTTCCTAAAAGTAAAAAAATAGTTACATTTAATTTAAATTTTGGTAATGTTCTAGGAACGTTCTTCAACTGGTTTGACATTGGGAATGTTCTCAAATTGTTCCAAGAATGTTAAGTAACAACGTTCTTCTTTGGGAATTTCAGTATTTCAGCATAACGTGTCCTCAGGGTTCTATTTAAAGTCACTTTCTCAAATTGTTCAGAGAACGTTAAGAAAACATTCCATAAAAAACACAAGAAAACTTTAGTAACGTTCAGAGAACGTTCTAAGAATGTTGTTTAAAAACATATACATTTCGTTCTCGGCATCAACAAAACTCTCTCTATCTTCTATCTTGTTAAGTGTGCTCAGGTGTGTTAGCCGAGCCCACTAATTGGCCACACCTGATCTTAATGAGTGCTCCTTTCCTTTGAAATGGGGTCTGTTTGAATAGACAAACATTTACATCTTTGTATGCGTAAAACAACATGCTAGCTCCATCCTGGTGGTGCAGTGGACTAATTCCATGGATAGAGAACAAAAGATTATAGGTCGAATCTCACTGATGCTGTGTCACAATAAAAAATAAATGTGTTTACATGATTAATGCTTAAGTAAATGCATTTCCATGTGTTCTATCTGTGCTTGGAGTTCAGAAAAGTTAACCCAAAATAAGCTAGCAGTGTTATTAAAAGTCTAATTGAAACGTTCAGTGAAAGTTTTAAGGAAGTTATTAAAAAACCTTCAAATAACCTATCATTTCTGTTCTCAGAGTGTTAATAAAACCTTGCAGGAAAACATTCAGGGAACCATAATCTCAGAACCTGCCTGGAACCTAAAAATGTACTTTCTCAGAACAGGTGGAATTTTCACTTCCGTTCTCAGAACGTTTAAAAAACATTCAGTTTTACCGGTCAGGAAACGTAGGGCTTCGTTTCCAGAACCAATTGGAAACCAAAATTACGTTTCCACAACTTCCAAGGAACCAAATGTGCTAGCTGGGATTAAACTACAAAACCACAAATGAGTGGACTACACATCACACATTTTTGTGGCTGACCCCATGGAATCCTATTAGAGTTATCGAGTCAGAGAGAAGACATTTTGCCAAAACGGTCTATGACTCTGTCATACAGTACACGCTTTAAGTTTTTGTTGTCCTAGGCTACCTGGCCAAAATTATTGTTCACTAGCCTAACTTCCTTTCATGGGCAACAATACGCCAGGCCATCCAGTTAACTTTAGCCTGCTACATCTAGCTACATATTGAACTTCCATCCTCTCAGGCCAGGGGCACAATGTATGAATTTATGGTTGGATCAAAATCGCCGTTATAATCATTGGCCAGTACGGACAATTAAGTAAAACCAAAAGTCCAAATCCCTATCTCCATCCATGGCTAATTTAGGAAACAGATGATTTTAGCTAGCTAGCTAGGCACCGGAGGACATCAACACAACGAGATGCAACACGTTTTTTTATGTCAATGACATTTGGCATGATGTGATTGGTGTGAAGCCAAATCAAACTGGCTTCCCTTGACACTTTTCTTTTGGTGGGCCAGGACATTTTAACATTTACATTTTCAGTCATTTAGCAGACGCTCTTATCCAGAGCGACTTACAGTTAGTGAGTGCATACATTATTGTATTCTTTTTCATACTGGCCCCCCGTGGGAATCGAACCCACAACCCTGGCGTTGCAAACATTGCAAACTCCATGCTCTACCAACTGAGCTACATCCCTGCCGGCCATTCCCTCCCCTACCCTGGACGACGCTGGGCCAATTGTGCGCCGCCCCATGGGTCTCCCGGTCGCGGCCGGCTACGACAGGACCATTCACAGTTGAACTCTCTCAGTTTAGCTCAACAATGATTGGCTTTTGTTTTATACTTTTTTTTATCAAGAGATGCCAAATGCATGCTGGCTTCCCTTGCATTCAATGCTACGGGCGGCAACAATATCATACTCCTTTTGACCAAGCAGCATCAGATAAATGTCCTAAACATACAGAGACAGCAGGGCGCTGTTTCACTCGCTTGGATGCTTTCTCCAGTGAGATACAGTACATTCAGCCTCTTGCGAATTGAAGGAAAATTATAATCACAGAGACGAAAGATAAATATATGTTTTATTTTTTTATTGAGAGAATCTCCACTGAGAGAAGAAACTATGACTCTGTGCTTATAGGTTAGAGACATTGTCTCACATCAGATAACGTGTTAATTCCACACACGCTGAGGTTTAGGGACAAGTGTCACGTAGGAGAGACGCCATATAATTTAAGTGAATGGGTTAGTGGTTAATTCATATAAGGTCTAAATGTGAGAGTGAGAAGTGTGTGAGAGTGAAAGGTGAGAATTAATGAAAGAAATGTGGGAGTGGTTTTATAGAAGTTTGGGGAGGTTTGAATGAATGCAGGAATGAAAATAAAAGAGTGAAGGAAAAGTAGTGAAAGCTAGAGGTACGGAGTGGAGTGGATGTGAGGGAACCATATGGCGTGTCAGAGTTACAGCAGACATATGGAAAGAGTCCAGTAAGTCAGTGGGGTGCAGCTCGCTCTCTGCCTGCCTGCCTGTGTGACACCCTTAAGAGAACACAAGCAGAACCCAACCCTCATTAAACAAAAGCTCATTACCCCAGTCTGTCCCTAGTAAAGCCCTGCCCGCACAGAGCTCCAGGTTGTGTGTGAGTATATGTGTGTGTGTGTGTATAATCTTATGTGTCTGGTGGCCCCTGGCTTTATGGACACCCAGTCAGCACCTGGCCCTGTGACAGAGGCTGTAACTGTTTCATCTGCTGTCTGATATATACCTGGAGGGAGGGATTTAGGCCAGAGAGTAAGCTGTGTGTGTGTGTGTGTGTGTGTGTCCGTATCGTGAATGAGGTGCTAACAGACAGGGGCCGTTCTCTTTCATCTCACTGCCAACCAACCAGGGCCTTCTGAGGCCCATACAGACCCCACTATGAATAAGGGCCGCTCACACACACACACACACCACTTTTACACATCCAGCGGCTTCTCTTTCACTGTGTTTTTCCATGGCTAATGAGTGTGACACACCTGGTGTTTACTGTGACAGTGTGTGTGTATTTGTGACAGTGTGTGTGTGTGTGTGTGTGTGTTTGTGACAGTGTGTGTGTGTGTGTGTGTGTGTGTGTGTGTGTGTGTGTGTGTGTGTGTGTGTGTGTGTGTGTGTGTGTGTGTGTGTGTTTGTGACAGTATGTGGGAGCTAGTGACAGTCAGCTGTTTGGGTGCCTGACCTCCTCCAGTGAAGCCAACTATATTGAGACTATAGAATGAGTGGGGAGTAGAGAAGTGTCTTTCTCCATCCCTTTCTCCTTCACTCCTCCATCTCTCATTTACTCCCTTTCTCTAGTGCGTCTCGTCTCCTCTCCTTTGTGTATTCCAGACGTGTGCTGGCAGCTTTATTGATAGGGTAATCCAGGCCTGATTAATGACCCAATAATCAGCCAGATCCTCAGATCAATCACCTTGCTGATCAATACCTCTAACCCAGCCTGACCAGACCCAGCCAGTGGAGCCCAGCACCTCAGACACACAGATCATTAGCTTGCTAGAGGGTGTCCTCCATTAGCTAAAGAGACAAAAACAAAGGATGAGAGAGCGGGGTGTGTGTGGGAGAGGGAGAGGGAGAGGGAGAGGGAGAGAGAGAGAGAGAGAGAGAGAGAGAGAGAGAGAGAGAGAGAGAGAGAGAGAGAGAGAGAGAGAGAGAGAGAGAGAGAGAGAGAGAGAGAGAGAGAGAGAGAGAGAGAGAGAGAGAGAGAGAGAGAGAGAGAGAGAGAGAGAGAGAGAGAGAGAGAGAGAGAGAGAGAGAGAGAGAGAGAGAGAGAGAGAGAATCTTATTTCTGTTATGTGTTGGAGAATGGCAGTGATGATAAAGGGGGTAAAAGTGTTTGTGCTGATCAAGGTCTTTTCTACCAAAGCTGCAGTGGCAGAAGGAGAATGAATGTCGATTCAGAATGAGAGTCAAATATATAAGCCCTGTGAGAGAGAATAGAAAAACATTATTGTCCACACTGTCTTCATAATGACAATGTTGAAAAAATTGGTCTGTGCTTTGTGTGTAAGTTCTGTGTGGGTGAGTAGTAGTAGTAGTAGTAGTAGTAGTAGTTGTGTGTGTCATGGAGGCTGATTTATGGGCCCTGTCCTCCCAGAGCCAGCACTCTATCTGCTCTAGCATGGAGGATGAATAGGCCTCTGTCAACTCAGCCAGAACACTCTCTCTCCCCCTCTTTCTCCTCTCTCTCCCACTCTCTATATCCCTCTCCATCTCCCTTCTTTTTCTCCCTTCTCTTTCGTTCATCCTTCTCCCTCCCTGCCTTTCTCCCGCTCCCCTATCTTTTCTCCCTATCTCTCTTTCGCTACATCTGTCTCCCCCTTCTCTCTTCCACCCTCCATCTCACACAAATTCCCAACAACTGTTTACTTGCTATTAGCTTTTCATCAGGTGACCATCAACATGTCTGCTGACATAATTAGAGTCAATAATAAATGTGTTCTCCCAGTAATAGTGGTAATTAATACCATGGCCATTAGCCTAATCCTGTCTCTCGTCAGACGCAGTGCTGTTAGCTGCTGGGCTATGGCAGGAATGTCACAATGCCATGTTCAGCTGTGGCACAGCATCAGCTGTAGGGATTTATAGGGGTGGTGTTTTTTCTCTCTCTCTCTCTCTCAATTCAATTCAATTACAATTTAAGGGGCTTTATTGGCATGGGAAACATATGTTTACATTGCCAAAGCAAGTGAAATAGATAATAAACAAAAGTGAAATAAACAATAACCAAAAAAATAACAGTTTACATTACACTCACAAATGTTCCTAAAGAATTAAGACATTTAAAAATGTCATATTATGTCTCTCTCTGCCTCTCTCTCTCTCTCTCACTCTCACTCTCTGCTCTCTCTCTCTCTCTCTCTCTCTCTCTCTCTCTCTCTCTCTCTCCTCTCTCTCTCTCTCTCTCTCTCTCTCTCTCTCTCTCTCTCTCTCTCTCTCTCTCTCTCTCTCTCTCTCTCTCTCTCTCTCTCTCTCTCTCTCTCTCTCTGCTCTCTCTCTCTCTCTGCCTCTCTCTCTCACTCTCACTCTCTAACCCTGCGCCCTTTTTACACTCAGAGCTGCTAGTGCTGAGGACATGTTGTCTTGGAGACTTTGTTGGACTCATTATGAATATTAATCTGGGAATAATTTGTTAAGACGTTCTCCAACCACACTTGTGTGTTTCAGCGTGTGTGAGTGAGTGTGTATGTGTGTGTGTGTCTGTATTGTGCATGACCCCGCCTGTAGAGTGTGTTCCATTATTTGTAATGAATCCTTATAGGGAGAACCAGATGGAGTGTTAACAGTGTAAAATATGATCTGCCGCTCGACAAAATGGTGGCATGCTTGTGTTTACGACGCACACATCCCACCCTGAGAATACGTTACAGCTTTTCTCCTGGGCCGTTCCACATCCGCAGCTGATTGGCACATCCATCTCAACTAGAACTAAAAGCAGTGGATCCTCGTTTCAACATGATACAGCATCATCTGCAAAAGAAAAAAACAAGGAAAATTATTGACATGCATGTTCTGTGCACTGATTGGCTACTGATTTTTTGATGGGTTTCTGTTTGAGCGTTGATCGTTTTCACAATAAAATAATATGTCATGAAATACATGCTTTCTATTTGGTTCCTCTAAAGAAAGGGGCAGTCTGACACCAACACCAACACTAACTCCAGGTGAAGGTTTGGTGAAGAGGGCAGTAGGAGGGAGGTGGCTGAGGTAACACTGCCCCTCCTTCCACCTCTCCACCCCACCGTGGCCTTACCAAGCCCCTCTCCTGACCTCTTGTCCCAGCCGCCCATGACGAACGACGACAGCGGTAAGACAAAAGATCCCAGGCAGGCAGCTGAATAAGGGAGGGAGTGAGGGAGGGAGGAGAAGAGGAGAGGAGGGAGCCAGTGGTGAGAGAGGAATGATTTACATACCACAGGAGTGGCCATCTATCTGTCCGCCAGTGACACCCTCTCCGGCCCCCTCACTTCACTTCACTCCTCACAACACTCACTCAGTCACTCAGTCAGCTGGGAGGCCATGACAGCTGGGCCTTCCCACTCACCTCACCCAGCCTCTGTCTCTGGCCTGTCCCCTATAGCACACCCTAGCCCACTTGTGGAGATCTGAAAGGATTGCTTAAACATATGCAGTCCTCTCAGATCTCCACAAATGCAGAAGGTCTAGTGGCTAGAGGCTGGGGCTAAGGGTTATTTCCAGTGCTTGACTTGGACTGAAATAGGTGCCGGTACTCAATGTGGGTGCTTGTACTGTTTATATTTAGGTGCAGGAGCTTTTCAATACTTTTGAGCTAATATTCTATAAGAGGAACAGGAGCTCAAGCAGTAGAACATTTGAGGGGCCGGTACTCAGCTCCGGTGAGATCCTTCCCAAGTCAAGCACTGATTGTTTCTGGACAGGGCCTATGCCTCTATCTCTTGGCACTGGCCTGGTCCTGGCCACTGATCTGCTACCCTGAAGTACCCTCTAATACATGATGGAAGCTAAATATACACAGATATGTACTAATGCTTTTCTCTTGGCGGTTGTTGGTGTGCAATGCTTGGCACTCTGATAATTGTGCTCATATTTGCTTGGAGCAATAGTTTACTGATAGGGTATGATAGTATGATAGAGAGGCTGTTAACAGTAGGAGGGGAGTAGAGCAACAAGCTGAAGCCCACCGCCCACCCTCCCCTACTGAGAAGAGGCCTGGTCACATGGCACAGTTAGTCCTGACCTTAAAAACTCTGGGACTACATCCCAAATGGCACCATATTCCCTTTATGGTGCAATACTTTGACCAAGGCCCACAGGAGCTAAACTAGTTCCTATGGTTTAGGCCTGCATGTTATCCAAGGAGAGAGGACGGAGGGGCATCTGAGACAAACCAATAGGAAAGACAAGCTCCTCATCATGAAAGTGTTTGTCAGCTGCTATAGCAACAGGGAAACAGAGTTTAGTGTTTACAATTAAGTAAAACAAAACAACACACCAGTGCAGCACAGTAACAGTAACAGTAGCAGTAGCAGTAGCAGTAGCAGTAGCAGTAGAAGTAGAAGTAGAAGTAACAGTAGCAGTAGCAGTAACAGTAACAGTAACAGTAACAGTAGCAGTAGCAGTAGCAGTAGCAGTAGCAGTAGCAGTAACAGATTAGCAGTAGCAGTAGCAGTAACAGTAACAGTAACAGTAGCAGTAGAAGTAACAGTAACAGTAGCAGTAGCAGTAACAGTAACAGTAGCAGTAGCAGTAGCAGTAGAAGTAGCAGTAGCAGTAGCAGTAGCAGTAACAGTAGCAGTAGCAGTAACAGTAGCAGTAGCAGTAGCAGTAACAGTAGCAGTAACAGTAACAGTAACAGTAGCAGTAACAGTAGCAGTAACAGTAGCAGTAGCAGTAGCAGTAGAAGTAACAGTAACAGTAACAGTAACAGTAGCAGTAGCAGTAACAGTAACAGTAACAGTAACAGTAGCAGTAGCAGTAGCAGTAACAGTAGCAGTAGAAGTAACAGTAACAGTAGAAGTAACAGTAACAGTAGCAGTAGCAGTAGCAGTAACAGTAACAGTAGCAGTAACAGTAACAGTAACAGTAGCAGTAGCAGTAACAGTAACAGTAACAGTAACAGTAGCAGTAGCAGTAGCAGTAGCAGTAGCAGTAGCAGTAACAGTAGCAGTAGCAGTAGCAGTAACAGTAACAGTAACAGTAACAGTAGCAGTAGAAGTAACAGTAACAGTAGAAGTAACAGTAACAGTAACAGTAGAAGTAGCAGTAGCAGTAGCAGTAACAGTAACAGTAGCAGTAACAGTAGCAGTAGCAGTAACAGTAACAGTAACAGTAACAGTAGCAGTAACAGTAGCAGTAGCAGTAGCAGTAACAGTAGCAGTAACAGTAACAGTAACAGTAGCAGTAGCAGTAACAGTAACAGTAGCAGTACAGTAACAGTAACAGTAACAGTAGCAGTAGCAGTAGCAGTAACAGTAACAGTAGCAGTAGCAGTAGCAGTAGCAGTAGCAGTAACAGTAGCAGTAGCAGTAACAGTAACAGTAGAAGTAACGGTAACGGTAGCATAGCAGTAGCAGTAGCAGTAACAGTAACAGTAGCAGTAACAGTAACAGTAACAGTAACAGTAGCAGTAGCAGTAGCAGTAGCAGTAGCAGTAACAGTAACATTAACAGTAGCAGTAGAAGTAACAGTAACAGTAGAAGTAACAGTAACAGTAGCAGTAGCAGTAGCAGTAGCAGTAGCAGTAACAGTAACAGTAGCAGTAACAGTAGCAGTAGCAGTAGCAGTAACAGTAACAGTAACAGTAGCAGTAGCAGTAGCAGTAGCAGTAGCAGTAGCAGTAACAGTAGCAGTAACAGTAACAGTAACAGTAGCAGTAGCAGTAGCAGTAACAGTAACAGTAACAGTAACAGTAGCAGTAGCAGTAGCAGTAGCAGTAACAGTAACAGTAACAGTAACAGTAGCAGTAGCAGTAGCAGTAGCAGTAGCGGTAACGGTAGCGGTAGCGGTAGCGGTAGCGGTAGCGGTAACGGTAACGGTAACGGTAGCGGTAGCGGTAGCGGTAGCGGTAACGGTAGCGGTAGCGGTAGCGGTAACGGTAACGGTAACGGTAGCAGTAACAGTAACAGTAACAGTAGCAGTAGCAGTAGCAGTAACAGTAACAGTAACAGTAGCAGTAACAGTAACAGTAACAGTAGCAGTAACAGTAGCAGTAGCAGTAGCGGTAGCGGTAGCGGTAGCGGTAACGGTAACGGTAACGGTAACGGTAGCAGTAACAGTAGCAGTAGCAGTAGCAGTAGCAGTAACAGTAACAGTAGCAGTAACAGTAACAGTAACAGTAGCAGTACAGTAACAGTAACAGTAACAGTAGCAGTAACAGTAACAGTAACAGTAATAGTAGCAGTAGCAGTAACAGTAACAGTAGCAGTAACAGTAACAGGCCTGCATTGATGGATGTTGACCTGAAACTAGTGAGGCCTGCGTTCTGTCAGCAAACAGGCAGACAGTGAGAACTCTCAGACACAGAAACACACACATACGCACACGCGCACACACATACATGCGCATGCACGCACACACACAAACACACACAGACCCTTCTCCCCTTGCAACCTGGAGCTATCACCCCATGTACCATTTTACTGTGCAATCATCAAAGGGCCATTAAATCAGAAGTGACTGCCAATAAAGAGAGGAAATTGCAGCCGGGATTACGATGTTTGCATGATAAGGGAGTTGGGGGGGGCTGGAGGGGCTGGAATTTATGTAGCATTTACTGTGGCGGAGATCGTAAAGCGTACCAGGGAGGGAGGCAGACAGGCAGGCAGACAGGCAGAGAAATAGGCCTCTCTTATATCCTCCAAACCTTTTTCTCTCCTCTCTCAATCTCTCTCTCTCCTTTCTCCATCTCTCCAAGCTCCGACACCAAACAAATAAATCAACAGAAATTCCAAAAACAGAAACAGAGCCATTATAAAATCGAGATAGACCATAGCACTCTCTAGGAGCAGTCAAAGGGGGCCATGACTAACCCACATTTCCATGAGCATTCAAAGCAAAGGGAAAACAACAGGGAAGACAAAATAATGGTTGGTTCCAAAGAAAAGTCATGGCCAGACACTGTTGGTTTGAGTATACAAATTAACTTTGAGGAAAAATGACTTTTCTGAGAAATTAGGAGAAGAGAGAGGGAGGGAGTGAGACAACACAGGCCTACTGGGAATCTGCTGTCAGAGTGTATACGTATGAAAGTGTGCTTGTTTGCATGACATGACAATTTATGGCTATTGGTGTGTGTGTATGTGTGTGTGTGTGTGTCTGTGTGTGTGTGTGTCTGTGTGTGTGTGTGGCCATGAGAGCGTGAGGGCGTGTTGGAGAGAAAAAGAGGCTCACATTTGCGAGGGAAAAATCCCAGGAGATTTATGTCAATGTTTATGTCATCCCTCTTTCCCTCCATCCTTAGAGAAGCGCTAGTTTAGGGAATAAATCAAAAGAGCAGGAACTTTAAATGGATGGGCCGCGCGGAACCTTTTGAACCCGGCCCTAATTTCCCTGGTAGCTTTGAGGAAGAGGGACAGAGTTAGTATTTATCCAGGGTCCTGCGTGAAAAACGGTAACTTAGCACCAGATGTTTGTGAGATAGGCTCCCTCTCTTCCGCTTCATCTCCTTTCTCTTTTCTTAACTCCATCGCTCACTTGTTGACCTGCCCTTCTTTATCCAGGGGCCCTTGTGAACGGTCAGGGTCAGGGAGGGGTTGGAGGGTTATCTTTAGGTCAGTTCCAGTTCAACTGAGACTCCTCCCCCCTCCCTCCTCCTCCCCCTTGCTGTGACCTCCACCTCTCCTGCCACATTAATCTCTCCTCTCCTCCTCCTGTCCTCCTCTCCTGTCCTCCTCCCCCTGTTCTCCCAGGGCATCCCAGGCTGCAGATGCTGTTTTCTCTGTTTGCTGTCATTAATCTACACGCCCCCTGACACACATGGAATCTGTCTCACACTCCTCTCTCTTTCTTTCTCTCCTTTTCTCAAGCTCTCTCTCTCTCTTCTGTCTATCAAACTCACTTTTTGTAGGCTAGTTAGTACTTTTGTGAATAGAATTTTCTCATGCTGTAAAATACATAAAACACACACACACACTGCTGCTTAGAAACATCACAAATAACAAACTGACAGAGGACAGTGTGTAAGTCTTAAACAAATGGGTAGGGAGAGAGAGGTTTAACCTGTGTTTGTGTTGGCTGGCAGGTCTGCTGTGAGCTGTGATCTCAGCAAACACACAACAGAGTAGACATAACACTAATCCCTGGTTTCGTCCCAAATGGCACCCTATTCCCTATATATTGCACTTCTTTGAACCAGAGTCTATGGGCCCTGGTCAAAAGTAATGCACTATAAAGGGAATCGGGTGCCATTTGGGACTCAGCCTCTGTCTCTATGGAAGGCCAAATCCTCTCCAAACACTCCTCTTCCTCTGTCATCACTCACACTCTCACACCTCTCCTTTCCTCTACACTAAACACACACACACACACACACCGAGAGAGAAGCGACAGTCAGACAACAATCTCCTCCACTCCAAATCT